>NW_004524666.1:7732076-7810406 GCF_000260255.1 Octodon degus | reverse complement strand
TGGAGGATTGAACCGTGGTCCCTGTGCTTTGCTAAGCTTGTTCTAAGTAGGTGCTTTAGACCACTGAGCCATCTCACCAGCCCTAAAAAAAAAATCCTTTTTAAAACACTTTTTTTTCTTTTCTAGCTCCCATCTGACCTCCTAAATAAACTAATAATATAGGATGCTAACTTGTAACAACCACTAAGACGAGAATCAAACCTCACCAATTTCCTGAGAGCAGCATGTGGGAGTGACACCACCGCTGCTGCTGTGGCCATCCTGTCAGCCGCAACACGGTGCTTACAGGGTAGTTCAAATCTCTCTTCCGAGGCAATTTCACAGGCCAAGGTGATTCTAGGCATTCTTGGACCTGTGGTGTTTCCATAATCATTGGAAAAAAAACCCCAAAAAAACAAAAAACACCAAACCAAACCACTTCAGTTTTTAAAAAGCCTATTATACTATGTAGAAAGTTTTATTCAAAACTTTACACAAAACTAACCTGAGCCTCAATAAGGCTGACATAGCCAGAGCCCATCTTCTGCCCTAAAGTGAAAGAGGGAACAAGTGTGAAGGCAACCTGTATAGGCCAGGGTCACAGAACATGCTGTGCCCAAAACTCCTGCAATGGTCACCCGTTTCGCTGGTTAGCAGGTTGTCTTCCCTACACCGTCTTTATACCAAAAATCATGCTTTGGACATCAGGTTACATACTGTGTAATATCCAGAGTCATAAGCAGCCATTATGATGCTCTGTATTCTTTCTTCCCTCGGCCTAAATGTGTCTGATGTTTGAATCCTTAATGTTCACATCCCCAGCGCTATTACAATCACAAGAAATTGGAAAAGATGACATGAGGATGAAAGGGCTTCTCCTGTCATCTCTGAGAATGTAACAGTTTTCATGGATGATGTTTCATTTGATCTGCTCACTTTGTCACATCATTAATGTAGTCTTTAGCTACAAACTTCCAGAAAATACTTAAGTGGCTGTCTAAGTATGTAAAGAGTTTGTTATAAATTTTAAAATGGGAAATGCCAGGTCCTTCCAGTCTTTTTTTTTTTTTTTTTTTTTTGTAAGAATGGGGTCTTTCTTTGCTAGTATAGGACACTAACTTTGGTGCCGAAAGCCTTAGTGTCCTCTCCGTGAAATCATTCAATCTTTTATCATAGGGAGGATAAACAAACAAACAAAAATATTTACAGAAATTGACCTAATTTCTTTTCTTCAATGGGGTAATGCTTAGGCTGCACCGAGGGCCTCATGCTTGTCCCTGAGCATGCCCTAGGCACTTTTAAATTCTATTTTGGGACAGGTTCTTGCTAAGTTGTCTAGGCTAGCCTTCACCAGAAAGTAATTTTCAAACCAAAGATTTAATTTATCTTGAAAATATAAATACACTGTACAAATGTTGGTATCCACACATTATTAAACTTTTTTTTGGTACCGGGAATTGAAATCAGGACCTTGCAACTTGTCAGGCAGGTGCTGTGGCACTGAGCTATGTCCCCAGCCCTAAAACACTTACCTTATTCCACAAAGTCACTGCCTAGTCACAGAGACAAACCACTAAAATATTTTCATGTTAGAAGGGAAGGGAAAAAAAAAAATAATAAAAAAGGGAAGGAAAAAGCATCTTACCATTCTTACCTCCTCACAGCAATTCCATCAAAAGAAATCTCAGTCCTAATGCCTTTAAGAGGGTTCCTGCACTGCATAAAATACACACACACACACACACACACACACACACACCCTATATGATATATACTGTGTTCATCAGCCTTCATAAACTAATTCTTATCTCAAAATATGTATTTTTTTTTTTTTTTGGGCTGGCCTCACACATGCTAATAACCATGTTGTAGTATTAAGCTCCTCCTTCTCAGTCCACCCTTTCTTCCTTTTAAAAAATGCCACTAGTTAATGCAATACTCTCTTGTCGAGTTCTGGATGAATAAGACAGACAAACAAGCAGTAATATCAAAAGAGTAAGCACACTCTAAGCAATTTCTTAATACTTATTTTTCATATCCAAATCCAAATCCAAAATGTGACCTGTCTGGTAAAGTAACACATACAGTGATACCTCAGTTTGCAGACTTAATTCTTTCTACCTTTCTGGTTGCAAATTGAATTGGATGAGAACCAAATAAAATTTGCCTTGAACCTCACCAACCACTGAATTGGATTCAGTTGCCGTCAATTCAGTTTGTGACCACAATCGTGGAAAGAGTTAGGTCTGAGAACTGAAGGACCACTGTACGGACAGACTATAAATTGGGGCATACTTTGAAGTATTTTAAAAGGAAAGTATTTTAAAAGGAAAAAATGATACTGAATTTAAGCAAAATACTTCAGTAGAGTCCCCACATTCATGCAAAACAAGATTTTAGTAGTGTCTGTTACTCCAAAAGATATTTTTATGTCAAGAGGGTCTGGAAAATTAATGGTCAGGAACCAAGTAAATGCTGATACAAAAGGATATGATAGAAAGTTACAAAACCTTTTAAAGGTATTAATGCTGCATTAGCAAAGTATTAGAAACAGGCACTTCTTTTTTTTTTTTTTGGTGGAACCGGGGATTGAACTCAGGCCCTTGCGCTTGCCAGGGAAGCACTTATTCCACTGAGCCATCTCCCCGGCCCCCAAAACAGGCATTTCTTGTGGAAGTTTAAAAAGTTTTAGAAAAGAAAAATGAGAGGTTAAAAAAAGAAAAGCTTTAAATTTTGCAGACTCTAAAGTATAATTTCAATTCTAGAAATAAAGCCAGGTACGCATTTAGGTTCCTCTGTAAGAATTTTATCAGTGAGCCAGGGAGATAGCTCAGGGGTTTAAGCAGCTGCCTGGCAAGTACAAGGTCCTGAGTTCAATCCCCAGTACCAAGAAAAAAAAGAAGAATTTCATCAGGAATATTTATCACAGAAAAATTAGAGAGAAAAATTCTTGATCTCTAGAAATAACCAGCTAGATAAATGAGCCATTTCATATAATGAAAAGCAATGTCACATAACAAAATATTATGCCATGGTTAAAATCAAGTCTCGGCATTTATCCTAGAGAAATTAAAACTTACATTCACATAAAACCTGTGCAGGAATGTTTACAGCAGTTTTACTTAAAAACTCTGAAGATAAAACCCAAACACCACCAATTACTAGGTAGGAATATAAAATGTAATATACACATAGAATGGAACACTATTCAGCAATAAAGCAGAGCTTATGTATGTGACAACTTGGATAAATATCCAGAGAATTAAGATTAATAAGAAAAGTTGATCCTGAAAGGTCAGTGTTACAGTTTAAATATGAAGCATTCTCAGAAGACTCATGCAGAGGGCTTGATCCCCCTGCGGCAACACTCAGCAGTGAGGCCTACAGAGATGACTGGGTTGGGGGCTCTACTCCATCCCTGCATAGCTCATTGGGCACAACTGACTCTTACAATGTGTGGCCAAGTCACTCAGCTTTCTGTTGCCGTGACAAAGCAACTGACATAAACTTAAGAGAACATCTGCCTTGGCTCTGGCTTTCAGAGTTTCAGTCCATGGTCCCCAGGAAGTGGGGACCAACCGAAGGACGAGGTCAGCAGAGCAGGCCTCTGTAAAGTATTACCTTGTCCCCTCTGCCTTGTCATCTTTTCTAAGGCAAGCCACTTTCACTACCTGCTCATCCATCCACCATGCTACTTCTGCTCTGCCACAAGCCTAAAGGCAATGGAGCAGGCTGGCCATGAACAGAAGCCTCTGAAAGAATAAAGCAAAACACATCTTTTCTCCTTTAAGATTTTTTATGTCGGGTATTTTGTCACAGTGACAGAAAGCTAACTAAGTCATACAGTACACGGTTCTGCTTTATATAGCATAACATTCTTGAAATGACAATATTATAAAAATGGAGAACAGATCAAAGGTTGCCAGAAGTCAGAATGCAGGTCAGGGACAGCAGGTAGGTAGGGCCATAAAATTACAAGTGAACCTTGCAGAGAAGGGAACATTCTGCACCTTGACTATCCATGTCCTTATCTCAGCCATGTACACTATAGTTTTGCAAGATATTACCATGGACGTGGGGAGAACTGGATAATGGTACACAGGTTTCTTTTTATTATTTTCTACAATTGCATCAAAGTCTACAATTATCTAAAAATAAGACTTTAATTTTAAAAAGTTACAGATAAGTATTTAATGATGTAGAAAAGTATCCATACCCATCCCCTTTATGAAAATTAGCCAAGACATCCAACCACAAAATCGCTGAAGTTAAAAAAAAAAATCATATTTTAAAAATCACTGGTATAAAACCAGTCATCCAAACCACCAGGAAATAAGCACAAGGAAATGGTAATGGTAATTAACTGCAGTGTTAGGTAATTTTTATTTGCTTCATTTTGCAGCCCATGGATTTTGTATTTTCCACAAAGAATATATATATATATTTTAATAAAACATTAAAGTTTTAAAAGCTTGTATCCGTGGAATATCAATCTCTGTAGAGCTGATCTTCCTCCAAGGAACACAATCAGGTTTTGTCAGTAGTCTTCTAAAGGAAGAAACACAGACGGCAGAAAAAGAGAGGGGCAAAGCACCCTGGGAACTATAACTGAATGCTGCTCAAACAGCGCTGCCATAGATTATTCTTTTTTTTGGCCGGTGCAGCCCACCCTGATGGTGGGGCTGGCATGGCATATGGTGCCGGGGATCAAACTGCGGTCCCCTGAGCCTGCCTAAGCTTGCCTAAGCAGGGGCTTTAGACCACTGAGCTATCTTGCTGGCCTGACATAGATTATTCTTAAAGAAACCAGCCATCCACTATTTTCTTGCTGAAATAAAGCTACATTCTAGAGCGAAACTCAAGATGTTACAATGCGCACTCAGTCACAAGCAAGTAAAATGGAAGGAAATGGCTGGAATCCACCTGAAATGGGGCAGCCCCTACCAAAAGCTACTGTATATGATAGATTTGGGGTAGGCTTACCTCTCACACACTTACTTGACAGCATTTCTGTTTGTAAGTCAGACTTTAATGGATTAATTTTCCAAAGGAGGGTAAAAGGAAGTTAGAAGTAAATCCACTGAACTACACTTATAGGCTGGCAGGCTGAACATAGGAAAGCCTTCCATAGCTGTGAGGTGAAAGGTCAGGAAAACAAGCACACAAGGTCCTGAGTTCGAGTTCCAGTATGCCTTCTCCCCTCAAAAAAAGACCTTTCAATCTATCAAGTCCCTGGGCAAGGCAAATCCTGATGAAAGGTCACTACAAGAAGCCAATAATCTAGAGCTATTTGTGCTGTATTCTAAATAAAATATTAGGCACCATTCAAACAATAACAAATAATTCTACTCTAAACATACATGCACCTGCCATAGTTGTGATATGTATATATACACACATTTTAGGTACAGCTGAATACATACAGATGTATAAAAGTTAATATATTTCTTGGTGTTAAACTAAACAAGAAATATACCTAGCAAGAATATATTTTATTCTTTCAATAAAATTGCCTATCTTCAAAGAACTATTTAACTTTTTTTTTTTGAACCAGGGATCAAACTCAGGACGTTGCATTTACCAGGCAGCACTTATACCCCTCAGCTATCTCCCCAGCCCAAGGACTCTAATTTAAAAGGCTATATTTTTAAAGAATAGTCCCAAACCAATTGGAGCTCAGAAGGTTATTAATTTACTAACCGGAATAGCAACAGAGAAAAGGGAAAATGAAAAACGGAATAAAAACTAATGTGTTAACCAGGCATATACCTATAATACTAGCTACCCAGGAGTCGGAGGCAGGAGGAGTCGGAGGCAGGAGGATTTCTGGGCAACTTAGTCAGACACTGTGTGCCCTCCCCACGCCCACCCCCCAAAAAGGGGCTGTAATGTAGCTTAGTGGTAGTGTTCTGGGTTCAACTCCCAGTGCTGCCAAAAGAAAAAAAAAAAAATGCTCTCATAAAGTTACACTTATCTAGGAATAAGCAAAGAGCTCTCATCCTGTTTTCTAATGAAGAGAGAGAGAATGTGTGTTCAGTTTCTTATACAATAACTGTCAATAACCTTTTTATTAATTATATATAAAAGGAAAGAAGATGAACATAAATACATGAGAATTGGAGACTTCTTTGCCGGCTGTCCTGAGAAGTGGAAAGTGAGAAGATGGACAGGAACTGGGGGTGGGGTGCCTGCACCAGGGGTGGTGAAACTATGGTACGCACGTTTCAGAGGTTCTGTTTGTGTCATGGAAAGCTCTAGCAGGTTTGTCATCACTGCCTGGCTGTAGCCTCCAAACACCAGCGGACTGAAGTAGCCAGAAAACTGGTTATGAACCATTCACATCTTGCTATATAAATCGGGCTGGGCATTCCTGGAAGCTATTTGCCTGCTGAATCCATTCCATGAATGGGAGCCTTCCCAGAACATAGTTAGAGTTTCCCTAAATTTCTGTTCCCATGATTAATTTCCAGTAAGTCAACAACCATAAAATGTGTAACACTTCCCCCTCCAAATCCGTCCCACCGTCCCAAGCCTTTTGGAATTATGCTTCTGACTCATTTTGTACTTAACTTTGTTCAAAAGAAAGTTCCACACTTTACCCCATTTTCCAGCAGGCCCCAGCATGGACAGCTGGTTCAGAGCAATGGGGCAGTGTTTTCCAGAAGCTTTCTTGTGCATCCTGCTTGTGGTCGCCTGAGTTCAGTTTATCACTCAGCAACTGCTTGGTAATCCTCTGTCATCCCCACCCTACAAATGCCCGTATCAGCAGAGCTGGGTCGCAACAAGTCAGCAGAATTCAGCCAATCCACACCTCCTCCAGGGCTGAGGGAACTCAAGCAAGGATGAAGCAACTACCAAACAATAAAATTCTAGAGCAAAGAGACTAAGGAAAGCATGATAATTTTTCCCTCTCCAAGCTGGGAAAGATGGAAGAGGGATGGGTCAGGAGGAAGAAGGCAAGGATTAAAACAGAAAGACCACCATGGGAACTGGAGTATGATGGTACACCCCACATCAAATAACTGGGAACCTCAGGTTCTATGAAAGAAGTGTTGTCTGTTTTTGTAAGGTTTTTTTTTTTTTTTTTTCTTGCTTGCTTGCTTGTTTTAGTTTAAATGTCCATAAAGTCTGCTTTTTAGGTTTTGGAGAGTTACTTAACAACTTCTTAGTCTCACCAAAAAACAATCACTAAGTTTTCAAAAACAAAAGCATGCATTCTAATTTTAGCACCTCTTTACAACTCTGGTAGGTGACATGTGACAGACTCTGTGATATATCTCAAGAGTCAGGCAGACCTAAGTGTTTATTAAAAGTTAGAAGAAACATGAGGTTTATTCCTGAAATAGCTCTCTGGTTACCTCACATACTGTGGCTGGATTTGACCACATACAGGTCTACATTATGAGCTATGGAATATTTGTGTTAAAAAAAAAACCAACTTAAAACATGGAATCATGGAGTACATAAGTAAGAGAATGCTGAGGTTCAGGGGACTGATGACACAAGGAGCAGTTCAATCAAAGTAACCCTTTGCCTTAGCTCTCAGAATCCATAACTTCCCATAGCCATTATCGAGAATGGCTATGACTACACAGGTAGTACAGAGATATCCTGATACAACTAAAGGCAGCACAATCATTTTGTCTAATAAGAGAGCAACTCTGAAGTGAACATCAACAGCTGAAGATAAAAGTAAACCAAGTTCAGACTCACAAGCCTTTCTACATGATTACAGCTAATACTTATTCTCAGCCTCACATGCTTCTGTATCGAATGGGAACAGAGAGGTTGATGAGATTGTTAATGACTCAATTAACACTCTTGGGCTGGCTCTCTTTCTCCTCTAAACGCTGTAAGACTTAAACAAATCCTAAATTGGTGTGTCTCTAACATACTCCAGCAGCACCAGTCACATATCAGCACTTCCCTGTGGGGATAATGGAACACAACTGCAGGCCTGCTAGTGTTGTCACTTAGCCACCTCTAGAGAAAATTTTCTCTCTAGTCCTTCAGAATTTTCTCTGATTATTGAGGTTCAGGATATGATCCACATTTCAAGTACCAAAAATATTCAGAAAGGACTGTACTTTACGCCAGCCTTTCACTTCCAAAGATGTATTCTGTTGAAAAAACTATGTCCTACCAAAAGCTGTACCATGAACTTAGTTGTTTGGGATGTTCTAGGTTTAACTATGTAAAACAGGTTTCTTTACTGCAGAAACCTTGCGAGGGGCTTCAGCCTGCTGGGACAGATCCTCAAGTGCCTAGAGGGAAATAGGGTACTGAGTATTTTCCAAAAACACTCAAACACAGATCCCTTTTTTTTATTTTATTTGTGTGTGTGTGTGTGTGTGTGTGTGTGTGTGGCCAGCTCAGCCCACCAGGGGGCAGGGCTGGCTGGCATGTGGTGCTGGGGGATTGAACCGTGGTCCCTAGGCTTTGCTAAGCTTGTTCTAAGTAGGTGCTTTAGACCACTGAGCCATCTCACCAGCCCCACAGATCCCTTTTAAATGTAAGATTAGACTAGTGTTCTAGTCTCTCAAATTCCCTGGAAGTCTGCCTACGGAGAGGTACACATTTACCTTCTTCCTTTTTCCTCTAAATGGCTTTTCTTAGTGCCCTATCTTTGATTTCCACTTCCTGCTTAAAATTTCCCATTCCCTTTGCAACACATGTTTTCTTTCCCAGCTTACAAAACATACCTGAAGAGTCCTTCACACCACAACTCCTAACTTTTCCAAGTAATCTGGACATTCCCCAAGTCTGTCAAAGTCAACATCACTACTTTTAGTTGGAACATTTTCTATAAAATTTGGATTACTAACAGGAATCCATGGATAAGTCCATAACCCCTGAAATCACACAAAGAACACCAAAAATGTCATTTGTGATTACATTTATCTGGAGGATAACAACTTTCTCAAAAGGATTCATCAGTCTTCAAAATTACTGGCAATAATAGCAAAAAGAGTATTAAAAATAGGTTCCACGCTAAGCATTAACAGAACAGAGGAGAAGCACAGGAAAGTGTTTGACCTTTGATAAAGTAATATATACAACCAGTATATAAATCTGAGAAATATTTTTAAAGGTAAGGGGTCATCTTAGGGAGTGGGGAGGAAGAGATGTAAGTTTAACCAAAAAAGGACTAGAAGAGGGAAGCAGGGTTTAGTCAATCTGACAGAAGAAAACAGGGCTGTCACCATTAAAATACTGATTTTACCCAAATGTCCTACACTTGGTCCATTAACGTGCATACAGCAGAATCATGACATTCACTGTAAGATACAAAAGGCACCATGCCATCTTATCATTAGTCAACTTCCTGTACCCAAGTGCAAAAAGCTCCAAGACAACAATTCCTTAAAACAAAAGAACAGGTTTTATCCTAGGAATGGAAGCACAAGAAGCCAGAGTCTGCAGTTTCTCCTTTCTTTGCTCTGTTCTTTCATCAAGTACTTTAAGATTTATATAAGCAAACTGCTTTCCCACCCCAGAAAAATTTTTACAAGAGGGTGAATATCAAATAGTAAGTTACAGAAACTACGAAAACATATTTAAATGTGTTCAATGAAATGGCGAAGGGGTCCTCAGTACTAGCTAGATTTTTTTTTTTTTTTTTGGTGGAACTGGAGATCAAACTGAGGCCCTTGTGCTTGATTCCACTGAGCCATCTCCCCGGCCCTTCAGCTAGATTTTTAAAAGACAAAAAAACAACGGACTTAAGTTGTATGAAACAATGACTATGCTTGGGAAATAAACTCAATATAATAAGCACCAGATTTTTCTGTATTATTAGTTAAATTTACATTAACTTGAACAGTAGAAAGGTTAACAATTATAATGAAAAGTACTTTTTAACCTTTTTTCTTTAGAAATACTTCCAGTAGCCTGAAAACTCAACTTGCATTCCACACTGCTGTGAGACCATATTATCCTCACACCTCTCATAAACCCAACAGAAACAAGCTGAATGCTTTGGCCTCGCTGACCTTTGGCTTGATGACAAGGGTTTGCAAAACCCAGCTGCCGGGAGGAGAAGTGGGAAGGGGAGAAGACACAGTTGCAGGGCAGGGAACCTCTCCTTGGGTACAACGTTAAAATATCAGAAGGATGAGCTAAGAATGCTGTTTGGAGGATCATCATGAAAATACCGTGGATTCTAAGTTTCTGCACCCAAATCACAGTTTCCCCGACACAGTCGGACAACACGTGCTGAAAAGGCTTGCTAAGAACGTGACAGAAGAGCTGCCCCACAAAACATCCCCCAGCATAGTGCGTTCTTGTCACACAGCTTCGGGGCTGGCAGCGCCCGTGTTTGGAAAGAGCAGGAGCCCTGCCAGATTCAACAAAGTCCAATTTGGGCCCAATGGGGCAGGCCCATTGCTGGTGGTCCCGCCTGTGCCTAACATCAAATCAGTTTCTGAGACCTATTCTCCCCACAGACCCCAGGGGTACCAAAGACTTAGGCTACCACCAGCAAGGCAGGGCATCCAACTTTGTCCTCACCTCTTTGTAAACACATAATTTAAACTAAAAACCTCAAATTGTTCTTTAAGTCCCACTAATTTTTCAACACCCATTAGGGGGTGTTGAAATAATAAACAGGAGGTGCATAAAAGCAAACAACTTTCTGCTATCTCCCTTCTCACCACTGCAATAGTTTTAGGAAGTCAAAGTTAACAGAAACACAAGACAAAAGACAATACAGCAAAGGAAAACGTACTTTTCTGCCCCATGCCAATTATTTAATTTGCCTTAAGCCCAGTTAACCTTCTGACACAAGCTCTTTTCACCCTTTCAAACTCATCTATTTAAAAGACAGTAAGATCTAAAATATCTGCACACCCTATTTCACAATCAACATCTTTTGATAAACTGGGAAATAAAAGAACATTTTGTTACTATAATGTGCAATCCTCCCTTCTAAGAAAAAACACTTGTACTAAATTCAGCTAACACAGTCCATTAATAACAAGCTCCTGCTTTCTTAGTGGCTAACGCTGACTGGACACTGAGGACTTGAACTTTGAAGTGAACACGCAACAATAATACTCCCAATACCTAGCTGCTCACGCAGCCCACTAAATTATACATTCCTAAGCATATTTCCATCTCTTTGTGGGCACCCTAGAAAAATACCCTCTCTAAATTCTAATGGTACTAAGACTGAGATGAAAGGCCAGAGAGCAGTGAATGCACAAAGAGCCCTTCTTCTGTCCTCTCAATGACTACCAGCACCAACCATATTCAGGCCCCTCCCAACCGATGGCTTGGCAGAGACTGAAACCACAACAAATGTGCAACGCAGGCCCCAGCTGTGGCACACAAGTGCCACAAGCAAAATGCAGGTCATTCTCCTTGGTATGCACAGTTGGTTAGGCAGGTGGGAGAATCCATGACCCGATTATCCGAGGAGCACACACCTTTCCACACACAGGCACGCAAGCTTGCACCACACACTTCCAGTCCAGAAAACCCACCAGTGCTCACAAGAACTCCTTCTTACACAGTAACTGGAGATGAACTTAAGATAGTCTTACTGTTAAAAAGGACCTAAGTTTTTTAAAGGAAAGTTTCTACTGCTAAATCATGGAAGGGAAAGGAAGGCAGAAGGGAGTGAAGGCCCATAAAGAAAAAGCTGAGGAGATGGGACTGCAGAGGGCTGATAATGCTCTAAGAAATGGCCTACATGTACTATTTGTTCACAAAGCTGTACAAAGAACCTCCATTTCTAAACTTTTCTTCTTTTTAAACCAAAGTTATGAGGTATAATTTACATAACAAAAATGTACCTATTTTAAATGAATTTTGTCAAATCTGCACACATCAATGTAACTACAACCAAAATAAACACATATAACATTTCCCCAAAGTTCCCTCATGCCCTTTCTACAAGTCAATTTCTTTGCTCCAGCACCCCCGCACCCCAGGCACTCACTAATCAGCTTTAGGTCATCACAGGTTAGTTTTTGCCTTTTCTAGAATTTCACAAAAAGAGAGTCAAATGGTGTGTGTGCTCTGCTGTGTCAGGTTTTTTCCTCCTGGCATATTTCAGAGGTTCATCCATGTTATATATCCACAGTCTGTTCATTTCTTTTTTTTTTTTCCTAACCCTAACCCTAACCCTAAGTCTGTTCATTTCTATTGCTGACTAGGATCCCCTCTGTATCAATACAACACAATTTTCCAAATTTTTTTTAATAAAAAGATGGCAGTGCTCAAATTTAAAATATGTACATAAGCTTTTTAAAGACTATTTCTCTCTTTCAAGGTAACTGGACCTATGAAGAACTTTGTATAAAGTAGTGCTCCCAAATTTTAGGCTTCAGGAACACAGTCTACTTTGTTTCACCTCCCTACCCAATAACTTGTTTGATCAGATGGAAAGAAAACAGATAACCTGAGATTTTTGTTTACTGCCAGTTCAAGATGTTATTTCAAGCTGCTAAAGAACTATGAGGAAACTTCATTTAAGCAAATTTTCATGTGCTATTTCCTGAATGCCTGACCGAAAAGTGAACTTTAGAATTACAGTTTAATTTGGGTTCTGATCTTTCTGCTTCTTCCTGACTACTCAGGATTGTGGGTTTCATGCTGACTTCTAAGTTACGCTACCACCAGAAGGATGTGATGGGATTTCCCTTGACAGGACTGCCCTGTGACGTCCTGCTTAGAAAAGAAATAAGTGATGTAAATTGTGCTTAACCTAACCTGACATTTCATGCAAGATTACCAATGTTTCCAAAGGAACAAAAACACAAAGCATCTGCCTCCTGCGGCACTTAAGTCAGGATGGCTGCCTGTCTGCAACAGGAATGGCTGACCTCAATGGAAATGGACTGCCCTTACCCCATGTGGGGTACAAAGAAAAGGTTGTAAAGATGAGTCCCAAGAACACCTAACTTGCGAAATAAGGCCAAAAAAGGAAGTCTTCCACCCCCAAGCCCACATTCCTAACCACTGCCCTACCAAATCTTTGCAACAGTCACAAAGGTAGGCAGGCTGCAACATTTTCTGAAGGGCCTGGAGTGAACTATTTTCTGCTCACCCTGCCTGACAAGCTAGCTTGGCCCTCCAAGCCCTGCCTCAGTCTCTGCTCCTGTCAGACAGGGAGGCTGAACTAGAATGCACCTTAACAGCCCTTCCACAGTCTGAAACTTGCAACGCAAAGCTCATAAATGAGTCAATTCCAAAGCTAAAATGAGAAAAGTTGCCTTTTTAAAAATCATAATAGAATTTGCAAGCATCCACAATTCTGACAAGTAATCAGTCTTGATTTTCAGCTAATTCTTGGGCATTGTACTCTCTAAATAAGTACTTTCCTTTTGTCTATTCATTATCTATTTTCTTTCCTCAAATGTGAATATTACCCCTCTAATAAACTTACATGAAATCCTGTTAATGATTTCTAGTCTTCACATTTAACTTTTTACATTTATGTGCCTATTTTGCCTGAATACTAATGTTTTTCATTATGATACACAGAATATAATATGCTTTGATTAAATCTCTTAAATCTGTCAATAGCATAATAGGAAGATGAAAAAATTCCCTGGAAAAAAAGGCCACCTGCTTTTGCAACAGTTCATCCTGGTAACATGCTTTTGTTTTGGTTATTCATGAACATGCGAAGAATCACTCTTAACTTGACTAATGTTATTGAAATAGTTTTTTTACACACAGGGAAAAGGAAGATTATTTTAGAGTTGGGATAATGCAACACTGCATAAAACAGCCTCTTAAATATTTCCTAGCCATCTGAAGAAGACACTGCTTTCTAGATATTAGTCACAGGAGCTAGTACTACGCAGCCAGCCACCCCTCCAAGACTCTTCCTCCTTCCCCTAAAGTTAAAGGCATCTAAAGCCCAGACTCCGCCCCTGGGCTGGATTGCAGAGAGAAGGCCTGCAGTCCTGGAATCTTGGAAGAGGGTGCGTGGCTGGGGAATAGTGCCTGCACTCGAAGAGCAAAAGCCTGCCTCGGGTATGTGGTGCTTTCCAAGACAGTGAGGAACAAGAGGGCTGAGAGCACACTGGCAGGAGTGTTTGTGCAAGCACACGATTATTCTTAGTACTCAATGTCCCCAGCACTTGGAGAGGAAGTAAACAAGGATCAGGGTTGTGCCTGTGTCTGTGTAGCCCAGGGCAGCCAAGACCTGGCCCAGACAAGACTCCCAGCACCCAGGCAGGGCTTGCTTATGTCACAGAGCTCCAGAATGTGGGCTGCATGTAACCAGGAAAAACTACAATGGCTAGTTTAAATACAGCCTGTATTTCTCTGTACTGCTTATTTTTTCCAAAAACAATAATTTTCTGAAGTAAAGATGAATTGTGAAAAACAGCTACTTGTGGAATGGGCTACAGGAACAGTATGCAGACCCTGTCATGCCATCCATTCTTCCCAAAATGGGTTGGGATCAACTACTCCTGCCTTCCTGGGCCAAAAGCAAAAGCAAATGTGGTTATTTTGTTTTATGAAATACCCTTTAAGAGCATCAATTTGTAAATGTCCCAACTGTAAACCCTGAAACTCCTATGTTCACTTAATAAATGCTGGAACTAAGATAGTTATTAGTTTCCATTAAATTTTTAAGTTCTGTATTCTTATTTCTCCAAGCTTTTCCATGTTCCCACCAAATAGATGATGTGTTGTTTTCTTTCTCTCTTCCCTTTTTTTTTTTTTTTTTGCCTACTTGCATAAAATAATCCCAGCACAGCAGAAAAGTAGTGCTAACGCTCTAGCATCCTGCTGAGGCTTTGAGTGTGATGGCAAGGCCCAAGGAAGCTGCATTGTTTCTCCAAGTTACTATAAGTATTGCAAAAGTTCTGGGAGGGCCAGCCTACTAGCCCCAGACAGCAGGACCACAGCTTGACTACAGTCTCAGCACGTACTGCTAGCTTAAGTGTCTTCTTAGTCTCTGCTTTTTCAGGGGTACATGTGGGAGTAGACTGGGAATATAAAGTAGAAGCCAAACTGACCAAAGGAAAGAAGGAGGCACGTATATCTATCTATTCACATATATCTCATCTTGTATAATAATGTAAAAATAAGGGCTGGGGAGTTGGCTCAGTGGAATAAGCACTTCCCTGGCAAGTGCAAGGCCCTGAGTTCAATCCCCAGTTCCACCAAAAAAAAAAAAAAAAAAAAAGTAAATATAAATTTGACTATAACTGGATTTCTGAAATAGTAAAATAGTTCATTAATTAAAAATTCAAAAAAGTAATAGCTCATTAAATAAATTAATTTTACAACAATTTCAATTTATCTTCTTTATAAATCTTAATTTTTCATATAATTTAGTTTAAAAATGCACTGCTATATTCAGGCAATGGTTCATGCAAATGAATTAGCAAGCAGGTAAAAAGATTAGGCAGCAAAAAACATAAAACAAATTTTAATAGTTCAAAACAGTTTAACTACTTAACAACCAACCCCTGTATTTTCTTTCCCTTTGTTGAATTTATGGACTTAAATATGCCAAAAAACATTTTTTTTTTAGTGGCACTAGTACAAAACACATTTTTAAGTGATGTTACAAGCAATGCAACTAGCAGACTGTCAGAACTTAATGCTTTTAATTCTTTTAAGTTATCTTCATTTTTGGAAAATTCTACGTTTATGAAGCAGGTCCCTCTGCCTTACTGCCAGTGCAGACACTGGAAAGGACAGCTACATGGAGGAAAAGCCAGAGGAGGAAGGATAGGGGCTGCTGCTGTGTGTAGCTCAGTTACTGTTACTAGTTTGGAAACACTGGTCTGAGTCATCTCAAAGTGCAGGAATTCTTAAGTTTTCTATAAAAATATTTACAAGTGTCCCCTGACTGACTTAATGCAACACAGGTGGGCAAAACGAAAAGTTTCAGGTTCCAGAACCCAATGTACCATTAGGCAAGTCAACTCAGTACAGATAACCTCAGAGAGAAATTAAATATTTCATCCAGGGTTTCTGATGACAATGCACAAGCCGGAGAGTACATTGTACTTTAAACAATGCCTCCTCTGTTTGCAGGAACATGGACTGGTCTAACACAGGAGTGAAAATACAAGGCCAATTCTGAGCTATGCTTCTCACTTCAAAAGAAAATGCACTCTCTCAATGTACCCACAGATGCATTTTTACAAGAATCTGTGTACTCTATGTAACACAGATAGGCACACAAAATCTGCAGCTTCCAGCAGCTGCCTGATAAGCCACCCCCCCCCATCAATCCTATATCTGATGGTCCTAACAGAACGCCTGTAACTAACTCCCTTGAACAATCTGGGGCCAGCACTATCCTACAGAGAAGGGCCAGGGACCCTGCCTGTCACCAAGAGGCTGAGGCCAGCCTGGACAGTGGGAAAATCAAGGAGTGGAGGGGGCCACACTATACTTATTCTGTCTCAGAAGCCAGGTGAGCTTGGTCAACAGGCCTATCAAGGGAGCCTGCCCATTAGCTCAGTTGTTTAAGTGCCTGCTTAAGCAAAGCAAGCAGGCTCAGGATTCCGGGGTTCGATCCCCAGATCATCATGCCTTACCAGACCTGCCCTTCAGGCATCCTCAGCCGGCCAAAAACAAAGTCCAATAGGCCCACCAAACACCTACTGCACCAATCAGGGCCTAAACCTAAACAGCTCTAGGCTGTCTCCTGGGCAATTAAAAAGAAGTAACATTTACTTTCAGGTTTATTATGACCAAGGTGCTCCGTAAGTCTCCTGTACTCCCCAGCCTTTTTCCTCACAGCTGTATCAGAACCAGGGTCTTGTCTCACACCTAGAATTCTATGAAAGGTTTGGGAATGCCACCGCACTGGTGCTGAACACCAACTAAATACCAGTCCCGATATCACCTCATCTAGCTACTGCTTACTGAGGGTCTGGCCACTTTTTGGTAAACACGGTTTCTTATGCCAGAGCTTTTGCCTTCTACCCCATCTCTTTTCTTTTCTTTTCAGAATTTTGAGACACAGTCTCACCATAGGGTTTAGGCTGACTTTGAACTCACTATGGAGCCCAGGTTGACCTTGAGCTCTTGGGGATCCTCCAGCTTCAATCTCCTGAGTACAGGGTTATAGGTATGAACCACCATGCCCAACTGCCCAACCTCTTCTGATTCCTCAATTGCACACCTGTCCAAGGTTTTCCGCTATGGGCTGCTCCTTCCCAAAGAACCTTATACATACCACACTGGCTTCATGTGCAAGCCTCACTCCCAGTCACTCCTGGATGGTCACAAAAGGACTGACAAGACTAGGTAGATGGCATAAATAACCACTGAGAGAAGACCTCAAACAAATGGATTAGATCGCTAGAGAGTTACATGTCACATACGAGAACGCCATCTATTAGATCAGTGCTTTCCTTATGATCCCTTAAGAAAAAAATTTCTTAGTAACAGAAAAAGCCACACTCCGTCTGTCATTTAAAGGCAGTTGTAAGTTTAGAAACAAATCTTACATCTCTTCTTGCTTCAGCTGCTATAAAAATCAGGAGCAAATCTGTGACCGAACCATAGTACCTGTCAACACTAGACTGTCCTCTAGCTTTCAGCTTTAGCACTTACAGCTGCATACTTTTGTAAGATGCCACTGTGGGTCAAGGAGCATAAACAAACATAATCTGAAATGAGGTCTGTAGGGTGAAGTGAGCTTTGCCAGAATGCCTCATCCAGGAATGTGTCAGCAAGGAACCTGCTGAGTACACAGAACAGGAATGAGGTGGAAGCAGAGCTCAGGCACGTGTCTTTCTTCTGCCATGTCCTCTAAGAAGGATACCTAGGGGTAGCAGCTAAACAAAGGGCACACAGTGGGCACAGCACATCCTACCACCCTGTGAAGCCAATGAGCCCAAAGCTGACTCTTGGTGATGCTGAGCCAATGTGGATTCAAAGTGGTCAAAGTGGTTTAGATTTTCATTTGGATAAAACCTAGGAGGCTACAGACGAGCAGAATAACAAATATGACATCTTCTCAGGTGCCCTAAATGGCCTCTAGTGGGAGGTAAGAAGCAAAGGCAACACTGAGTGGAGCGAAGCAAAGGCCACACCTTGCCTAGCTCCTGGCTGCCCTTAATGTGGAAGTCCTGAGGAGGGTTGTGGAAAACTCTGCTGGGGAAGGTAGGTCTCTCAGCACTGCACAGCATGTCCCCAGGTCAGAAAACCTCTGAACCCCAAGCAGCTTTGAGACCTCTGAGGCTTGGATTTAGGTGCTTTCCGCAAAATGTAAAATCCAGGCAGAAAGCTAAGCACTCTAGAGGCTGGGACAATAAACAGCCAAGATTCTTCAGGATCTAGAGATTCTACAGACCACAAATGTTGGTGGCAAAACACACACACACACACACACACACACACACACACACAGATTAGGAATTCAATTTTTTATTGCAAATGGGGCCAGCCTTAGGCCCATGCAGGCTACATGCTTCAATTTCATGGCTGTTCCAACAGCTGCCACTCTTAGCCTTTTACCTCTCTCTGAGGCTGTTCAGGTTTCCTTAGGAAAAGATATCATTATTTTTCGATTAGTTTGCAACCTCCTAAGTTTTAGCCAAATGAAAATCTAAACCATTCTAAATACACATTGGATTCAGTATCATCCAAAATTGGCTCTGAATCCCAGTAAACACAAGTTTCCAGATGGCAAGATTGTAGGTGAAATCATCAAAATACTACATAAATGCCACATATTATTATGTGCCTTCCACTCATTAATTTATCCAATACTCAGTATTCTTTCACAGATACACAAACAAATAGCAAAGCCAAAGCAAAAGGAAAGGCAACTCCCGTCTCCCTGCAATCTATCAAGCAGTGTCTGTGTTGGGTCACTTTTCCTTGAGAGTTGCAAAAGTTCTACAAGGAATTCTTTGAGCACTGTAATACTTTTATCAACAAAAGGAAACAAGCACCAAAAACACACTGCATTGTCAGAAATTTCATTATCAGAGGTGAAAACAATGAACAATAGCAGAGATTCATGCTAGGATGCGTATTTCAGCAAAAGTTTCCTTTTTTCTAGTCAAGGTTGATTAGTGCAGTCTCCCAAGAAATATTGTAACTTTCTATGTGCCTATCCCTACGTACAGTAAGTCCTTGACTTGTGAATGAGTTCTATTCTGGGAAAATATAACTCTGATAAGGTGAGTCTTACGTGCCTTTAGCACAAATATACATCACTAAGCATTAAAATACAAACACACATACAAATACAGTAAGTCCTGACTGTACTGTACTACTGTATACTACTGCACTATACAGTTAAGCATGACAATGTTAGGCAAACACATAAAGTACTTCTGAGATTTGTTCACATCTACAAGTATTTACAGTGTAGGTCTGTTCACGTCTGTGAAAGGTCACAAGTCAGGGACTTACTGTACTACAGAATCACCAACAGGAAGTGCTAAGCCAGGTGTGGTGCACACCTAGAAACCCAGTGCTCGGAGGTCTGAAGAAGGAGGGTGGCAACCTTGAGGCCAACTCAGCCAAGCTGGTGAGATCCTGTTGCAAAATATTAAATAAAATGGGCTAGGGATGTAGCTCAGCAATTGTGCACTTGTCTAGCATGCCCAAAGCCCTAGGTTTAGTGGCTAGCACTGAAGAAAAAAATAAATCAAGCAGTGTTCACGTTACATCCATCTTTATACATTACCACATTAGCTGAATGAAAGCAGATGGATGAGTAACCATGGCTGGGGCCCAAGCAGCACATCCTCAGGCTCCGCCCCCAGTCATGTAGCACTGGACATGTACACTTTCCCATGGCAGTAGGCCTGGACCTGGCTTGGGCTGTAGAAACTAACGCCAGTGCTACCAATCTGCTGCTGAGTGGCCAGAACATCTAATCACCCAAGTGACTAACAAATTCTGCTCAAGGAAATTATATTCAGATAATTTGCTGTATTTTTATTTTACCTGTAAAGAACACATAGATTAATCACTTTAAAAATCCCATTTGCACAAAACTTTCAATAATCGGTGTTGAGAATGAAGTCTCCTGCTAATGTTAACAGTGACTAATGGGGTAATTCTGTCCCCAGGGCCAAAGCCGAAGAAATTCCTTATTCCAAAGACTGCCAAACTTGCATGATGCCTAAAGAACATAGCATTATCAATCAGACTTGCACTAATTACAAAAAGCTCTGTTGGGGGCTGAATTCCCAATAAACAATATGCAAGTCTACCCAACAGTATTCCACGTATGGGCTGCCCCAGCACTGAGACTGGTGAAACTGTAAATTTCCTCTGCATAAGCAGCTGCCCATTAAAGCCACTGACCCAGCTAACTGTGCCCACTCCTCCGGCACAGAGTAACCAGTGCTCGGAAACACAGCATGCAACGCAGTTCTTTCCCAAACTCCCAATCCTAAAAGTTACAACCACTTAGGAAACTCAGGCCCCTTCATGCTAAATTAACTCTGGCTGACACCAGGCAGTCAGCCTTCAGGGTCTAGCGTTTTGGTGGCCTTTCTGCCACTCCTCCCACCCCTGCAAATGCCTCTATACTGGGCACGGGGAAATAAAGAACATCACATCTCCGAAGGGACAAGGTAGTGGTGTCTGAAAGGAGAACACACTCAGGCAGGTGCAGGCACAGGTCGTACTGAAAGACTGTTGGCTGATTTCCTCAGGAAGTGCCCGTGACCACTGTGTCAGCTCACAACCAAGAGCAGCCTTGCTGTGTGGTTTCAGTAAGGTCCTTTACACTGCTGGGCCTTGAGCTCCTCACACGACATTAAAAGGGTAAGTTAGGTGACACCCAAGGCATTCTCTTCAGCAGCTCAGGGGTTCTGCCATCAATTTAGCATTAATTTATTCTCAGGTCCAATTTACTTGCAGAAGAACACAAATTCTTTTATTTTAAAAAGTCCCAGCACTGGGTTGTCATGGTGGGCTATAATCCCAGCACTCCAGAGGCTGAGGCAACAGGATCACTGAGCATTCCAGGCCAGCCTAAACTACATAATGAGATCCTGGATCAAAGAATTAAAACAAAACACAGGAAAAAAAAAAAAAAAAAAAAAAAAAAAAAAAAAAAAAAAACACTTTTTAAAATGTCATTATTCAGTAGTGACTGAGAAAAAGTTTGAGCCCTTACCACTGAATGTAAGGATTCCAGGTGATTCCACAAGTCAAAATTGGGGGTCAGGGAAGAAGGGAAAGGGGGAGAGGGAAAAAGAAAAGCAGGGCTGGGAGCCTAGCATCACCTTCACTTCCCTCACAAGCCCACAAGCTGCTTCCCCTGTGGCCAAAACAAGATATTTAGGGCAATCCCTGCACTGAGTGTGCGGTGGCTGGCAGGCACTTGCCAGGTAGCTAGCAAATAAATGGCCTACCCCCGTGATGGCGAGTCTTTCAGCGCCCTCAGTAACAACAGCGGGCTGCAGCTCGTGGCCTACAGACTGGCTACCACTGGCCCATGCGGCCCAAAAAAGAAAACGAGCTGTTTTTTTCTTTCTCCAAGAGTTTAAGCATGTAGAAAAAAATATTTTGTCCTCATGTGATAGTTTAAACTGTTTATATAATATTCCAAAAATAGCTTACATTGTTTTTAGAGCTTTTTCTTGGAGAGTGTGCAGCCTGTATTTTAAAATAATGGGAAAGCCTTATCTCTACCCCTAATCTCAGAAAAAAATGGAGAGACTTTTTATTTTTCATGCAGATGAGAACTACTAGACAACCAAGTTCTGCTTGGCAGCAAGCACACATTACTTTTCACAAAAGGGTGATAATGGAGGAAAGATGGATGGTGGTTTCCTACTTCTTTCCCCTCATTCCTTCACTTATCAAGCACTGTGGGCTCTGCAAGACTCAACTTACAGATGGAATTCCTGCCTCTCCCACCACGAAAGAAGACGTGATTCATAATTCTGAATGCCTCAGAAGGAACTGCCAAAACAGATTATTATATTATTTACTATTCCAGAACTAGAAAATCACTCTGATTCCTCTTTTTCCTTCCAGCGTAATACAGAATTCCAATGGTTCAGTTCCCTCCCGAAGTGTCTTGATAGTTCCGTGCATGACTGAGATTGAATGCAAGTTCTATTTGCATTTTAATTATGAAATATACTCATTAGTGATAATATTTAACTGGGACTGTGTCTGTGTTGTTTGATAATATTCTTTGAAGAAATTCCACATTGGCTTAACTCCCCTAAACGGAGCCACTGCCCCTAAGATCTCATCACAGTTACGCGACCAGCTACAACCCTCCAGCTTCTGCCAAGGAGTTTTTACTGGTCAATCTTCCATGCTCCCAGACCACCATCCCCAGTTCAGGTGAGTAGTCTCCCCTCCTGTGACTCAGCCTCCTCCTTGCACCATTCAACACCTTCTCACTGTGGCCACCTTCTTGAACCCCCTATGCCAACTGTCCTGGGTCTTACAGTTCTAAGAAGAGCCTAACGACAAGAGCTAGACCCAAGTGATCTACCTGCTTCCAGCAGGATGCGCCTATGCATCAAGTGATGGTGGATGGTCAGGTCATTTCTACTTCCCCAGGGAAGAGGAAGGCAGGAGGAGACTGGAGAAGTAAAGAGGAATGAGAGGGGACGGAGGAGGGGGAGAACGGGCAGTGAGAGAAACCTGGATGCTGTCTGGAGTAGAAGTAGCTCTGTGTCTCATTCCTGACTGCAGAAGTGATCTGATTCACGGAGTACAAGTTTTTACGTATGTCTCTTGTGAACAAGAGTAGCTTTGGAAAATTCCCCATTGTCCCAAGCACTTCAAAGTGCCATTGGTGGTACCTGACCAAACTTTGATCTTTAACAAGGCCCTGGCACTTGCCTACAGTCCAAAATATGAATGATGCCTCAGAATTAGTGACACACTACTCAGGACTCTTCTCAAACTATGGACCAAGACAGATGCCTCTCCATGCTGCTGCTCCTCCTGTGTCTGCTTCCAGTGGAGTGTTAGGCCCTAGCCTGCCTTCTGGACCCTCCCACAGGATCCTGGTAAATGTGAGGAGAGTGACCAACCTGCCCTTCCCCTCCTGAGAAGGAAACTCTAACTGGCACCCCGTGGAAACTCAAGCCATGTTATCCTGGATATTCCTTTGCACAGGAAAAATAATGCTACTAAGAGCAGAATTTGTTATCCACCTAGTCTTGGTGAGTTTACTTTTGGCGTTTTTTTCTCTTTTAATGTGTCAGGTATACAAGTGTTTTATGAGTCTTGGGGAACACTGTGAAGCAGCTGTTAAGAGATCCTGAAATGAACTCCAGCCCTGGACAAACCACAGTTCTTCGCACTATTTATATTCCTAAAGCCATCAGTTATGTCTCATATGGCTGATCATAAGGCCTTGCCTAATGGACTACAGAATCCAATGATACTGGCAGGCAGCAATAACTCCTTTGGCTCCATCCCTGGTTTCACCTTGTGGAAGAGGCAGCCAGGAACCTTTCAGGATCCTGAGCCAAGAGAAAAGTCACCTCACCAAAGCTTGGCCTCTGACTTCATCGTGAGAGCTGCATCACTCTCCCCTTCACTTCCTACCCCTCTCACCCTGATTACACCCAGCACATTTTAATCTTATCTTTCTCTCACATGTCCCATGTCCTTCTGGGGAATGAGTCAGTGCAGCTACTCCCCTGTCTGATGCTGCCCTTAATACTAGAAACATTTCCAAAAGATCAAAACAAACAAGGAAAAAATCATCCAACAGAGTACAATCTAAACACAGACCCTGTGAACACAATATATGCCTTGGGATGAGTATTTGGTTTCCTCTGTACCTCTCTGAGTGGATCTTTTGTTACCATAACTGTCACCCTGGAATGACGTTGGTACCCTTGCTTTGTACAGAGAGCTACACAGTAATAAGATCTGTGGGAAGAGTGGAACATGCTCTGTTACATTTCAACAGATCCCACTACGAGATGTCTGTTCCATTTCCCCCATTCTTATCAGGATTTTGAAGCCAAGATGGCATGAGAATTATGATTTGCCTGTAGCTAGAAGTCCATACCTAGCAAACAACTTAAAAAGAATGGTTTTAAAACCTTAGCTTCCAGAACTGCCTCCAGGCTGGTAAAACCATGCATGGCGGGATCCACAGCTTCCAAATCGGTGTGTCCGGGCTGGACCTTAGAACCTGCTTTCCGAACCTGAGCTTACATGGCCCTGACACTGCTATTCTGACAGCTACACTTTGAGAGTCACTAATTCAATGCATCAGAATATGATGAACCCTTGCTATACAGAGTATATCACACAAAAGGACAGTATGTTTATGGGTCTCGGCTCTTGAGTCTTACACAATGTCTTGAAACAGCTCCATCTCTTCTTACAAACTCCTGGAAACTTCAAAATAAATTAACTAGAGTCCAGTGGAGACTAGAAAAACAAGTGGGAGCTAGAACCTTTAAATAAACCACATCCAATTATACAGAGGAAAGGAGATTATGGTTAAATACAGTTTGTTAAGAAATAAAGCCAGTATACTCTTAGATCCCAGCTCAATAGCACTTCTTTTGATTCAGGGCTTCCAGGAGGTAAATTCTACCTTGTAATCTGCCCATGAAGGAGAGAGCTCAAATGGATCCAAAATTTCAGTATTAGTTGACAACTTGCACAGCTAAAATCTCTTTAATTTCTTTAAAACAAGGCTCTTCAACCCTGGCTATACATTACAACCACCTAGAAAGCTTGAAAACATACAGATGCCAAGGTTCTTCGCCAAGAGTTTCCGACCCGATTGCTTTAGGATAGGACCTAGATATTGGTGTCTTTTAAAGCTCACTCACTGGGTGACTCTACAATGCACCCAGAATTGAAACCACTAATGCTGTGGAACAGCAGAGAGAGATTACAGGTGGACGGGGAGAAGAGAAGAAGTCCTCTATAAAGGGTGCTCACTAGATATAGAAGGGAAAAGAAAGGAATGCGAGAGAAGCCAGAAACCACCAGAACAAATAAAACATAGGCGTTCAGAGTCTAAGGCTGACGTAGGCATCTATCCAACACTAGCTGTCTCAGGTTCAAAAATCAAAAATGGCTTGATCAAAGAAGTGTCCTCATTTGCCAAAGACTTGGTAATGGTTCCAAGAACATATCAAGAAACTCTTTTAACAAGGTACTTTTGTACTAGAAATCAAAAACAAAGAGTTTTAACTTCTTACAAATCATCTAAAAGTTCAACTCTGACATCAGAAGTACCAAAAATAAAAACAAAATAAAATTTCTTGTCAACAAAAAAAATTTTTTTTAAAGAGGGAGGGAAAATATTAAAGAATTAACTCACACAGCACTGAGTAGGTGAAACTATCCTCCCAGTTACTACACTGACAAACATAAAATCATGTGATGCAAACAATAAAACCAAGATATTTTCTTCTCTTTCTTCTTGACCAGAACAGATGAATGAGGTGATAATCTGGAGAGAAGAAAAATTCTTGAAAGTTTTACAATCCTCCTTAAGGCAGAATGATGAATATAAAACAATCCAATAAGAAAAACAAGGTACAGTACAGAATGGCGAGAGTGAGGACTCTTGGGTAATGAAGTCATCACTGGAAAATCATTTCTGCTTATATCAATAAGGAAATACTGGGAGCCCAGAGATTAAGGCTCCAGATATATTTCTCCTGCTTGAAAAATTAAAACAGATTCATTATTTCAAAAGGTTTAAATCTGATTCAAAAACTCTGATGTGAACAAAATTGCATTTTAAAAAATAAGAATTGTAATTTTTGATATAAACATTCATTTGGCAATTAGTTTAAAATCAATTCAGAAGGCACAGTAGTTTTCAGTATAAGATATTATACTGGCTGCCCACAGTTAATTCAAAGCATTCTCTGATTTATGAAACTATCAGAATAAACCTCTCCCCTCCTACAAAGAACACCTAGTAAATGATGTCTGAAGTCAAGTGCTAAATTCCACCCTAGTAAATAACATAAAGGGTGAATACAATAATGTCCAAAACATTGCCAAAATCATCTAGATTTTCAGTATGAAATAAGAATCTTTCTTGGAAAGGGAGGAGACTAACAAGGACTGATTTAGGGAACTTAGTTCAGGAGAGGACAGGCACCTATTCAGACAGGAGGCTGTAAACTTATCTTTATTGGACAGGGTTGGAGATAGAAGGCCTGATCTAGGACACTAATTTCAAGAAACAGTACACTGGCTCACCTAGGAAGTTATCTATGAGGAGCTTAAGAGCCCAATCATGCTAAAGCCAGTACACACACCAGGATCTGTTCAAAGATAGCTTTAAAATATCAGGCCCGTGACATTTTCCTAAGTCAATTCCAGGCTTGCTTCTCAGGGTTACATAAATGATGCATCTGATCCAAATGATCATTATTCTTTTAAAGAGATTTAGAAAAATGCTTAAGCTTACAGCCTCCATTTCTTTTTTTAAAAAGTATCATCTTAATATTAGTCTGCAGACCATAATAGGTATAACTTTATTTCTAATAGGTATATTGCATAGTAGTTATATTCATATATAGCAAAGAGTATATAGTAAGAATGGGTATAAGCATATTGCATAGTAGGGATATTCATACACAGAAGGTAATGGTGTTAATGAGACTGTCCTGTAAAATAGCTAGCAAACAGAGTCCCTTCTCATCCTATCAAAGGAAAGGTCTACTAAAAGAAAAGCAGAAAGAGAGAAAAAATGGTGGTACCCAAACCAGACTCAGGTGCAGAAGTATGAAAGGTAAGATTAACAAGTCCTTGAGTGAAACATGAATGTGGACCAGAAGCCCCAGAACAGCTATGTGTAAGATAAAAACTCTGGAAAGCTTATGGCAACCCTGAGTTTCAAATTAAGCAGAATTCCTTTCTTTCTTTTCTTCTTCCTCCTCCTTTTTCTCTTCCTCATCTTTCCCTTCTTCTTATTTACCAACATGAAAGCCTCAAATAGAGAGACCTAGGGAAAGTGTTTTATTTTATAAGTCACTACAGTATCAGAAGAAAATTATACTAATTTTTAAAATATTTAAGTTAAAATCTGAATTAAAAGAAAGGAAGGTGAACAGGAAGTTTTAAACATCACACAGTCTACTGTGAAACACAGAACCAAGGCAATTATCCAGATAATTTATAAGAAAGAAACACAATTTTTACAATCAATTAGAACACTTCAAGAGAAAAGCAATTTTGAGATTTGAATTATCTGAATTAATACCTTAGCTATCCACTTGATCTTTTTAATATAAGGAGGTTTCCAAGGAGACCTCTAACAAACTCAACTAGATATAATTTTATATCCTTCTTAAAAGTCAGGCATCTACCCAGTTTTACCTTTTAAAAAGCCACCATGCTGGTGGTGACGACTGCAGTCCCAGCACTCTGGGAAGCTGCAACAGGAAGATGGAGAGTTTGAGCCTGACTTGGGCAACTTAGAGACCTGATGAAATCCTGTATCAAGATAAAAATTTTTCACAGAGCTAGGGATGTGGCTCAGTGTGACCCTTTGCCCGTATCACAAAGGGGAAAATAAAGAAGCTGCCATGAGCACCGCCACCTGCTATGCTGTCTGCCGCCAGCCCCCTGAACGCCAGCTCACCCAGTCACCAGGCAGACCCATCCCACCTGCTCATGTCCATCTTGGGCAGCAGCTGACCCTCCGGGCCCTATTCCCCTAACCTGCCATGAAAATGAGCATTCCAAAAGCTTTTCGCAACATACAGAGAACACCATGGCACAGTTAATTAGTATTCTGCTAGCCACATTTTATCTTAGGGCACAGGGCTAATGCATTCCTGTGGTCAATGTAAGCCACCATTTCAGGTCCTACTCACATATATTATTACCCTGAAGAAAAAAGCAGTAGACTTTTCAGTAGAAATAAACATTTTAACCTGGACAACAACTTATATTATGCAGTGTTTTCTGTTTCTGGATTAGCCACCTGTTTTAAAACTTACTAGTAACTGAATTTAGAAAAAATTTTTTTTCTTTTTTGAGACAGGGTCTCAGTCTATAATTTAGGCTGGTCTTGAACTCACTGTGTAGCCCAAGCTGGCCTTGAACTCACAACAATCCTCCTACCTCAGTCTCCCAAGATATAATCCTTCAGCTGGGATTACAGATGTGCACCACTGTACCTGGCTAGAATATATTTTAATACCTTTAATCATGAGATTGTATCTGACAACCAAATATCTGCTGAACACTTGTTTTTCTTCTTGAAATCTGCTTTTCTGGGTGCTGCTATCCTCATGCATCTACCTGCTTGAAGCCTGTAGAAGCAGAGATGGTGTATTGTCCCAAGGAAGGAGTTTATCAGAGATTTCTAAATAGTGTACTCTGTATCCAACCCGTAAAAATCATGATACACAAGGCAAGAACCAAACAGAAGTAAGAATCCCAAACCAGCAAGTTTCAGGTACAATTCCCAAGTCATTCCTCCTACTCCACCAAAGGAGGCCCAGGTACTGTAGCCTAATTCCTAACAGCAGTCTGCAAACATCCAGAGCAACAGGTACATTCTAAGCCACTGTCCAACTTCACTTCCCACCAACACACAGAGGTGTTAATCACCCGGAGGCAGCCACAACTCTGCAGATAAGCATTCAAGACATACTCTGAAGGATTAATGTGAGGATTAGTGGTAATATACATAAAGAATGTGGCACACAGTAGAAACTTAAAATGGCAACTATTTAATTTTTCATTGATGCACTCTAGCCACTCAAAGCCCCACCTATACTCCAGGAGACAGGAAAAGACAATGGAAAAAACAAGCTCTAGAGTCAGAGAAATCTGGTTTGAAATCCAAGCAAGCTGCTTTCACCTCTCTGAACCATCTCCTTGTCCTAGAGTCTACATTTAAACCTCTATTTTGTAGAATCAATATTAGACACAAAAACCAACCTGAGCTTTTGGCACACAGTAAGTGCCTGATAAATCATGCGTATAATTATTATTGGTATTATTATAACTATTAATAACCATGAGACTAGTTACATGTTGACTCCTCTTTTTATTGTAAAACTATATATAACCATGGCTCTCTCCCCCAAAATACTATTTTAAAATATGAGCATAAATGGATACCGTTCTAATTCTGAATGTGTCTGAACATTTTAAATCAAACACTAAGTACCTAGAAAATATCTGCTGCTCTATTTAGAAGTCTGTGTTCTGTGCTTCATAGGGGTAGCTGGGTTTTGGCATATAAATGTGTGCCTGAAGCCTCAGGTGTTTGGGATGCTTAAAGGCTTGAATAAAACCCAGGAGAAAAGGAGAAGACACCAGAGGGAGTGTGGAGTGGTCCTACTACCACCATGAACGGGACTGAACCACTTTCCTGACAGGCACAGGGAAGGGAGGATTCTCCCACGCTGTGCTTCCACCCTGGAAACCTGGCTCCTTTCTCCCCACCAAAACTGACTCTGAACACTCTTCTCAGTCTCAGCATAAAACGCAAGGCTACACTGATAAGCACTACGAGCTTCATGAAACAGACCAAGAACTCAAGCAAGTGGGAACAAAATGCGACTTATTCAAAATGGCAGAGGACACACTGGTATTTCTAACTAGAAATTCACGTCTTCCTTCTGTCCCTTGCAGGAGAAGAAATTTAACTGACAAGACAGTAGCAAAAAAAAAAAAAAAAAAAAAAAAAAAATGTGGTAGCCTATGAAAGTTTTATTTATTTTAATTTTAATCCAAATAAAGCCTTTTTTCTCTGCTCTTTGCAACCCTCAGTCCTTCTCTTGCATCCCAGGCCTTGCATTACTTTCCTAGTTCTACTCCTAACAAATGACCACAAATCTAAGGGTTTTAAACAACAAAATTTTCCCTCCTGGTTTGGAAGGCCAACAGTCTGCTATCAATGATGCTGGCAGGCCACATTCCCTCTGAAGGAGCAAGGAGACAGCTCTCCCCTCGGCTCTAAGTAACCCTGATTCCCTGGCCTGCAGCCTCAATACTCTCGCCTTCATGCAGTCTTCTGCACAGGTCCTTTGCTCTTCTTTTCAACACTAGTCACTGGATTTATGACCCACTACAATTCAAACAGTCTCATTTAACTTTAATTACTTCAAAAAGCCCCTATCTCCAAATAGGGCCACATTCTGAGGTTCCAGGTGGCCATGAGGGGGTGAGGAGTTAAATACAATTTGACCCACAACTACCAATGAAAATGAACTACCATCAACATATAAGGCAAAGTGGAGGGAAATGACAAATTATACCATTACAGAATAACAAAATTCCAAAGTTACACTTTCCAGAAGATCCCTATCTACTGAATCTGAATTGAAAATATTCTTGCCTTTCTCTCCTTTATTGGAAATTGTGAAACCATGGGAAATATCTAAAGTCCCACGATTAAAACAGCACTAAAATGAAGACCATTCCACTAGTCCAAACCCTTTGGTATACTCCGCAAAAAGTTGGTATCAGGTATAACTAAATACTCACGTACTTTATTGGCAGCAAAGTACCAAAAAAAAAGGAAAGAAAAAAAAAAAAAGGTTAGACATCTTCAATTAAAAGCAGTCTCATTTAACTATTTGGAGTGGTAAGTGGGCCATGGGTCTTAGAAGACCAAGATCTCCTTTGAAAAAGTTATCTGAGTTTTTTAATCCCTAACCCCTCCCAAAATCATCTTTTTCTAATAATGACAATTTGTCTATATGGAAGCACTATATACCAGAGTTCAATTTTAAAAATCATAGTATTAAAAAAATAATAATAAAATAAAATAAAAATCATAGTATTATTTTAGCTTTATAGAGAAAAAAATTTGAGATCAGCTTAAAGACTTATGTACTCCCTCTGCTGGCTCTGAACCTAAAGCTCTTAGTGGCTTCAGGAGCTAAATTACTAATTTCACTAAATACCTAAAACACTAGGAGAACTATGATGTGTTTTACCACTATACATGCACACATGCAGGCACAGAGGTCTCCCCAAAACACACACAAATACCACCGAATGCATCTCATTGAGTTTATTAAAGATTCATTCCAAAAGAAAACAAATGTATATATTGTTTTGAGGGAGATGTCACCTCCTGCCTCAGCTTTGCCCCTATTAATGTGCCATATGTTTTCCTTACTCTGTGCTCCACTGTAGGGCGTATCTGGACACCCAGGCATGAACCTCCAGAAGATAACTCCAAAGGAGGAGCAGAATTGCTAAAAGGAGCACAGTTCATCAGAGAAATTAGTTTGTTTCACTTTACAATGGTATCCCATCACAGTAACTAAGGCATTCTGGGAAAAAGAACAAAGATTTCTCTTTTGTATTTCTCAAAAACAGTCTGTAAAAAGCAGGATTCTTGCAACACATGCCAATCATACATTTGGGTTTAACGAAAAAAGAGTGATAACTCCCACTCCTCTGCAGACGCCTGTTAGGCTGGCTCTTTCTCCTACTGGAGCATCATTTCACATTTATTGTAGCAATGCAATGCTAGCAGGTCTAAGGCTTCCTCACACTATAAGAAAATACCCAAGACTCCATACATGGCATCAGCTCTCTCATGAGCCACAGAATCCATCCGTTTTCAGTATCACAGGCCCTCAATGGTCCAAAAAGCAGCTCTAAGTATCAGAAACATTTCAAGTTTCTTACTCTGTAAATTACTTGGGAATACACAAAAATCATAGGAAAATGACAGAAGAAACAGGCAGGAGTCACAGAACGGGCAGAGGAGGGTGGATTGAAAGGGAAGATTTTATTCACCAAGTTGAACCAAGAGTGCTGATAGAAAATGCAAAAAGGGTGACAGCCACTCCAGTAAGCGCTAACCAGAAGTGGGGAGGAAGACAGCAACTGAAGCAAGAGCTCGAGAACCTGAGGGTGAACAGGAGTGATACCCACAGCTGTGAAACCACAATGGTTAGCAGTACCCAAGGCTCACACGGGCTCCCTCTCAGCTCCAGCCCTGCAAGCTGGGAGGCCCCATCATGATCACACTGCCCCAGCCTTTTCCCTCATTTATAAAACAAAGAAAGATAGATGATCTTTAACACCTCTTCTGGTCCTGAATTTCAGGCAAGAAACAATGCACATGAGTCAGCCATATGAAGATTATCCAGCCATTCTGAGCAAGACCTATACCAGGCATCCAGAAACAGAACTGGAGAGCCCATATCAGCCCAGGGACACAGGGCTGCTCTAATGTAGAAGGGCCTGTGAAAACCCAAGCTTCTCTCAGACAGACAAGGACCCATGTTACTGTGGCCTTGCATCCCTACAGCAAGCTCCAAATGCTCAACAGAGAACTAAAGGCCATTCCAAGCCATGGCCAGTGCCTACTCTATGCCTTTTGCCAGGAGCTTTTCTACAAGGTTGAGGCAGTGTCGAAACGTAAAAAGGCAAAGAGAATGGGCCACAATGACAAGTTCACAAAGTACAACCATGCAAGCTTATTGTCTGTGTCTCCCCCAGTGGAGGATGAACTCCTACAGAGCCAAACCTTATCTGCCTTGTGCTACCACCATACCCCTGGGGCCTGGCAGAATGTCCTATGCACTGTATGCTTCTGATAAATACTTGGTGAATGAATAAAACAGAATGTGATGCAAATGGGTAAAAAAGGCTTTTCTCTTTGACATCTTCTATTCACTTCCTACATGCCAACTGTAACATTCAGCAATACTAACTTACCTTTCTATGTGCGTTCCCCAATCCCCTCCTACAGCAACAATAAAGCAAAGTGGTTCCTTGGGACCGCTCAATTTGGGAGTCAGGGAAAAAAGGAGAGAAATAAAGGGTAAGAATGAGGTCCAATTTGTTTCACATAATTAAGATAAGTGTGCAAGAAAACAAAATCAATTCCATTTTCTCTCCAGCCCTAAAAATCTGAAATCTGAGGCACCAGCCAGCAATGGGGAAGTAGGGTACTCACAGAATGTGAAGTCCTATACAATTTTATCTTTGCACTGTCACCAAAAGCTCTAGATGGATGGTGTCTGATTTTTTTTTTTTTTTTTTTGGCAGCCTACATAAATAGCTTTTTAGTTGGCCAAGGCCTATTCATTAATTTTCCAAATAAAAACATCTAGTAGAGGTTTTAACTAGGACTCACAAACACAATACTAAAAAGTTTAACTACAAGATGTTCTATGGTGTCATTTTCTTAAAATAGAACCCTCCTAAAATCTCCTAAAAATAAGTCTGGTATAGTTTCATTTCATTTTCTGAGAAGGAAATAAACATATGAAAACACAAACTTAGCTTCTTTTTTTAAAAAAGTCTCTCTGCTACCACAGGCTCACAGATCAAAGCCTAAAAGCCAATTTCTTCACTTCATAGGTCAATGACACAGCTTTCAAAAAGAGGAAAAACAGTCCCCCTAGCGTACTGCTGCTGTAGAAAGAGGAAGTATGTGAGTTGAGAATCACTGACGAAGGCAGTACTGCCAAAGGAAATTACAAAACAGCATTTTGGCAACACAGGGAAGCAGAAGACAGGTTCTCCACATACAACCACACTGGACATTTGATGAGTTACTCCAAAAGGTGTCAAGGTTCAAAATTATGTGCCAACATAGAATTATTGTGACATGGTCATTTTCAGATTTAAAAATAAATTTAAAACAAAGCTGCAGTTAAATTAAAATTTCTTAATTCAGTAGGGTGAAGTAATCCGAAAAACAACAAAAAAAAGTAAGGACAAAATTAAGCAGTACATAACAGGTAAGTTCCCCATCATTTCATCTTGGCAAGAAGCCCTAAAAGTACACATTCTCCATGAAGGAAGGCTCATGACCAAACAGCCTCTGCTGTTGCAGTCAGCTACCGACATGCTAACGAGCTGCCGTCACACAACATCCTGCAGGAACTCAGGGCTGCCTAATATGATCCTGCTCTGGGTGAAGGAAAAAATAAATGTGCATGTATGGACAGAGGAGTAAGTAAGTGATGAACAGGCTTCCTGGTAAACCCTATGGTCCTCAGAAATCTCCCTAAGAGGGACCGAGAGAACTAGCTAGTTCAACTATGGGTGCACTGCAAGTAAACTTCATCTGAATTAAAGGAAATGTAACCTTTTCCCCTCATAACCACATCTGATTATTCAGCTCTACTTTAATGCCTGAAGGAGGTAAGGGAACCTGTGAGATAGCCATCACCCTTCTCACCGGCACAATGCATATCTGACAACTGTGCACTGACCAAGGGCTTCCTCTTTTGTTACAGGCTACCTCACACAGCAGCTTTTTTCACTTTGTACTTTCTAAGCACCCACACTGAAAAGCATGGTGCAGCTACATGGACACAGCGCTCCATTCACAGTGCTTGTCCTGATGCTAAAATGATAAAGAAGATGTAGAGCGAGGTGCAACGGATTTTCCCAGAGAGTAACCCCTACTTACTTAAAACTATCCATTACTTAGTAATTTTTTTTAAAGTTCAAATTAAAAAGAATAGTGTGATAAAGAACAAAGACCTGGGGAAAGGGAAGGGAAAAGAAAAAAAAAAAAGAAAGAAAAAAGGGGGAAAAAGCTTTTGTATGTGCCAAGGGGAAATCAGAGTAAGGGAATGGGATAAAAAAGTAACCAAGTATATCATGTACAGGTACAAATTCCCTATAATGAATGTGATCATTATGTGTATCTAAAATGTACCAATAAACTTAATCTAAAAAAAAAAGAAAAAGGAGGACCTCTACAATGGTAACCACTGCTTAGCTATATGCTAACCAGCTGTGTGATCTTAGATCATTATCTTTTTTTTTTTTTTTTTTTTTGGTACCAGGGATTGAACTCAGGACCTTGTGCTTGTCAGGCAGGCACTAATGCTGCTGGGCTAATCTCCCTGATCCTTAGATCATTACCTTCTTGAAGAACAGATTCTTCACCAATAAAGTAAGAAGATTAAGCTAAACCACCAAACTTCACTCTGATTATATTCTAGGATTACCTGAAAAACTTTGAAAAAAACCAAACTACTACTGCTAAGCCACATAGGCCCAATGAAATCAAACTCTATGAGTACTTATCTTATTCAAAAGCCTCCACATGATTCTGAGGTGCAATGAGGAATGAGAACCACCGGTCGAAATTTAGTCACCAAGGCCCCTTTTCTAATTCTTTCATTCTGACATCTCAGGACAATAATTCTGGTTACAAAGTAATTCAACTGCTCAAAAAGTCTTAAAAATAAGGCCTCACCCCTCCATATAGGCCCAGTATGTATACATGACTAGAAGAGGCTAACCTAAATTCAAAACATTTTTAGAAATTAAATGCATAACTCAGAATGAAAGTACTGGAATGAAAGTACTGTGGTTTAAATGCATGTGCATGCTTCCGCTATGACAAACCATGACAAGGATCAATTCCTAAGCGTGGATGCATGGAAATGAGTCACAATTAGCTCCTGATCTCTCGCTCCCTTTCCTCTCTTCTCCTACCCTCACTAGACCATAAGTACAAGGAAGACCTATTAGTCATAATCAGAATATGAAACCAGCCACAGTTTCAAAAGGCCCTCTTCATCATCAAAGATTTGGAAGTTCCTGCATGGCTGCACCTTTCGATGAAGGTCATCTTACAAAAACTGGAACTAAATTATGCCTTTTGTCTTCAAAGATTAGTTGCCACATGACAGCCTCAAAATAGAAATGATAACAAATACTTTCAATAGTCCTAAAATGTGTGCCCCATATTAAGTCTCAACAATTTGCAGTATTTCAATTTCAATTTATAGTATTTCATAAGATGTTCATTTGAAGAGAAATGAGACAGCAAGAACAGAAAAAGAAACCACAAGAAGGAGAGAAAAGGATAAATATAAAGCCATTTATGACTAGGTCCACTGCAAATCCTGCCAACTGTAGTAAAAAGCCCAAGCTCATTCTGGTGATACCACTTTCTTACACTAAAGTTAAAAAAAAAATTAAATTCACTAAGCTTATTTTCCTTACCTACAAACACAGTAGCAACAAATGTTATTGTGGTACTGAATTACTTTTGTAATTCTTTAAAATCTCAGAAAGGTGGAAACCCTTTGTACATTAACTTTTCAGCTAAAAATTATTTTTTAACAGATTCCTACACCATATTCAAACATGCAGAACTGAATTTCAAGTGAGTGAAATCTCTACACGATATTCAAACATGCAGGACTTAATTTCAAGTGTAAGAAATTTGAAATACATTCCAAAGCACCAAATCTATCTTCTCAGACTCTGTAAGTGGAGATTAACCCTTGCCAGGCACTAGGGAACCTAGTTTTTGAAGATACCACATTAGCAATTCTTTGACAGGAAACTCTCATCCTTTCTGTAAACAGCCCTCAGCTCACACAACTGGCATTCCTTTGTAAACCAGTAAAATTAGAACAACTATGAGATTCACAGTGTCAGCATTTCTGTCATGTAAAAATGAGACAGATCTGTGGCATTAACATCAAAGTATATCATTTAACGTATTTAACCAAGACCTCTCCAATATCAGCTGGAGGAGGGGAGAACAAGTACTTTTTTGCAGTTTTCCAAAAAGCAAGTTAAAAGGTTTCCCACTCTAAACTCTAGCTTTTTCATATACAAGCTCTTCTCCAGTACCTCAGTTCCACTCTCCAATACGATCACAGAGTTCTTATGCCAAAGAACTAGACAGCCTGGACCCTGAAAAGGCACAGGGCTTCCCAATGAAGACAAGGAAGGGACCGAAGGAGGAAGCAACTATCTTTTTCAGGAAAAAAAAAAAACAAAACAAAACAGTATTTCCAATAGGAGAGAGTGATAAAAAAGATCTCCAATCACACAGGACTCCCAGGAGGCCCATCTGCCAGATTCTGGCACACACATATCTGGGGAGCAGAGGCCGGAAGGTGCCCAGGAAGAGGGAGCTGACTATCAGCTGCCCAGCAGGGGCAAAGGGGTTAATCTCTTTGGATGCCCAACTGCAGGAAGTCATTACATCATAGGCCTTTCCACACCTCTCTCCTTACCACGTGTCCGGTGCCCCAAGAGGCCTAAAAGGAACCTTGGAGTCTCTCTTCAGGTTCTTCCATAGGTAGAAGCCATTATGGCCCAGCCCTGTCACCAAACCTCCCTCTCCACCTAAGAGTTCAGTTGAGTGCAGGCCCAATCAGTCCCGGATGCCTGCTACCCACAACAAACAGTGCCGGAGACCAGGCCGGGTAGGGAGCAGCAGGTGCTGCCAGTCTATACTGAATAGCACAACTGGCCCCAAAACATTTCAGAGTTTACAGCCAGCTGATTTACTGGATCAAAATCTCTGAGGAGTAAAGATAAAAAAGAGGAGCCCGACTAAAAAGGTTTGCAATCATTACTTTTCCTACTGGGACCGATGTGCTGTTTGGAGTTAACGTCCACAGTCTGAAAGCTAGGATACAAAGGTTGTCATTCATCCAGCACTACCTTCCTGTGACTCGGTGGAAGCCACACATCCAACAGCTCCACCGCTCGGAGTGTCAAATATCCCCCAAACAGCCCTTTCACTTCACCCCAACAGGGCGAAGTCTATCCCAAAGTAAGCCAAGGGCCTACCACATCTCCGCTGTCACAGTAATTCAGCAAATGCACTTCAATCCGTGTGTCCTCCCCTCGTCAGAGTCCCTTGCTCCCCTCCCTACCTAATCAGGCCTGAAGCTCCCGCTGGAGCTTCCTTCCCCGCTCCAAGCTTGTCCCTAGGTTACCCACCCACAACTGTCAAAGTAAGACCCCCCACCCCCCCGCAACAAAGCCTCACAGGGGAGGCGCCCCTGCCATCCCTCTGCCCCGCGCCCGTCTGTGCACTTGGTCCGACGGATTCTGGGCGCGTCTCGCGCTGCGCAGGAGGCCTGGTAGGTCCAGCCGCCAGCCCAGTGAGGGTACGCACCTTCCAGCCCGCAGAGCTGTTGCTGTCGCCCTTATCTTTGAAGTAGGGCACACAACGCACCATCCATTCGTAGATCTGGGACAGAGTAAGCCGTTTGTCCGGAGAGCTCTCAATGGCGCGGGTGATCAGGTCGGCGTAGGACAGGTTCCCCCAGGCGTTCCGTCGAGAAGAGCATTTCCTCGGCTGCCCAGAGCTCCCAGCTGCCCCGGGCTGCGCAGGCGGTAGAGGCTGCTGAGGCTGCAGTGGCGTCTGCGTTCCCCCGCTCAGCACGCCCACCGTGGGTGCTGGCCCAGACCCGAGGTCCTGCCCTCCGGGAGCCAGCAGCCGGGCTGAGTCGTCCAGGAGCAGTCCAGAGCCTAGAGTGCAGCTCCCGCCACCCCCGATCGCCATGGCTGAGCTGGCCCGGCCGCCGCTGTCCTCGTCGTCTTCATCATCCTCCTCTTCGGGGATCATGGAGTCGGCGGCTGTCTCCCCTGAGGGCTTGGCCGGGCTAGCCTGGAGCTCCGGCCTCTGCAGGGGCCACGTACAAGAGCGCGGACGGCTTTGAGGCTCGAACTCCGGGTCCACCTCCACTTCGAGAGGAGAGACCGGGACTGGGGAAGCCGCTGCCTCTGCCATCTTCGCCGCCCGCCCGCGGCTTGGGCTCTCGCGCTCTCCTCTCGCGCCCGGGCGGGGTGCGGCGGGGGAGGGACAGGGGCGCCGCGAAGGCTCCGGCTCCCGGGCGCCGCTGCTGTTGCTGTCGCCGCCTGGAGAAGCGCGAGAGGAAAGAGGAGGAGAGTTGGTTATCCCGGGCTGGAGCCCAGTCCTGGGCGAGCCCTCGCCCGCCGCCGCCACCAACGCCGCCGCGGCAGCTCCGCAACCGCACCGCGCCCGGCTCCCAGGAACAGACCTGGGGACGTGCGTCCCAAGAACCTGGCGCAGCAGACGCCGCCCCCTGGCCGGGCCGCTGGGGAGACGCGAGCGAATGGACTGCCTCGCACGGGGCAGCCCCCTCCCCCGCCACCACCAGATCGGCAGGTCTCTCCCGGGCAGGGGGAGGGGCAGGGGAGGGGACGAGAGGGAGAGGACGAGAGGGGAGGGGCGGGCCGCGCCTTTAAAGTGGGCTGGGGCGGCCGCGGTGCAGCCCAGCCTCGGTCGGAACCCGATCGGGCGTGCGTTTGTTTATGTTTCGCTCCAGCCCGCGCAAGTGCCTAACACGGCGCGGCCGCCAAAGTCTGTGGCGTCTACACTTCTCTCCCCCTCCCTGGCCCAGCCGCCCCCGCGATCCTCCAGCGGAGTGGCCGGAGCCCTGGTAAGACGTGAGCACCCCTTTCTCCCCTCTCCGCCCGCGGGCCGGGCCTGGGCGCAGACCGGCCCCCACCACTTCCAGGAAAAGAGAAGGAAAGAAGGGGCAGGCAGCCTGGTGGGTGCTGGCAAAGGGTCGAGCCCTGCAGGAACGACCACTTCGGGGACTTGTGTGTTTATTTTCGCGCGGACGCGGTACCTTCTGTCCCCTTTCCAGCCAGGAACAGGAGGGGGGCGGGGGCGGGGTGGGAACAAGTCGGAACATAAATCTTCCAACAGGTCGGCGAGCGCCAAGTCTCCCGGGCTGCCAGAAAACCCGGACAGCACGTTCATCACCTCCTTGCTCCCGCTGCTGCCATCTTGACAGTTTCCCCCTTCCCTCAAGTCCTTTAAAAACACTAGCGGGAGGGAACGGGGCGCGCACACGGAGTCACGGGGAGGGAAAAGGGAAGCGCCTGGCCCAGCTCGGAAGCAGATCCGGAGTCACCGCGAAGGTGGCTGCCCGCTGCACAGCTCCGGCGCCTACCTCGGTTCCTTCCCTTCAGGGACGAGGCGGGAGGACGCACAATCCCGCGCGGGCCCCGGGCACGGCGAGGGGAAGGCGCGCGACCCTGGCAAAGGAGTGGCGCTCGGACCGCCGCCGCAGCCCGCTCGAGAAACCGCCTGTCAGCCTGCGCGCCGTCACCTTCCACATTCCTCCGCCTCCCTTCCACGAGCAGGGCGGCCGCGGCAAAAGCACAAAGTTATAGACACGCAGGGAGCCTCAACCTAAGCTGACGGCGAGCGGGCGGGTCCCCGCCCAGGGGGAGGGCTGGGGCGGGGGCCGAGTGTGCTGCCGTGTGTGCGTGTATGAGGGCGCGTGTGTGCTCGGGCGCGCCTGCGCGGCCCAGCTCCGCGGGACTGCGGGCACGGGTGTCGGGGCGCGCGCTGGGACTCCGCTGGCTCCTCCTCCCCAGCGGGAGCCTCTAAGACAACAAAGCTCGACGCTAGCCGGGGAGATCCGGGCTAGGGGAGTAAGCGCTGAGTCCCGAACGCTCCGAGCGCAAACGCGTGGCCTTCAAGATTCGGGCCAGGTGCCTGGCACCAGGGTCCCTGGCCTGCACAGCCGCCCGCCTTGCTATCTGATTCCCTATTAGAACCTGACACCAGGTAACACCCGAGATAAGATGCTGACCGCAGATGGCAAGGGTTGCCTCGGCGTGGAAATACTGGCTGGCGAAGAGGTTGGTGCCTGCGCGACTTTGATAAGCCGATGACCTCAGATTTGATCGGGCACCAAAAGGTGTGCACTGAGCCCTTTACCTTGGACGTGTTTCGCTTTTCATGTTTGATAGCAAACTAGAAAAAAGTGAGCCTCCGAAGAAAGCAAATTATTCTCCCATCCTAAACGTTAAGAGTTGATTCCCAACTGAAAGTGTAAAACAATTTACTTAAATTTGTAAGCAACAGCAAAACAGCTAACTGCATTTCTGGCGTCTTAGAGAAAAAACGGGCCCTCTTCTGTTTAGAACAGGAACGGGAGCATTTTCCCAAGTCCTTACCCTACTATCCGTGATACCTAGCGTTCATTTGCATCTTGAGAGTGCACCAAATGCGACATGCACACCCAAAGCCTATGCACTCGGCTCAAATCTTTCTTTTTTTCTTTTACATACTCCTTGTAAGTCACTGGAGATATGTCAGAGTCTAGAAGTGCACCCCGCAGCAACCCGATACACAAAAGGCTCCAGCCGCGGAGGTACTACGCAGGGGTCCGCCCACACTGCCGGCTCCGGACTCCGGGCTTTGCGCAGGGGCCGTCACTCAAGTGACGCACGGCCCCGCCCCTGCAGCAAGCTAGTTCGACGCGTACAAACAGATGATGTCATTGTCTCCACGCGCGCGTGACCCGGAGCTCTGCGCCGCGTCGCTATTCGCTGCGCCGCTTACTCGTCAAGCCACGCCGCGCGCTGACTGGCCCCGGCCGCCGGTCTGCAGGCCCACCAGACGCCCCTCTCCGCCCCCCGTGCCCGCCCCCCAGCAAATAATAAACAATCGAGTAAAACCAGAGGAAGGAGGGGAAAGAGGCCTGGAAGGGCGAGGGAGCGATCGCGAAGGCAGTCCGAGCGCTCACGGCGGGAGGATTGAAAGGCGGACGAGAGAGGGCTAGGGGGTGGAAGGAACGTGCACCCCCGAGGTAGCCGGTCCCTCCTCGGTGAGCGGGTTTCAGCAGAGGAAACTTACAGAGCCCTCGAAGGGGCGCGACGGTGCCGCGCGGGCGCTAGGGCCCGGGAGCCTGGGGCTGGGGGCGGGGCGCGGCCCGCTGGGGGCGGAGTCTGGGCTGCGCCGGAGCCGCGGGGGAGGAGCAAGCCGACACGTGCGGGAGGAGGGCGGGCGCGCTCCACCAGCTCGCCCTGGACGCGCGGCCCTGGTAGCGCGCGCGCTTGTTTACCGGCGCACGTGGGTGTTATTTTTAAATGGAATGTGGGGCTGGCTGCGCAGCCGAGTGGCGGACGCGTGGAGCCGCCCGCGTTGGCTGGGGGACGCGGTGGGGCCAGCGCCGCGGCCTCTGCGGGGGCTGTGGCGAGGCTGTCCCGTTGCGCGCTGCCAGCTCTGCCGTGGCTCGGATACAGGGAGCCTGACAGCCGAGCTCACTGCTCAGACGACGGTGCTGGTCGCGAAACGCAGTCCTAGCGTCCGCGATCGTTCCGAATTCAGGCTCAGGGAACAAAGCTACCTGCCGTTCCTGTAGGCCGAGCTAGGCCAGGCCCCACGCCAGCGGTTCCGAAGCACATCTCGCCTATGTTCACTACCCGAGAGACCGACTCCCAGAGCCCTATGTGGTCCAAACCCTCAATCCCTGGCTCCAAATGACCCCAGTACACACAGTCCTGTCTCGCACGCAGCTTTACCGCAGCACAAATGCGCCTTTGCTACTGCGGATTGCATTTGGAAAGGGCATTCTGGGTGTGGGGGCCCAGTGCTGGAGCCTCTCTAGCCATTGTGGCCAGCTTCGCTGAGAAGCGCTTCGAATCTGGTTTACAGCCTGGCAATGTGGAACGGTGATGTAGGACCATCCACAGCTTCAGATGCCAGTGCTACAGGCCTGGGTAGGGGTGAGGTGGCAATAGGTTACTACGAGGTCATCGGCGTTCCCCAGAGTCTGCCGGTCCGCTTTGCCGCAAGTTCTAGGAGTCTAGATCACCTGAGCTTTGCACCGCGCGCAGGATAAAATCCAAAGAATTTTCACTTGGTGATTTTAAATACTTACAAAACGCTTAGAAAAGACTCACTCAGCTCTATAAACCTAAGCAATTCTTTATCAGAATGCAGACCTGCAGAAGTAGAAAGAATGTGTTTATACTGGCTAAGCTCTCAGCCATTAGATTTTCACTATAAACATGTTGAGTGTTCATTTACAGAATGCGTACCCCGAGGGCAGGCCAAAAAATTGGGAGTTAAAATAGTCAGTTGGATTCATTGAGAGCCCAATGACCCCCAACGGTGAGGAAGAAGGACAGGCCCAGGGTGAGGCCATTCACCAGAGAGAGTTGAGTCTTTGGGGGACATAAATATTTCGAGAGCTGGAACGCTGTACAAGAGATAACACATATGATGTTGGGCAAGAGTCAAGTGAGTTGGGGATCAAAACACTTAAATGACTAGCATTGAAAATGGGCGTCTCGTGCAAGGAATCGACCAGTAAGAATATTGACTTACTATCTATTTCCTTTTTAGTCTGAAATCCCTTTGAGTTTGCCTTCCCCTTGAAGACTTCCTTGGTCTTTCTGCATTTCTTCCCAGCACCTCTTATTTTTCCTCTCCACTGTTCAGGAATTTAGGGTTATTGGTTGAGAAAGACAATGGCACATACCTGTAATCTCAGCACTCTGGGAGGCTGAGGTATTACAGGGTTGTTTCTTTAGAAATGGCTCATCAATCAGAAGTATCACAGATTCTTCTTGCCTTGAACAATCAATCAGATAACACAATATAATAAATGGTGCCAAAAGTCTTATATGAACAGCATGGGATAAACAGCTATGGGAGAAACCAGCTTTGCAATGAATTTGGGCCCAACAAAGAGAAAAGGAGGGTAAAAGCAAAAATAAAAGTACATGCCACATTCAGATGTGGTGCAGGCTACCATACAAACTTGCCAAGTTATCGGCCTTCCGTGTTGGTGGGTCCTTTATGCCATCCTCATCTCCTGGGAGCTCCAGAGTTCTACTTTTGGGATCATCACTTTGCCCTGGGATCTTGTGATTGGCAGATCCTGCTCATTTTCCCATTCAACTTTGCCACCCCTACCTCCTAGGTCATTTATATTTACATACATATGCAGTGCTGAAGGAGTGAAGGTCCCTGTCTTCTATAGCTTCCTCTAGCTAGAAGTGGGTGTGGACCCTGTTCAATGATTATGTACTTTAGGGTGTTGTGACTTGTGGATGGGTTGAAGGAAGAAAAACCTATCAGAAGATAATGAGAAAAGAGTTAATGATCCTTGAGCTGTCTGTTGGAGGGGGGAAAGAAACTTTACTATTAGTCCAGATGTGAGGAGCAGGTCAGATTTCCATGCGTTCTGTAGAGAATTGTGTATGTTACAGAAGTATGTCACATAAAGTATCAAGAGTCTAAGAGCCTTGGCCTTAGCGAGGCCTTGCTTACTCATCTGTAGCAGTACTAGAGCTTTGCTTTTTGAAGAGAAATTTTAAGTCTTCCAGAGGCTCACAGGAGTAGCTTTTTCCTTTTGGGTGATCTTGCTCTTTAGACCATTCAGGTGGGCCTAAGTCCTAAATTTAATCTAGAAACATAATTAGCTGTCTCTGGCATTTTTACTGCAGTGGACGTGGCAAAGATCTGTGAAAGGTGGGTCTTTCCATTTTGGCCTTATCTGATCTGCTCGATCCAAGTTTTTAAAAGCACTTGGTCTTTAGGGCAGATAGTAGGTGGTCCTCTGGGGCCAGGAGCTGATAGGACTGTGTTCCCATCGATTTGGATGACCTGTTATACTTGACCCAGATTGATGAAATATTGTAAGTCTCAAAACTTAGCCGAGTTTGGGGCATGCTATGAACCCCTATGAGTGCTATTGGTAGCAACTAGAGTCAGGACTCAGATTTCTTTTTGCAGAGTTTTGCCAAAACTCACTTTTTTGACTGGCACTCTCAACCTTTCCATAAGAGTAAAGCCACAAAGCAGAATGAAGGTGGTACTTTATTCCTAAAGCCTTTGCCACTTTCTGAGTTATTTGAAAGGTAAAAGAAGGTCCATTGTCACTCTAGAGAGACTGGGGTGGTCAAATCTGTTTCATCGTTTTTTCTGAACAGGTAGGAAAGGCTTCAATCCAGCCTATAAAGGTGTCAATTAGGACCAACATATGTTTAAATCCTCTATATGGTGTCATATGGATAGAGTCCAGTTGACGGTTCTCTCCAGGTCATGTCCCTGTCCTCTGCATAGCTTCTAACAAAGGAGCTTGCCTGAGTTGCAGACATAGAGTGGGCAAGCTTCTCAGACCTGTTAGGCGGTTGTTGCTAGTCCTAATCCTGTGAAAACTCAAGTGACCATGTCTAATTTGCATCTCTTCCCCTATGGAAAGAATCACTAAGTGTTTTTATAGCCTTCCACTTTATCCTTTGGGGAAAGGCCAGTTTGTTTCCTAAATACCACCGGGGTCACTTTCTAATTCTTCCTTGTCCTAAGGCCCATTTATCCTCCTGGGGTGTAGACAAGTTTTAATGGTTACTCAGGAACTGGGAATAAAGCTGGAGTCTTAAGGGGTTGTATGACTGCCATTTTTGCCTCCCTATTAGCCTTTTCACTTTGAGAGGAGATTTCAAACGTGTCTGTCCAGTGTCCTTTACAGCGCTTGACTGTAACCTGTTGAGGAAGATGGACTGCCTCTAGGAGTTGTAGAAGTTCCTGCCTGTGTTTTATATATGAATGTTTATTTTTTGGTAAGCCCCTTCCCTTCCAGATTGCTGCATGAACATATTGAACCAGAATGGCACATCTAGAGTCTGTGGAGATGTTTAACGTTTTGTCTTCCCTTCATATTAATGCCCAAGTAAGAGCTACCGGCTCTGCCTTTGGGAAGAGGTTTAGGTTCACTGACCTGTTGTGAGCTGACAGCTAAGTAAACCACCTTCTGAGGTCCTTCTCAGTCAGAGCTGCTTCCATCCATGAGCCATACCTCCTCAGGATGTTACAGAGGCAGATCACTAATGTCCTGCCTGCTTGCCTACATCTGGGAGATTACTTGTTCACAAGAATTGCCAACTTTGGGGCCTGTAGGCACCAATGAAACAAGGTTAATAGTGCAGATTTTGATAATAACCACAGTGGTATCTAAGAACATAGCCTGATACTTGGTAAACCCTTCTTCTGTTAACAAAAAGTAACTTTTTGTCTCCAGAAGAGCTTTCACCCAGTGGGGAGTGAGACCTTTTGCTCTCTGCCTCAAAATTAACTTTTACCTGCTTCCATTTGTACAGCTGTAGCTGTCAGGCAGAGTGGCCATCCAGCTGCAACCCCATCTAAAACATGCCACTAGGCAAGGTTTTTGTGGCCTTTGGATCAAGACCCCAAAGCAATTCCTCCCTTTTCTGATAGTAGAGAAAGGCTTTTCCAAGTCAGGTATTCCGGGGGCTGGAGCCTGAGTAAGGGCATGCATCATTTCTCTGAAGGCATTGTCAGTCACCTTTGTCCTTTCTAGGGGCACAGACTTAGGGCCTTTTATTGCCTCACATTCATCCAAAATTAGGTAGCTAGATCCTGCAAAATAGCCTGCCATTTCCAAAAGGAAATGAAGTTGTTTGGTGACAGGAGGCCCAAGATAAAAGATAACTTGAATTTCGTCCCTATACAGATGTCTTTTTCCAGATATAAAAATATATTGCAGGTATTGAATTTTTGGAGGGATATCTTAGTCTTTTCTTTGGAAAAGACTTTTTATCCTTTCTTAGCCAGAAAGTTGGGAGTCTAAACAGTGTTGTAGTTAGATAATTTCTGAGTTGGGCTGAAAACTAGAATGTCATCTACATACCTAAGATTCAAGTCTTTTTCAAGTGCCTGAACAAAAAAGTAAGGTCTGTCTCTAAACCTCTGTAGGAGAACTGTCCAAGTATATTGCTGTTTTTCTGCTGAAGTGGAATTTTGCCAATCAAAGACAAATAGAAACGGAAAGTCTTAATGTAAGGGGATGGAGAAGAATGCCTTTTTTAAATCTAAGACTGAGAACCAATTAGTGTCACCTGAAATTTGAGAGAGAATTATACAGGATCTGCCACTAGAGGATGAATTGGAATGACAGCCTTGTTAATGAGGTGGAGGTCTTGTACCATCCTATATTCTCCTGAGGGCTTTATTTCAGGGAGAATGGGAGTATTAAAAGATTTCCAAAGGCCATATTTGAAAACTTATCTATGATAGGCTGGAGGCCTTCCTTGATTGGATACTGCTTTTGGTGAGGTAACTAGCTGGGATCTTGTAGTCTTATAATTACTAGTGTAGCTCAGTTGGCCCTACCAGGAATTTTGTTATGCTGTATAGCAGGATTTACCTGTTGGTTGTTTCAGTCAGGGAGACCTACTATAGTCCCAGCAAGAAAAGTCCATTTTTGCCTTAGCCAGAATTTAAAAATTGCCCCCAATTTTGTTAATAAGTCTCATCCCAGCAAGGGAGTAGGACACTGTAGGACAATTAGAAACTCACAGGGCTGGGCATGTAGCTCAGCAGCACAAGCACCTGCTTGGCAAGCACAAGTTCATTTCCTGATACTGAAAGCAAAAACAAAACAACTCAGGGTTAAACATCTGACCATCAAAATGGCTCATCCAAAGAGGTTCCCTTGAATGCCAACTGTGAGCTATAGACTTAGAGGAAGTTTTCCAGAGAAAGAAATCAAAACAGAGTCACTGCTCTTGCATCCATAAGCAGTTGAACTGGCTCACTCTTGACATCCATGGTGGGTTCCTCAGAGGAGGTGGGGATGTCCATGAGCAGGACCACTGCAGGTTCCCCTCGGCCTCTTTAGTTACCAGAGCAGATGCGAGTTTTGGCTGGCCTAGGCCCTCTCCAGGAATGGGGACAGTCAGGCGTCCAGTGCTGAGAGTTGGGCACATTAGCTGCCTTGCATTGAGAACAGGGCCAGGCAGAGGCATGGGGCAATCTTGTACCATGTCCAGAACTCTTACACTTAAAACAAGAACATTCTCCTTGGTTGTCCCTGGGTTTGTCCTTAGATGACCTGCATAGGTTTAAAGCACTGTTAATCACATCAGCTATGCTTTTAGCCTTTCTCTTTTCTCTCTCCTCTGGGATCTGATTGTTGCCACAGAAAAGGCAATGCCCAGCAAGTGGGTTGTTGGTTGCTGAGATCCCTCCTAAAGTTTTCGTAGTTACACTGAACATCTGGAGCTGACTGACTAATAAAATGTGGTCCCATTAGTGTTTCTCCCTCCCTAGAAGATGGATCTATATTTGTATATTTGCAGAAGGCTTCTGCTGATTGGTTTAAAACAAAGCTGGATTTTTTTTTCTGCACCCTGTAAGAACCTTCTTGCTTTATATTAATTAACAGGCTTTAAAAAAATGTATTTGGTACAGGGTCTCACTACGCAGCTCGGACTCATAGTGATCCTCCTGTTTTCAGCCTCCCAGCACTGGGATTACAGGTGTGCATTCAGCTCGTCCTGAGGGTGGGCCAGTGTGACATATGGTAACAGGGATCCTGGTCCCTGCGCTTTCCTAAGCAGCGCTTAGTCTGCTGAGCTATCTCGCAGGCCCTTAACAGGCTTTTTAATGTACTTTTTCATCCCCATACAAGCAGCTATCATACCAGACACCATTTAGTTCATGCTGAGTCCCAGTTTGGCTCTGTTGAAGGGAGAATAACTTCTCCAGGGTGGTTTCCTTCCCTTTTTAAGGCATACTGTTCAGCTGTGTAGTTTATAGCTTTTTGTAGGATTGTTGGTCTTTCATCTGTGTTACAAATGAACCATGTTGCAAAGATATTGGACAATATGCCATATATCTTGCTGTGATAAATCAAAGGCAAGGTCCAAAGTTTGAAGCCCAGTCACAAACTTACTAGAGTCCTGTGGCAGTTGGTTTAATTGTTCCCTACCCAGTTGGACATCTGCAACTGAAAAAGGAACATGCAATTGAGTATTTCCTTCCATTCCTGGAACTTCTGTACAGGCAGAATAAGTTGTGAACCAGAATACTAGGAAGCACCACTTTGGGTTTGACTTGCGGGGCTTAAAAGTTGTCTGTGTGTAGCCAGTGGGACTCAGGGCTTCCTGAGGAAGCTGCCTAGAGAGCTGAGAAGTGTTGGGTTCCTCAGGGGCACTAGATTCTCATGGAGTCTTCTGGCTAGTTGGAGGGGATGGAGCTGACCTGTTGGTCTGAGGATTATAAGGGTGAAGTTCAGGTAACCTTCCAGTGTGGTTATCTACCCTAAATAGATCAGCAAGACCAAGATCCCCCAGAGAGACAAATGCAGGTCTTAGAACAGGGTCATCCAGGATATCTTTGTCTTCCTCAGAGCATGTACTAAGTATCATAGCTCTTGAATTTTCCCTCTTACAAAAGCCTGAACATAAGACATTTAGTTCCACCTTTCAGGTTTCAAGCAGGAACTCTATAGCTGGACAGTAGTCTCATAGCCTAGAGTGCCATCTGGGGGCCCAGGGATATAGCTCAGCAGCTGAACACCTGCCTGGCAAGCACGAGGTTCCAAGTTTGATTCCCAGAACCAAAAGCAAAAAGTGCCATCTGTACCCATCTTTTGCCATCTCCCAGTTTATAGGGAACCCAGCACATATAAGAGATCAGTTGTTCTTATTTTAAATTGTCAAGGTCAAACCTGTCCCATTCATCAAGGATGTGGCCTAGTGGTGAAGTCAGCCAGATCCACATGGATTTCCCATCTGCTTATCTTGGGACCTAGAGAAACAAGGGAGACAACCAGGCCCCTGCTCCTTAACACAGTGTCTACATGTAAGGGTGAGACCTGAAGTCCACAAGGTGTCCCTTTTGCGACTTTATAAGACCTGGATAGATGTCCAAGAACCTAGTGTGATGTTGGTATCATTTTATCACAGACCACAGAAGAAAGCCTCCCTCAGGGGCTGTGTCTCCACACATGGACCCATTAACTCATTAGTAAGAAGGGGGCTGGGCCACCTGTTGGCCTCACCTAGTCTGCACTCCTGAGAGGTGATGGCAGAACTTTCCCAAGTAGTTTTTCTAACCCCCTCACTGAAACTCTTGATGATCCGACTTGTACTTAGAAACTGGATGGGAGAATTGGCCAGATAGCTCAGCGGACTAAAGTGCCTATTTAGGCAGAGTGCAGCAGCCAGGGTTTGATCCCCAGCCTGCGGTGCCAGCTCTATCCCTGGGGTGCACTGAGAGGGCAATTGAGACTGGGCATGGTGGCGCATGCCTATAATCCCAGTGCTTAGGAGAATCACTATGGGTCTGATCTACATAGTGAGACCCTGTAGACCCTGAAGACCCTGTGCTAAATACAGAAGAAAAAAAAAAAAAAACATAAGGGAAGAAAATCTCTTGCATTTCTTAATAAAACAAGTGCTCAGAACTGGGGTGGCTTTAACTTATACTCAGACTTACTTTAATTAGTTGTTCAGTTCAGGAGTCGGGCATAGGTCTTTACATTTAAACTGGGGAGCACAAAAGCCAGGTGACGGTGGCCTCAGGCAGGCTCTTGGGCCAGAAAGTGAAGTACTGGCCTCTCAGTTCAGGCTAAAGCCTTGCGCATTTTAAAGCAGACACCTTTGTTCTTCTTGAGTTCTTATTTCTCCCACCCATGGAGCTAGGTAAGACTGAAATTCCCCTGAGGTGGAAGCAGGCCTCCAGTTTTGCCTCCAAAATCCACCCTCTGCCCCCATATTACCCTTGGTGTAGTATGATTTTTTAAGGATAGCATACTATTTCTCTTTTTGTGGCAGAAAGATGTTTCTTTTTCTTGTTCTGAAAAGCCCATATGTTGTCCAAAACCAGAAGCTTGGCTTGTAAAGCCAGGTATTTTTTGTTTTGTTTTGTTTCGTTTGTACAAGCTAGTTATGTTTCATAAAGAAAGAGGAGATATGGGCTGGCCAAATAGTTCAGCAGATTAAAGTGCCTGCAAGCAGGCGCAGGGGCTGGGGGTTCAATCCTGGGGCCTGCCGTGCCGGCCCCGTGCCCCAGGACGTGCTGAGATGGCGATTGAGACTGTGCGTGGTGGTGTGCACCTGTAATCCCAGCTCTTGGGAGGCTATAAGCAGGCATATCACTACAAGTCCAATCCAGTAGTGAGACCCTGAACACCCTATAGATCCTTCCCTAGAATACAAAGAAAAAAAAAAAAAAAGAAGAAGAAGAAGAGATAGAAACAAAGATGGTTGCAGCTGGTGATGTAATTCACATAAAAGTTGCACAAAGTGAGTAAGAAGACACATGGATGCTGGCTACACAGCCAGGTAATATGGGGGGCAACCCCCACCAAAGAACAAGCCAAGAAGAAGCTCCTTAAAACTAGCGTATGTGGAGACCAGGCTACTTTAACAAAATCCCCAACAAACACGCATAGATAGCAAGCAATATGGGAGTGAATGCAAGGGTCTAGAAGGGTAAGCAAAAGCCTACCTTCCCTTCCCCCTCCCCCATGATCAGAAAAGCAGCAAACGGCTCTCTGTGGGCCTTGAGAACAGTCCCTCATGTTCCTGGCCTAGACAAGAGAGAAAGGAAAGGGGGGGGGGACTGGCACCACTTTAGAAAGAAAGAAAGTGTGCCCACGTGGGCTTGCCTGGGCCGTACACTTGAAGCAGGCCACAGCAGAGCGTGCACTCCTGTCTGGCTTGCCAACTCTTATAAGGTGGTTTGTTTGGAAATGGCTCACCAATCAAAAGTATTTCCAGTTCTTCTTGCCTTGAACAAAGACTTGGAGGAGACAAGCCAGTAACAGTGCCAAAAACCTTATTTGAAAAGTGCAGGTTGAACAGCTGTGGGAGAAACCTGCTCTTCTTCAGCATGACCTTGGGCTGAACAAAAAGAAAAAGATACTAGGAGCACAGAGAGAAGCACACACTCTGTTCAGCTGTGCTGGGGCCTTCTTCTGCTGGCCATACCTCATGGGAGCTGGTGAGAAGTTCTACCTACGGGGTCATCGTGTTGCCCTGACAGGTCCCACTCACCTCCCTCGCCATCTTGCTGCACCCTATCTCCTATATCAGTAAGAGGCCCAGGCAAGTTGGTGACTTAGCCAGATCCTCTCTCAAGATAAAAATGAAAAAGGAATGGATGTATAGTTTAGAAGGCCGTGGGTTCAATCCTGAATAACCCAAAAAGGTTGTGTGGTGTGTATGTGTATGTATGTGTGTGGGTATAACACCAGTATTACCTTTAAACTAGAATTTTGGTCAAAAATTTCCCCACTGTTTATTGATCTGTTTTATATCCTATTTGAAGCAGTGAATGTCCATTTTACTTTGTAAATTCAATCACTAGAAAAACAAAAATTTAAACTCTTGACCTGAATAAGCTGTGTAAGTTTGCCCCTTAAGCCCCTAGTGGTGGGGAATGTTGGGCGATGCCAGGCCTCTTCCTCTGGGGGGGGGACACAGCACAGCCCCTCCAAGCCCAGAGCCTGAGCGCACTGCCTCTCAGCAAACATTCAGTTTCCCCTAGGATTGGCACCTGTGTCCATCAAAGAGTCATGTGACTGGCTGGAAAAGAAAGACAGTCCCTCACACGCAGGTCTGTAGCTGCTTGCCAGTCTATGTCTGACGCCTCATCGCCCGTCTCTCTGCTTCCCCTGTCCTCAGCAAAGCAGTCACATGGAAACTTCTGTGTTGAACTCCATGTACCAAAGTACACTGTGAGCTTTGGCTTGTCCTCCGAGGCATCATTCCAGGCAGGTTTCATCACCACCCTCTCAAGGGGAACCTGAAGTCCTGTCCTCTGTCCTTCCCTGTGCCGCCAGCAGGCATGACGTGCTGTGGAAAGCCTCCCCCAGGTCAGAGCAGGGGCTGCTTTGTGGTTCACATGGAGGGCAAGTATGTATACTTTCAGGGCAGTTATCTCTGTTACTTTTCTTTCATTGCTGGGACAAAATACCTGACACCCAAAATGAAGGAAGGACAGGTTTATTTAGCTCACAGTTAGTGGAGGTTTCAGTCCATGCTCAGCTGGCTCCAAGGAAGACTGGCACGTGGCAGAGGGCAGCAGTTCATGGCAGCAGAAAACTGCTTCACAGCATGACCAAAATGGGAGGAGTGGTGGCAATAATGGTTACAGAGAGCAAGTCTGTCTCCCTTATGTTGCATTCAGGCTGTCTGCCCCAGGTTGGGTGTAGCACTCGCACCCACAATCCCAGCACTGGATCATGAATTAATGACAAAGTCTAGAAGCCTGCCCCTTGACCTTGTAAGGCTTTGGGAGGACAACTAGACACAAACCATAATAGGAGGCAAGTGAAAGATCCAAAGATGTGTGAAAGTTTGCCCCAAATGGAACTGGGTAGAAGAAAAATAGGAGGAGCACAGTTTTGACACTATGAGGTAGTGATAATAGCTAACTTTTACTTGTCACTTAATATGTCTCAGGACTTGACCTAAGCACTTTATGTACAGCATTTAAGCCTCACAAAGGCTGTATGAGGTATATTCAATACTGCCCAGTGACACGGGGATTAAGAGGTCAGGCCCTCAGCTAAAGTCTGATTCCCCACTTAGCAGTTGTGTGGCCTTGGCAATGTTCTAGCTTCTCACCTACTAAAGAGTACAATGCCTTCTGGGATAGTTGGTTAAATCAGGTTAAATGAGATCATGAATTAAAAGCATTTAGGATTAGAATAGTGCTGTGCTAAAAAGGTGGGAGGGGATTGTTTCTGTTTTTGGTGGTACTGGAGAGCCTTGTACTCAGAGCTGGGCAAGCATTCTACCACAGAGCTACAACCCCAGCCCATAAAGCTTAAAATAATGACACCCCAAGAAGGGTATAGTGGCACATACCTATAATCCCAGCACTGGGGAGGCTGAGGCAAGAGGAATACCATGAGTTCAAAGCCAGCTTAGGATACATAATGAGTTCAAGGCCAGCCTGAGCTACATAGCAAGACCCTGTGTCAGAACAAAACAGTGCTACCCTGGCTCTATCTTTCTGTAGTACTGGGGACCAAACGCAGGGCATTCTCACTAAGCTGCATCCTCAGTTCATTCTCTCACTCTCTCTCTCTCTCTCTCTCTCTCTCTCTCTCTCCCTGTATTTGGTACAGGGTCTTGCTACAGAGCTCAGACTTGTAGCAATTCTCCTGTTTTAGCATCCCGAGCTCTGGCATTACACGTGTGCACCACCATGCCCTGTCTCGGTGGCTGGCCTGGCACAAGGCCAGCATGGCATGTGGTACCCGGGATTGGACCCAGGCTCTTGCGCTTGCCAGGCATGTGCTTAGGTTGCTGAGCTATCTCCCGGGCCCCCCAGCTCTCTTTTTTTTTATTCTTTGTTTTGTTTTATATGAAATTAGTGATTATTATATTGCACATTGTTTATCTTCAAAGTAGTTGCTCAGGTTACCAGATAGAGGCATGTCAGAATGATCAGACAATATGAACACTAACGGTTCCTCTCAGTGCACTAGTAGAAATTAGTATTACAGTTATCTCAGCTATCTTGTATGTGGAGATATATATATATATATATATATTCCTTCCTTTCTCCTTTTCTCCTTTCCCCCATTCCAGTTGTTCATTCCTTTTTGAGCAGTTTCTTTCCCTTTCACACAGTATCTGTTGTACTTTTTGGATCTTATTTACTCTTTCAGTTGTTTTATTCTAGGGACAATTTGATGTTTACACATGCAAGTCTGGCTTATCTCACTTTTGAGTATGGTCTCTCGTTGCAGCCATTTACCTATAAAAACCTCCAGTTTGTCTTCCTTTAGAGCTAAGTAATACTCCACTGTATTAAAATGCCACATCTTTTTATCCATTCCTCAGCTGATGGACATTTGGGTTGCTCCCAGCATTTAGCTCTGGTGAAGTTCGCTGCTGTCAACGTGAAACTGTCTCACTAAGTCCCCGAATTGCACGTGGCCAAGCTCCGACTTGCGGTCCTCCTGCCACAGCCTCCCAGAGTGCTGTGATTATAGTTGTCTGCCACCATGTTCAGCTCCAGGCTCTCCCTTAAACCGACTGAATTAGAATTTCTTAAAGTAGGGTCTGGCCCTGACATTTTTAAAAACATGGACCACATGAATGGAAGGCAGGGAAGGTGGTGACCCTGCAGTAGAGTCTCTTTGCTGCACATAGCAGTGTCTGCTCTCAGCTCTGTTTCCTGCTAAGAAAGAGGAAAGAGCCACTAACTGGTCACAGCCCTTGGGGGCAGATCCAGGCACAAAGCATCTCGGTTTATCTGGAACGAGCTGCCCCCGCAGGCTCCACTTCCTTGTACTGGAATTTGCGTGGAGTCACACACAGAACAGCAAGCCCAGAGCTTCGCCTCCCTCACACTCTGCTTCCCCAACCGGGAACCTGGAGAAAAGCAGCTTTGTGTAAAGCTTCTGGCCTTGAGAAAGGAGCTGCAGCCAGACACGCACGCATGACCCCAACGCCCTGCCACTTGTCCAAAGCTTCTGGCTGCCTTTCAGTCACAGTGCTTGAAAAGATTTTAAGTTTATTACCCACATCTCACCTAAAATCCAGACTTACAGTTCTTGAACAATTGAAAGAGCTTGTAATACTGAGGCCACAACACACTCACTGGCAATGGCTAGCAGGCGTGTGTGCCCACTTCCCCCTGGGGCGCCAGCCCTCTGCCCTGGCTGTGCCTCCTGCCCGGTCCCTGGGGACTGACACTGCCACCCCTACTCACGCTTCTGTTCTATATGTGGCGTTGCAGTTGGCGCATTCTAATTTACCAGCCACCCATGCACACCCCTTGCTGCTGGAATGGGCCACCGAGGGCACGGCCACGCCACAGAAAGTGGCCGCTGATCTACCTTCTCAGGAGGAAGGTTTGCTCTAAATAAAAAGTGAAGGACACAGAATCATTTGAGAAACTCATTAGTCGCCAACACTTAGCGAGTGATCATGGATGGCCTAACCTTGTTTTTAAAATACTTCAAATTAACGTAGAGAATACCTCTGGATGAAAACCAGACTTACTTTTAACAAAAGAAAAAGAAACATAAAACGCACAATAGAAAACCTAACCTAGATAAGACTTTTTTTTAAATTTTAACAAATGAATCACTGTGCTGGGAAGAAAGCTCCAGAGTCCAAAACTGAAGCTAAGGATGCCATGTGTGGTGGCGCACACCTGTAATCCCAGCACTCAGGAAGCTGAAGCAGGAGGATCCCCGTGTGTGTGAGGCCAGCCTACAATATGTAATGAGTTCAAATTCAGCCTAAACTACGTAGCAAAGCCCTGTCTCAAACCCCTCCCCATAAAGTGAAATTCGATAAAGCTAAGGAGACACGTCTGGAAAATGAACAAGCTCCTGGGAACTCTGTCAGTGTCCTGGATCTTACTCCAGCTACCCTGCAGGGTCTAAGAAATGGAAGATAAGCCTCAGCCTCATCTGAGATCAGGAGACTAATAAGGCCCTTTCCCATAAAAACTGGGATTTGCAAGGACCGAAGTCCAGAGGAATGTGCAGTCCACCTCGCTTGCAGAAGAGGGGTCTCAAACACTGCGCCTGTTTTGATGCTGGTGCTGGAGGAAAGGGCTGGGAGAAGACTCTCCGTGGAGGTCTCAGGGCGTGGTCCGCAGCATGGCTGCAACTTGGATGCAAGACTCTGGGAAATTATTTTTTAAAAAAGCCCTGCCTCCCAGTATGTGACTCTACGCAACCATTGAAACAAACACAAATCTTCTCTTTAGATGTTTCTTGAAGCTAGACCCCAAAGAATTCCCACAGATAACATTTCAAGAACAGAAGCTCACAATCAGAAAACATGAAGCAAATGGGAGCAGAGCTCTGGGTCAGAATAGAAGCTCAGTGTGAGGTCAGACACGTACAACAGGTACCAGAGTCAGCAGACGCAGAAAGTAAGTGTGCTTACTATATTTGAAAATTTTTAAAAAATAGAAAAGTTTGAAAATGTAAGAAAGGAACAGTGACTTGTCATTTACTGTGGCTGTTGCCAATTACATGGCCTTCCCCATGAGAATCTGGTCTCTGATTCTCACTCCATCTGTGATTCCCTAGGGCAACCCCTGCCCACCAAAGAAGCCTCAAGCCTCTCCCTGGGGGCTGAAGAGCCAGGGAACGTGACAGGCTGCTCCCCTCCTGCCTAACCAGAGTGTGTACCCTGGCTAGGCTTGGAAGATAGACCAGGCTGATTCACGTTTAGTTTACCACTTCCCTCTAAGGTATCCAAGGGAAGAGGACAGATTTCTAGATAAGAGTTAAAATCTAGGTTTCAGCATGCTGGGAAAACCAGGAAGAAAGGCAGAAGGACTCCTTCAGCTATTTCTGCCTACAGGGTCGGCCTTGCTCAAGCCTACAGGGTTGGCCTTGCTCAAGCCTACAGGCCCTGGAGATGTTCTGAGCTGGGGGCACTGAGCAGCTCACTGCCATCTGCTGCCACCACAGCAGGCTCTGACCAGTGGGGTGACCTTCAGTCTGTTCTGGGAGGTGCTAAAATCAGAGGAGCTGAGGCCCTAAGGTAAGAGACCATCGCCTCCCTGCCCTTAGTCATTCAGCAAGGCAGCCAGAAGGGGCATGTCAGAGGTGGGCACTGTTTCAAAGCCAAGCCAGAGCCCTGGGGGTGCTGATGTCACAACTGTGAGGTCAAGCCCTGTGTAGGCCCATTTAAAAAAAAAACAAAAAACAACAACAACAAAAAAAAACAAAACAAAACAAAACAAAAAAACCTGGATGGTAGATTTCTTAGCTTTTTTCCTTTCTGGGTTTACTGAGATGAAAAACAATATTTCACTCACTCATGGTTACTATTTTTGAATGGTATTTAGACACTGTAACAAATATTTATCATTATGAATTCTTTCTCTCCCAATGGATAATGAAATAGAACCACAATTTGAGGAGACGCCTGAGCACATTTGCCATTAGAAGGGGACCTCATACCCAGGAAGGTTGGGCAAAATAATACCCAGAGATATTTTTATCTGACTGACAGTTATCTCCACTCTCACAGCCCTGGCTTTGTTTTCTCTGGGAATGAGGCTAAGGAAACTGCCAGCACTTTCTCTTCAGCAAAGGAATCCTGCCTTCGTGGGTGATGGCCCTGCCATCTGAGCACCTCTGCCTGACTTGGTCTGTGACCGTTCTCACAGAAAGAGCTTGGGGGATTAATATCCCCTTTTTAAAAGAGGTGAACCACGCAGTGTAATAGTTCTTAGTGTTTATCCTGGGCTTTACAACCAGCACCACTTTCCTCATTCTAATCTTGCATAATTTTGAAAAATTGAATAGTTGCTGAAAAGCAAATCACCTTAGTGTGGAGACCCAAGGTTGAAACACTCTCCTGTGAGGAGATAGATTTTTCAGAAGAGTCTTGGGAGGTGGACCTGGGGCCTGCAGCGGAGGCCCGAGTCAGTGTCTGCACCACTGTTTTGCCTAGGTGAACCCTACAATTAACCAGGGTGGGTTGGTTTATTTTGCACAATTAGGTATTGGCTAATGACCCTAGCCTCAGCCACCCATGCTGGATCCACCTGTGGATGCAGATTGATCCCCTTCTCTCTGTAGGGGTCTCTGTGGGTTATTAACCCATCACTGTGGGCTCACTGCAGAAAGCTGCCATTGTCCCCTGGGTCTTAGAGCGTGGCCAGCGTCAGCCACATGGTAGGGGCTTCCGGGCTGCACTGCCAGCCAGCTGCTGTGCTGAGCACCCGCTGCTGGCCTCCCTCCACTTCCAGAGCACATCCCACCACCTCCCTTGTTCCAGACTGTTCTGTGCCAAAGACATTATTCCTTGAGTCCATTTTTTTTTTTTATTTTTTTTTTTTTTGTGTGTGTGTGTGTGTGTGTGTGTGTGGCCAGCTCAGCCCACCAGGGGGCGGGGCTGGCTGGCATGTGGTGCTGGGGGATTGAACCGCGGTCCCTGTGCTTTAGCTGAGCTTGTTCTAAGTAGATGCTTTAGACCACTGAGCCATCTCACCAGCCCCCTTGAGTCCATTTGAACTCCCCTCGCCCATTCCAGAACATTCTGCTACTGACGCAGCCTGTGTTTTGAAGCCCAGTTTTCTAGGTTGCCCAAGAGCCACTCTGAGGCTGCATGATGGCTGCCTCCAGAGTTCCAGGTCCTTGATGAAGTTCCTGCCCAGGTCTGAACGCGCTGCTGCCTTCTCAAATCTTTCTCCATAGTGAGAAGCATCACCATCAACTGAGGAATGGCTAAGAAGATGTGGTATTTTTATACAACGGAATATTACTCAGCTATAAAAAGATAAACGCCAGACTTTATAGGTAAATGGATACAAACAGACTCACACGTGTATGCATCATGTTGTCTCCTTAGTGTAAGAACCTGAGAGATAGGGCGGAGGAGATGGCTCAGTAGAATAAGCGCTTCCCTGGCAAGTGCAAGGGCCTGAATTCAATCCCTGGTTGTGCAGGAAAAAAGGAAAAGAAAAAGAACCTAAGAGAGTAAATAGGACCTGAAAGGTACAGTGGATACTGTGAAAGGGAAAGAAACTGTTCCCAGGGAAGGAACAACTGGGTAGAGGGAAAGGGGAAAGAAAAGAAAGAAAGAAAGAAAGAAAGAAAGAAAGAAAGAAAGAAAGAAAGAAAGAAAGAGAAAGAGAGAGAGAGAAAGAAAAAGAAAGAAAGAAAGAAAGAAAAAAAGAGAAAGAAAGAAAGAAAGAAAGAGAAAGAAAGAGGGTGAGAAAGAAAGAGAGTGAGAAAGAGAGAAATAAAAAATGTATGTATATGCATAGGATAGCTTGGATAGCTCTATTGCTGATTTCTGCCGGTCTATTGAAAGGAGCAGTTTAATGCTTAAATTCTTTTCTCCTTTTTAATTTTTTATAATCTCTTGACAAGTCTTACAAGCTTACGTCTGCAATCTGAACAACTAATTTGAAGACAACAGTGTGCAATATAATAACCATTGTGGAATTCCTCTCATTTAGTCCAGTGAAATTTTGTATAGTTTACTATTTTTTTTCTTTCTTTTACTATTTTTTGTATTCTCTTAAATTTTTTTTAAATTAATAAATAAAAAGCATTGCCAACAGCTCCTGTCTACCTCCCTGGGAGGTGGGACACCGGAAGTGGGACGCTGGGCCAGCAGGAAGAGACACATGAGACCTTTGGTGCAACCTGAAGAACAACCCTTTGCTAAAAAGCAAGCATGCCGCTGGACAGAGGAGGATCACACAGTGGATTCCCACCTGGGTAACCAAGTCAGGACCTGTCTCAAAGAATAAAAAGGGGCTGGGACTGGAGCTCAGCTAAAAACCCTGGGCTCAATCCCTAGTTCCGCAAACAACCACACAGAGGTCCCAGTTACACTGCTGTCCTTACAGCTGAGGTAGGCAATGAGGTCTGTGCAAGCGGGGGAGGGGGAAGCAGCCAAGCTGGCTGTCAGCTGGTCAGAGCTGGCTCCTCCAGCAGCTTCCTGTATGTGAAGCACCTCTGAACAGGGACTCCCTGTGCTCTGGCCGGACCCTCAGCCATCTCAAAAGAGGGTGAAATTCAAACTTCCTCGGGATGATAGAAAAGCCTCTTCTGGTCAGAATGAACACCCCCACCCCAGTGTGTATGCAGCCTGTAAGTTCAGCATTGCCTTGCTCTTCAGATGGGAGGGCAGAGCCCAGGGTGGGGCTGGGCGGGGTGTCAGGCTTGGGGGGGTTCCAGGCTGAGGTCCCAGCTACAGGTCCTTGGTCCAAACCCACCCTCTTAGAATTCTCCCTTTCCAGAATAATGCTCTCTCCTCTCTCTACCTCTAGTACCCATCCAGGGACGACTTCCTCTGCACGTTTGCACCTTGGGGGCCACTACTGCATTGCGTCCCTGGAGAATCAGGTTGCTATGCACATTTACAGCTCACTCCAAGGCCCACACCTACTGGAACCCCCTGCACACCAAGACATGCCAAAAGATGGAGGCTAGGTACGCGGCACACCCACACAGACCTTCCTAGAAGAGCCCCTCCCCATACCAGGCACTGAGGTCGAAACTGGTGCCTTCCCACTAAGCTATATATCTAGACCTTTTTTATTTCTTGAGATAGGATCTCACTAAATTGCCAAGGCTGGGCCCCAGCTTGGCATCCTCCTGCCTCAGGCTCCCAGCGTGCTGAGATTACAGGAGTGCACCACCACACCTGACCAAAAGCACGTTTCATCTACAGCACTCGTGCTACCATACTGATTTCATCAAGAGGTAGGAGACCCCACAAGCCAAATGTGGGATCCAGAAAGACAGTAGAACAGAGAAAAGGCATCTGGCACCATCCACCCACTCTTGTCAGCACCTCATATTGTTGTATAGGGAACGCTAGGGAAAAGAAAAATAGTGCTTCATAGAGTAATCTACCCAGGAGAGCAAGCTGGTCACATAGTGGTCATACCGATTTCTTCCTGCCCGAGATGGTCCAGCGAAGCCCAGAAGGAAAGGGCTTTGCCTGCCTTTGCCGGTCGCCTGCTGCCACCTGCTGGCGAGAAGCTGAGCCTACAGGCAAACTCTACCTGCCTCGCCCGCACCCTGCCCGCCGTTCTGGGATCTTCAGGTTTGATGGGAGACGGGAAGGGGAGCTAAGAGAGAGGGAGAAGGAGTGAGAGAGGGACAGGGACAGGGACAGGGACAGAGACAGAGAGACACAGGGAGAATAGAGAGGAGAGGACGCGTGACACCTCCTGCTGCAGCTTTCCTGGCGAGCTTTCCCTTCGGCCTCCTGCTCTCGTACAGCTCCAGGGAACGGTCAGTGTGTGTCTAAGCCGCAACAGTTTAGTCCTGTTCCCATCTTATGATGCTGGGCCTTCTGGCTCAGAACTGTAATCCTAGCACCGAGGAAGCTGAGGCAGGAGGATGTCATTAGTTCAAGGCCAGCCTGTTATAGAGTGAGATCCTGTCTCAAAAAATAAAAACAAGCAAATGATGACACAAAAAATTGCGTGGGCTGTGCTGAGGGTTGGACTGCGAAATGGGTTCTCAGGCGATCCGCCGCTGTGCTCTAGAGAACCGCCTCAGTGTTCCCTTCAGAATGCACTTTATTATCCTGGAAACCAAGGTACTGTTTCGGGTCAACGGCAAGTAGAAACATTGAAAAGACCCACAATATGGAGGGAGATTTATTTTACATCCAGGGGCACCTCTCGGGATCATTCCCAAAAACATCAGGCCCCAAAGGCCCAGGGAGGGAGGTTTTTATGGAGTTGAAAGGGGCAGTACAGGGGCAGAGCGCTTGGCTGTCTTCGATTGGTTCTTACAGTGCCCATGGCAGTGACCAGCTGTGCTTCACAGTGACTGGCGGTTCTGAGACAGAAGTAACAGGAACTGTTGCCTGGGCAACTAACAGACAAGTATACTGGCTGGTGAGGATGGGGTGGGTGGGCTCTGCTACATCTGGACTCACCTTTCCCCTTCCCTGTCTAAGTCTGCCCAGTTGTTCACCTTGCTGTACGCACACCATGAAGTGGAGCTCCCAGGTTTTCTTGAATCAAACATAATTTCTCTCTCAGATGTAATTTCTAAAACTAAGCCTTTTGGCATAAGTATACATTCACATGAAGTTGTAAGGAACAACAGGGATCTCATGAGATCGTTACTCAGCTCCCTCCGGTGCCAGCACGGGAATATCTGCGCTGGCGGAGCTCACCTGCTGGCCTCTGACCACATCAATCCTACTCCTACCCCTTCCCCCACTACTGATTGGCCCTCCACTTCTACACTGTTTTCACTTCAAGAACAATACATAAATGGAACTATACAATCAATGTGTACTTTGGGGGAGGGCTTGCCCACTAAGTGTGATTCTCTGGAGTGTCAGCCCACTGTAAATCAATAATTTGTTTCCTCTTATTGTATGTCTGGGTAGCACTCCACAGCATGGACACTCTGTTGTTTATTCATGTGTCAAAGGACACTTCAGCTGTTTACAAGACTTGGCTGTAGGACCGGCCAAATAGCTCAGCGGATTAATGCCCTTGCTTAGGCAGATGCAGGGACCCGGTTCAAACTCCGGCCTTCCATGCCAGGCCAGTGCCCATGGCACCCTGAGATGGCGATTGAGACTGGGCGTGGTGGTGCGTGCCTGTAATCCCAGCACTTGGGAGGCTGAAAACAGGAGGATCACTACGAGTCTGATCTGTGTAATGAGACCCTGTAGATCCTGTACTAAATACATACATACAGAAGGAAGGAAGGAAGGAAGGAAGATTGATTGATTTGGTTGTTACATACAAAGCTTCTTCAAACTTCAGTGTATACGTTTTTTATGTGACAACAAGTTATTTCTCTAGCGTAAATTACAGGACTCCAGTTGCTGGTCTACATGGTAGTTACGTGTTCCGTTTCTAGAGTCTCCAATGAGCTGCTTTCCAGCGTGGCTGCAGCACTGCGCACTCCCACTAGCGGTGTTTGCTGACGGAGCTCCTGACCTCTGCGCCAGCATTCAGGGTTGTCACTATTCGTTTGTTCATTTGTTTGTTTTAGCCTTTCTGCTCAGGTATAATGACAACATTGTGGTTTTACATTTGTGTTTCCCTAATGGCTCATGGTGTTGAACGCCTTTTCGTGTGCTGTCTTCTTTGGAGAAATCTCCTCAAATAAATCTCTTTGGAGAAATTTATTTGCCCATTTCCTGACTATATTGAGCTTTTTATTGATAAGTTTGGGGAGATTTTTGAAAAAAATATTCTAGCCTAGTATGTAGAATATGTGACTAGGTGGGTACCTAGAATTGTTGCGTGTGTGATATGCAAGGCATTTTTCCAGTCTACACCGCATCTTTTCATGAACCTCTTTCACAGAGCAAATTTTCCATTTTAAAGTTTGATTTATTAATGTTACATTTTATGAATTGGGTTGCTTTTCTTTTCTTTTCTTTTTGCTTTTTTATTTCGCTGTGCAGTTCAGCCTGGCTTTGAACTCACTTTATAGCCCACATTGACCTCAAACACAAACCAGTCCTCTTGCCTTGGCCTCCCAAGTACTGGGATTACAAGTGTGGAGCACTAACCCCAGCTTGGATTGCATTTTATTTTATTTATTTATTAATTTTTTTGTGGAACCGGGGATTGAACTCAGGCCCTTGCACTCACCAGGGAAGTGCTTATTCCATGGAGCCACCTCCCCGGCCTGGATAGCATTTGAGATGTGATGTGTAAGAACACTTTGCCCAGTCCTACAGCTGGTGGACATTTTTTTTTTAATAGTTTCACATTTTACATACACATCATTGAGTAATTTTGAGTACAAATTTGTATGAAGTGTGAGTTTTAGAGAGAAAAATGTTTGTCATTTGTTTCTACTCATGGTCCTGGTCTGATATCACTTATTAAAAAGTCTATCCTTCCTCTATTATATTGTTCTTATACTTTTCTGGAAAAAAGGAAGACATGTTTGTATAGGCTCTTAGTCCTCCATTCTGTTCCATGCATTTCTGTGACTATCTCCATCAAAACTTTAATTATTATACTTCTAAGTCTTAAAATTGAGAATGATTCCTCCCACTTTATTCTTTTTTTATGTATTTAGTACAGGGTCTACAGGGTCTCACTACACAGATCGGACTTATAGTGAGCCTCCTGTTTTTAGTCTCCCAAGTGCTGGGATTACAGGCCTGCACCACCCCACCCAGTCTCAATCACTGTCTCAGCATGCCCTGGGGACAGGTCTGGCACAGCATGCCTGGGATCGAACCTGGCCCCTGCATCTGCCTAAGCAGGAGCTTTAACCCACTGAACTATCTAGCCGGCCCCCTCCCACTTTATTCTTAGTTTTCAAAATTGTTTTTCTTGCTTTTCACTTGACTTTTCATAAAAATTTTATTTATTTATTTATTTATTTTTGCAGAACCGGGGATTGAACTCAGGCCCTTGCGCTTGCCAGGGAAGCACTTATTCCACTGAGCCATCTCCCCGGCTCCCTCCACATAAATTTTATAATAATCTTATCTAGATTTATAAACGATAATCCTGGAATTTGCATATGAATTGCATTAAGCTTATATATCAGTTTTAGGGGAATTGTTGTCCCTGCTCTGTTGCATCTCCTAACTCATGGGTGTGTTGTACTTCTCTATTTATATCACTGGTCATCTCCATTTTGTAGTTTGCAGCATGTAATTCATGCATTTTGTTGATAGATTTGGACAAAGGTGTTTGTCAGCAATTGTAAATTACAATCTTAGTTTCAATGTCTATGTGCTCATTCTTAAATATAGCAATATAATAACTTGTCCTTTTTTATATTTCTTTTTACCTACTTACTGAGCTTGTGTATTTTAAAAACTTTTTTGGGTAAAGTCACTCAGATTTTGTATATCTGCAAACATGTCATTCGCAAATAGGGTTGTTGTTGGTTTTTGGTTTTGTTTTTGTTTTATAATCTTCCTTTCTGACCCATTTGCCTTTCATTTCCTTTTCTTGCCTTAACTCGCCGGCTAGCACTTCCAGTACTACTTCACATAAGAGCCATCCAGATGGGCGCCCTTCCCTTGTTGTGGATCTGGGGGAAAATGTTTGATTTTTTTTTTCCTAAATGTAATGTGAGCTACAAGTTTGTTTTACTCAATTACTAGTTTCTTTTGTTTTATTTTTGTTTTTAGAACTTTCTAAGCTTTCCTTCTGCTGTTTTCTTTCTCTTACACTAATTGATTTTCAAACACTGAACCAATTAAAATAGTGTTTCTCCTGAAGTTATATCATTCTTTTACATGTTGCTGAATTATATTGCTAGTATTTTTACATCTATATTCATGAAGAATATTGATCTTTGATTTCTTCTTTGTACTATTTTTGTCTGTTTTTTTGCCTAAGAGTACTTCTAGCATCACAAAATGAATTGAGAAGTGTTTTCCCCACTTCTGTTTTCTGAAAGAGACTAGGTAGAAATGGCCTTAATTCTTTCAACATGTGGTAGAATTCTCCAGGGAAATCACTCAGGCCTGAAGAGTTGTTTTTCAGGAGGTTTTTAGTCACTAATTCAAATTCCTTTTTTTTTTTTTTTTTTGGTGAAACCAGGGATTGAACTCAGGCCCTTGCGCTTGCCAAGCAAGCACTTATTCTACTGGGCCATCTCCCCAGCCCCAAAGAGGTTCTTAATCAAGTCAATGTAATTCTGACTTTCTTTCTTTCTTTCTCTGTTTTGTGGAACTGGGGATTGAACTCAGGCCCTCGCGCTTGCCAGGGAAGCGCTTACTACTCCTTCCCCCTCACAGGGCCATTCAGATTATCTCTTTCATACGGAATGAGTTGCAACACTTTGCGCTTTTCAAGGGATTGGTCAGTTACCACTCAGTCATGAAAGTGACCCACATAGGGCTGTTGTAGGAGTCTCTAATCCTGTGGAGTGCAGATGGGGGAGTTTTGCTAGACGATGCGCAGCATCCCTTTGGCCACAAGCACATCACAATGCAATATCCCCAGGTTTGTTCCGCGCATTCTGTCTCTCAGCAGTTTCAGCCGTGGTAAGGCTGAGTCTTCTACACTCAGCTTTACACATCACCAGTCCATTCAAGGCACTGATTTTAAAAATACTTGTCAGGGGCCGGGGAGATGGCTCAGTGGAATAAGCGCTTCCCTGGCAAGCGCAAGGGCCTGAGTTCAATCCCCGGTTCTGCAAAAATAAATAAATAAATAAAAATAAAAATACTTGTCATTAACATTTGCCTGAACTATTTATTTCAGGAAAGCTTAGCAAATTTTGAACAAGTGAGTCTTCTATTTACTGTTTAAGAAAAGTCTAAAATTTATCTTTAAGTATAACAAATCTTAAGCACCTTGAGATGAGCAATCCAAAAGCTTGTATCCCTCATTTCTTTTGAGGAACACTATAAAGGTTCTATGACTTATAGCGTTACCATTGGCGGTGCAGTGTAAGGCAGACTGTGGGGCAAGGTGACACCTTGCTGGTGAGGGGACAGACAATGAGGTGCTACTGTGAGGCCTCAGCATGGCAGATGTCACCTTCCTCTGGGCTTGAAAGGCATCAGCCCATAGCTGTCTGACACTGGACCAAGAGAGGCTTAAAGACCATCCAGAAGGCAAACAATGTATAATGCAATTTTAATTTCTAATTTTTAAGATAAGTGATGAAACAACATAGAATTCCTTGTGCTTGCTTCCTGCTTCCTAGTGGTTGCCAAGTGCACTGTGCCTGCCCCCTCACACCATTGCTTAGCACTAATACAGAATTTACAACACTTATAGTCCAGTCATGCCCCTCCCTACCCTGCTTTCTCACTGTGGGTTTCTAGGCCTCTAAAGAGCACTGTTGGACCTTGTTTTCCGCACACAGCCAGCACAGGGAAAGCAAAGCTCAGTTGCTTCATGACATCTGGCTAATGGGCTGCCTAGGTGTAGCCAGCAGTGAGCCCCAATATGTGTGGGTACTCTGGGAGGCCTGGCCGGGCACTGCCCAGAGGTGAATAAAGCCCAGACACGGCTCTTGAAACTTCCTGATGCACTGGTGGGGAACGTGCAGACAAGAGCCTCTAACCTCAGGTAGGACGAAGGAGGAGCTTTCCCCGCCTGCCACATCGTGGACTGCTTCTCTCCTTCAGGGCCACTCAGCCACGCCACCCTGCCTTGGAGCCAGCCAACTATGGAGTGAAACCTTTACACACTGTGAGCCAATTTGAGCCTTTTCTCCTTTAACTCATAGTTGTTGGAGATGTTGTGTCTCAGTGACAAGAAAAGTAAGACAAAGGGTAAGTTTTTAATTCATTTAAGACATTAAGGGACCCACGACATTGCCACTAAAGATACTTAAGAACTTCCAGAACTTCTTTAGAAAGTGGCAAGAGTGAAGGGACAAGTGTATTTGGGGTAAGAATATTTTCAGAGGATTGATAGCAGTGTGGTTTTTTTTTCTTAGTATAATGATTTTAGTTTAATTTCTAAAATATCCCAAACATTCACTGTATTGTTGAGCACGCTGCCTGGGGCTCTTGAGCTGGTTCAGCAGGAAGATGGGCCTTACTGTGATGCAGTTCTGGAAATCCACATTCTGCCCTCTCCTTCCCAGTCCCCTGTGGGAGTCCCTCCCAGCCTCACCATAGCTGACCCTTGTCCTCCTTCATTGTGGAAGGTGCCTACTCTGCCTCAATATTGCTTTATCATGGTTGGAGGATTATTTTTGCACTGTTAAATCTGATTATGTCACTACTATGAAAGCATAAGCAATTATTTTTAATTCTACAGATTATGTTACTCTAATCAACAGAAATCAACTGATACTTCTTCAGCAATTGAATTTAATATTCTGCATGTTACAGAGTTTGGTATAAAATATGATAGGTTATTAGTGCAAAATGAGGGACACATTTTGATGATAGCAGTTTTTACACTATGCATGCTGAATTTTGGGCGCTAAAAAGAAACTGTTAAGTCTGGGAGGACCAAACTATGTCTCATTTCTCTATGAACATTCAATATAATAATGCTCGGGCCATTATGTCTCCTTCTCCTAAATTTCTGAGGCCCGTAGTGGTTTCTCTCTGGCTCTTCTCATGCAGTCTCTCCTCCTCTGCACTCATTTAACCTCCTGGAGACCAGGCAGGATTTGTCACTGTGTGCTTCTCCTCCCCAGCGGTGTCTGTTCCTTTGTCTTTATACTGCCCCATTTCACTGTGTTTTCTGGCAGACCTGAGTGCCTTAAGTGCTCCCAGGATACCTGGGCGAGCTTCCTTCTTCGTACTTTAGGTCTGTGTGTTGTCCGTAAAAGTGTGTTGCTTGAGCCCGGTGTGGCAGGGAACTTGTGTCATTCACACTGGCATGTTTGGATCTTGGAGCAGAGGAGATAGCAACCAATAATGAATGAATGAATGAATGAAGGAATGAATGAATGAATGAAGGAATGAATGAATGAAGGAATGAATGAATGAAGGAATGAATTTGAATGATTTTTAGTGAACATTTGTGTACTTTTTAATACCTTCATTGAGATCATTAATATACTATAAAATTTAACCATACAGTTCAGTGGTTTTCAGCATATAGAGCTGAGCAATCATTACACAATATAATTTTAGATTTTAAATTATGCTAATAGAAACCCTATTCACTTTGGCAACTATTCCTCACTTCTACCTCTACTCTCAGACCCTAGTATACATGGGTACTGGGGGACACAGGGGTCACTTCCAGGCTTTTTCTGTTCAAACAATTGGGCGATTGATTCAGAACAAACCTTATCGAAGTAAAAGTAGGAAGAAGAGAGAAGTGCTCTGCGGAGTGACTGTGGGTCAGTTAAAGTCATAAAGAGGTACAGCCCCAGAGTGCAGGGATGCTAGTGAGAAGGCTCCCCATGGCCCTGAGCTTAGAGGACACCGGCTTTCCATCCCCACTCTGTTGTCAGATCTACCCTGTCTTATCAGGAACCTGGTTGACATCATGCCAGAATTGAAGGCAGCATTCTCTGATGGGTACTGCCCTCACAAGCTGTTCTGTGAACGTGTCCTGGCCCGACTGGCAGCCACACCTGCTCACACAGCCAGCGGCCACATCCTAATGTCCTGCCTTACCACTTTGCCTCTCTGTAGATTTGCCTATTCTGCATATACCATACACCTGTAACTGTGGGAGGCACAATAACTCCAGGCCTCCAATAGTATTGCAAGTGAGTCTTTTTCTAAATCCTGTGAATATGCCACATTATGACTCCGTGCCATATATCCCTTAATGGTCACCTGAGTGCCTCTGACCTGTAAAATTGTCTTGGTGCATCAGCGTCATTAACGCTGACTTCCTCCTCCCCTACCTCGGCTGAGCTAGGTTCCTAGTTCTTTTCACCCCACCTATTTCCCATAAGTCTCCTGCTATGCCCCGGAGGTGGGACTTCCTGTCATAGCCCGGTTGCCTAGTTACTCACGCCTTTTACCCGCTGACATCATTTCTCTATGCCTCCACTATATATACCCAACACATCCCCTGAATAAACGAGACTTGATCAGAATCCTGTCTTGTCTCCATTTCTCGCATCTCCTGTTCTTTGTCCCCTCCTCAATTCCCCGCTTCTCTCCCAGGTAACCTTCGTTGACTGACCCGCTGGTTTGGGACATGTAACCATATAGCTTACACCCTTTGTGGCTGGCTTCTTTTACTTACCATAATGTTTTCAAGGTTCATCCATATTGTAGCAAATTATTTGTCCATCTTTATTTATTTTTTGTGGAACCGGGGATTGAACTCAGGCCCTTGCGCTTACAAGGGAAGCGCTTATTCTACTGAGCCATCTCCCTGGCCCTTTGTCCATCTTTAAACTGTTGACTAATATTGCATCGCATGGATACAGCACATTAGGTTTAGCTATTGTTATAGTTTGTGTCTAGTTTTCCCCCCAAAGCCTCAAGTAGTCACTGGGGCAGGCTTCTAGTGTGTGATTAATTCATGATCTGATGCTGGGATTAATTATGGGCTTGAATGCTAAACCTGCCCTGGGGCAGACAGCTTGAATATAGCATCAGTAGGTGAGAGGCATGCTGGCCACCTCAGCCACGGCTCCTCCTTTGCTCTTTGGTGTTTTCCACTGTCGTGCATGGCTGCCCTCTGCCATGTTCCACTCTGCCTTGGAGCCATCTGAGTATGGACTGAAAACTCCACTAACTGTGAGGTAAATACACCTTTCCATTCATTCTGGGTGTTGGGTATTTGTCCCAGCAACGAGAAAGTCACCATTCATCAGCTGGTGGACATTTAGGTTTGCTTCACTACTGTCTCAGAACATTCATGCGCATGTTTTTATGGAAACATTCTTCTATTTCTCTTAGGTTTCTAGGAGTTGAATTGCTAGATTGTGAAGTAACGATGCTCAACACTTTCCCAACTTGTACCATTTTATATTCTACATTTTCACCAGCAACACTGTGTGTGTGTGTGTGTGTGTGTGTGAATGTGTGACAATTTCAATTTGTCCACACGTTTATCAACTTTTTAAATTATCTAACCCATTCTACCCATCCTAATAGTGCAATGTGGTATCTCACTGTGGTTTTGATTTACATTTTCTAGTAAGTATACTACCAAACATCTTTTCACATGCTTATCGGCCCTTTGTTTGGCACACTATTTGATCAAATTACAGAATGACAGAGCTTCACTGAGTAAAGGTCATATATGAGGCCAAAAGCGTAGCGTTTACTGCCTTACCTTGGGTTGTGTGCACTTGGCTGAACTCCTCGGACCCAGGCGGGCATGAGTCTAGTGCTACTCGGTATATGCCACCCCTTCGTTTTTTCCTTCAGTGTTAGGTTTTGTCTCCGAAAATGGTTCTCTCTGGTTATACTCATTTATGCTTTAGCAAATGTGGTTTTTTTTGTTTTTTTTTTTTTATAACCTGCATCTGTTTAAAATTTTAAGCAAGAGATGGCAGAAATTCAAGCATGACCTACTTTGAAGCAGCTTTCTTGGCCACCTGAGTACCAGTGTAGGTGGATTTAAAATCAGAAGATAAATTTAGACCTATCTACCTAATAGTTTCACCATGGCCAAGATCACAAAAATAATGTGGAAAAAGAGATATGAAAGCACCCGAGAGTGCAGAGCTGAGATGGGCGGAGGTGGGGCCGGGGTGGGGATGTGTGTTCGGGGGTAAATGGCACTGGGCTGTGCTGCCAATTGTGAAAATCAAGAAACGTGCGCAAAAAGATGCCATGTGCGAAAGCACTTCGTCTAACTTCAGTTGTGGTTTTTATAATTAACATTTTAGTGGATCCAAGGAAGTACTTTTGGAGTAAGAAAAGGGAAAGGAACCAGATGCATCTAGAGAAGGAGGAGCTGGGAGGCGGCCGGAGAGCCTAGAGAAGAGCTGCATGGGCAGGTGGCACTGTTCAGAGCTACAGTGTCATGAGGACACAACAAGGCTCTCCAGTCAGGAGGAGGAAGTAAGGGTGGCAGGATGGAGAGAGCGCATTCAGTCCCCTGTAGGTAGGCACACAGAATTCAGATTCCCATGCTGCTTAGCCCCATCCTTTTCCTGCTAGCAACCTCTCCCTGCTCCAGCAGCTGACACCAGCCCTTACCACTGGCTCCAGGGGGCTCATAGGATTCCTTTACCCTGCTAGCAACACACTTCCACCTTGTCCAAGTGTGGTGGAGGGACCGCTGAGGGACCTGTGATGCTTTCACTGGTTCTATGAGCTCCAAGCCCTTTTTCTTAATACCTTTTTGTGGCTTGAACGTGTCATGTAGCTGGTCTCCAGTGGAGCAGAGTTACAAGATGGGAGCTTTAAAGATGCTGCCCTCCAGGCAGTGGGTTCCTTCTCAGGACAGTGTGCTTGTGATAAAAGAGCTTGGCCCTCTCTGGGTCTCCCATGGACTTGGCCCTTCCCCTTCTGTCATGGGATGATGCGGATGCGTGGGCCCTAAATTTCCCAGTCTCCAGAACTATAAGTAATCAATCCCTGTTCTTACAAAATTACCCTGTCCTGGGTAATATTCTGAATGGCAGCACAAAATGGACTGAGACAGCCACTAAGACATGTGCATGGCTCGCTCTCCTTCTGTCCCAAGGACACAGTTGACTTTTGCAGAAGCTGCAGAATGTGTGTGATATCACAAGGTCCCAGTGCACAAGCGAGTGTGAGACTCTAGCTGTATTCCCGTAAGCCAGACTGAAAACAACACCACCTCATGCTATTTTTTGTTGTTGTTTTGGAAAACATTTCTCGTAATATGTAATGTGATTGTTGCTATTTTAAGTGAATGAAATTCGTATGTAACAGCACCTCAGTTTTCACCCCTAACCTGGGCACTTGTTGCCCACACACAAAAGCCCTTTGGGTCTACAGTACGCTCAGGAGTGGCATGTGACCCTGAGACCGGAGTGTGTGGCAGTGGCTGTAGAGCAAGTCTCCCACTTCAAGCTCTGACTCCCTGTGGCCCCTTGCTGGAGTCAGAGCCCTCACACTTGCTCACCCACTCTGGCTCCCTGGGGTGTCCTCGTGGCCACCCCATCACCAGCACCCTAGGCCCCACACTGGCACCGACTTTCTACAACCCCGCACTGCCATGCCTGAAGCCCGGTGTCACTGCAGCCCCCCAGTGCTGAGTCCAGTGATTGTCAGGGACTCCTTCAACACCACGCTCCCCCCCCCCGCCCCCGGTGGCCTGCGGACTTCAACAGCACTAAGGGACTCACTCCTCTGGCCCATCACTTTCCTTCAAGTGCTGGTTTCAAATGTTTTCCTCTCTCTCTCTCTCTCTCTCTCTCTCTCTCTCTCTCTCTCTCTCCTCTCACTCCCTCTCCCTCTTTCTCCCTCTCCTTCTCCCCCCTCTCTCTCTTCCTCCCTTCCTCCCTCTCTCCCTCTCTTTCTTAATGTATTTAGTACAGGGTCTACAGGGTCTCACTACACAGATCAGATTCATAATGATCCTCCTGTTTTCAGCCTCCCAAACTCTGGGATTACAAGCACATGCCACCATGCCATCTCAGTTGCCCTCTCAGTGCACCTCAGGGGTGGGGCCGGCACCAGCATGGCAAGCCAGGGATCAAACTCAGGCCGCTGCTCTCTGCCTGAGAGAGGGTTGTTAACCCTCTGCTTTAGTCAGCTGAGCTATCTGGATGGCCTTTCTTTGATAATTAATGTAGGTTTGCAATACATGCTAGTTACCTTTGATCTATCTATCAATCAATCAATCAATCAATCAATCTGTCTATCTATCCTCCTCGTGATCTTTCCTATTGCTTCCCCTCTTCCCTTCCCCTCCCTCTTTCCCCATCTCCCCAGTTCTGCCATCTACAGGTGCACCCCCACTCCTAGCTCAAGGTGTTCTGGTTTGCATTTCCCGAGTGGATAAGGAAGATAAATATTTTTTTTCACTTATTTATTGGCCATTTGTACTACTTCTTCTGAGAAATGTCTATTTAGTTCATTTGTTCATTCTTTGGATTGGGTCATTTATTTTGGGGGGGTTAATTTTTGGAGCTCTTTATATATTCTGGATAATAATCTATCAGAAAAGTAGCTGGCAAATTTCTCTCATTCTGTAGGTTGTCTCTTTAATCTGTTGAATGTTTCCTTTGTTCTGCAGAAGCATTTAATTTAATCCCACTTGTCAGTTCTTGATATTATTTCTTTTGCTGTTGGAATTATGTTCAGTAAGTCCCTGCCTGTGGTTTCAAGTGTTTTGCCTGTATTATCTTCCAGAAGTTTAGATGTTTTTGCTTCTTTTTTTGTATTTTCTTTTTTTCCCCCATAATTTTATTGAGAAACAAATAGAATAAGACAGTTTCAAATCAAATTGGTAGGACAGTTTCAGTAATTAACAAATTGCATACTCTCTTCCTAGTGGTTGTTTGCTGTACAAGATGCGGACATGATATCCAATTTACAAACACTATTAGAACAAATCTCTCTATTCATTAAGAGAATGTAGCTATATATCTATCCTAACCATTTTGAATACACAGATACAAAATGGACATTCATCTGTATATTTTGTTTAGTTTCGTCATTTGAATATTATAGATGTGTTAACTCAGCAAAATATATTCCAAGAGTCCAGTAGTCCATAACAGTATTGGGTCTTGCGCTTGACTGGCAATGTCAGAAATTGTTGACCTGAGTCCCCTACAGCTCAAGAGAATACCATGGCTTTACTTCTTATACTTCGTTTTTATACTTTTCTGCTGGATGGTTAAGACCAAGACAAAGCAAGACCTATGCACCAAGAGTTGTAGCTTTTGGATCTAATAAGGTCAGTAAAATCCTCTCAGGATTTATCATGAGACCCTGCACCTCAGATTGTAGAACCTTTGTCAGTGTCAACCATGTGGATGAGTCATGGCCATTGCTTGGCCAATGTGCTCTCTGTGAAAGCCTGAGAGAATGTTTTCTCTCCATGTGACTCTCCTTAGGCACACTCTACATCATTGATGACTTTCCTCTTTGGCCCTATAATCTCCTTGATCAGAAAATTTGGGACACTGCTGAGTTACATGACGTTACAGTACAAGATCTCATATGTCCTGAGTCTTACTTGACCTTGGAAAGCTAGGGTCAAAATGTTGGCTTTCCTTGTGGCCCTCCTTTTTCTCTAATTGTGGTCTGTAAACTGAGGTTGTTAACCATCCAGAAGAGAAGCTTATTGTTATTACCGTACAACCTAGGCTGTTAAGCTTAACCTCACTATCTGTCTGAATATCAAACATCTTAGGCATAACATGGAAAGGTATTTTTCATCAAGCATTGATATGTCAAACTTTAAGTCCCTATAGAATATGATGAAAGAACATTTAAAAAATTAAAGTATATTTTACAAATAGGCATAAAGAATTATATAATTCTTATGTTTACACATAAGTGCAGAAATCTAACCATATACAAACTTGTAGCAGGACAGTCCCGCAACATTCCTTTTCCTGTCTCCTGCCTTCATTCACCACTGTTTTTGCTTTTATACCCAGGCCTTTTATCCATTTTGATTTTAGTACGGGGTGAAAGATAGAGGCCTAGTTTCATTCTTCTGTATGTGGATAACTACTTTTTCCCAGCACCATTTGTTAAAGAGATTCCCTTTTTTCCAGCATGTTTTTGGTCCCTTTCAAAAATCAGATGGCTGAAGGTACAGGGGTTGTTTCTCCGATTCCATCGGTGTGCATGTCTGCTTGCGTACTGGCACCACACTGTTTCTGTTAGGAGAGCTTCCTAGTGTACTTGTAACTGGAAATCGAGACTTGTGATGCCTCCTGCTTTGCCCTTTCTGCTCAGGATTGCTTTGGCTATTCTGGGTCTTTCCTATTTCCACATAAGTTTTAGGATTAGTTTTTCTAGTTCTTTGAGGAGTGATGTTTGTATTTTAATAGGAATTGCATTCAATCTAGATGTTGCTTTTGGTAATATGGCCATGCCACTCTTCTTTCTTTTTAGGGACCTCTGGTGCCACCAACTATGTGGACCCTCATCCTGAGCTTATGGCGCACAGATGTCATCCGTCTATACCTGGTCCCTGGCTTGCCTTTTCTTTCCCAGCCACTGGACCCCTTTCCCCTTCCCCACACGAGCACTGGCCCCAGTGTGGTTATGTTGCTTCCCTCCAACCTACCTTCCATAAACATGTTTAGCTTATGTGGGACCACAAAAAATAGTGCTGCGTTACGTGTGGGCTTCTAAATTTACATTTAGTGGCACTGGCTCTAAATTTTCCCCCAAGGATTCTCGAGCTTTGTCCATGGTGCCATCTGTAAATCTAGCTGACTGCTCTGGCCCTTGCAGGTTGGCGTGTTGCCCGCCGACCCTCTGATGTTTAGTTTTCTCAACAAACAAACACTGGTGGTAATGACACCTCCTTTTCCAGAATTCCTGAAAAGATGGTCACTTCAAAGTTTAGCCAGTCACCACGATTCCAGCTCTTCACCAATGCAAATGGCGCTGTGATGAAGGATGCCCTTGCAGTGGCCTCCACCCCACCCTTCCTGCTCTGGCCTTGAGGGCCTGCCATGGCTCCACAAGCGGGGGCTGGAGTTGCTCCTGCATCGAAACAGCCCAGAGCACCAGGTCCAGTCCAGAGATGTGAGTCCGACTTACTTCTCTTAGACAGTGGGGACACTACAGAGTCCCTCAGAACACTGCTGTGGGTGACAGACAGCGCAGAAGCTAGTGCTTTGTAAACGAAGAAGGGCTGCCTGAACTGCTGTGTGGCTGTTTTTAAGTGGGGTAGAAAAGATAGGAAGAGGCGCTCAAGTCTCCAGGAAGGAGGACAGGCACATGGAGCACGCTGAGACGGCCTAGTGGGTTGGGGACCTGCCTGCTAGGACTCCCAAGTACCCTGTCAACAGACTGCACGCCCTGGAGAAGGCACTCTGTGCATCAGGGCCCCCGAGAGGGATGTCCTTGCCGTTTGTGCAGTAAGAGCACAGCGCCAGCCCCTGCTGACCTCCAAGTCCCACAAGGGCCACCGGTGAGTTCAGATCCCGGGCCCCACTCTGCAGTGGTACCCTGCTGTCTGGAAGTGGGACCGAGCTGCAGCACTGAGGGTCTCGAGTCCTCGCTAATCTCGGGCCTTTTCTGTCAGTTCATCCCGCTGACCACAAGATGGCGCCCACTTTCTGGGAAATCCGCGGTCATGAAAAGCGTAACATCCACCCTCTGTATTAAGCAAAAAGGATGGATTTGCGTTTAATGACCTTTCCCAGCATCTCATGAGGCCAGCATCTTGTGCCCTCGGTGTGAGGCATTTATCCTGACGTTTTTCCTTTCTGCTAGGCACTACTGGTTTGGGATGAGTCTTGGGTTTTGCGTTCCTCCAAGCAGTGACTGCTAACTTCCGATCCTAACTAACCACGGTAGCAGTAACTTCTAATACACTGTTAATCCTTTACCATCTGCAGAGTGCTTTTACCAGCTATCCCCAGGATTATTTTAGGAAATGGACATTATTTTTTCCAGTTATGAGAAAACTAAGACGCAGAGCACTACCTTGTTCGGGCACAACGTAATAATTACGAAAAGAGACTTTTCCAATTACAGATCAGGACGATCCCTTTGTAACACAGAGATCACAGTCACCTGGCTGCTGGGGGCGCTGCAGACGCAGGCCCGAGACAGGAAGCGTCCAGGCAACCCCCGGAAGACCTAGGTACGCAAGAGGTCAGGCCGATGTCCTCCTAGAGCTTCCTGCAATCAAGCAAAAGGTCACACCGGGCAGACATGCCTGGCTGGGCCGTGGACCAGAGGAGCCACGGCTGTGAGGTTTCTCTGGAGATGCGGGAAGCACCAGCAGGCATTTAACAAGCAGGACAGATTTGTTATTTTTGTTTTTATTATTTTTATTTTATTATTTTTAATTTTATTATTTTTCATTTTCTATTCCTGAAAAATGAAATGTTATATTCAAAGGGCAAACGCTAATCTTAATTCTGCCTGGAGAGCTGTAAACCCATTTCCAAAGAAATTCATTGTCTCCAAGCACCACTCTCTTATGAAGTCAGCGGCTCTAACAAAGATAGTTTCTAAGATCGCTTACAGACAGACCCCCGTAGCTAACCAGGGGCCCAAGCGTCAGGCGCCACTTGTTGTCTCCCAGGGAGGAGCTGAAAATGGAGGCCCAGGTTCCATGGACCAAGAATGCTGTGCACAGGACAGCGGCCATGAAACGGAAAGCTTAATAAATTGTGCTTTTCTCATTTATTGATTCCAATGGGTATTTTAAGCTTCTCTGTTCTAGCCATTGAATACGCCTCAGCTTGCTGTCTGGAAAATGGCGATGACTGTACCCCATACTTCCCTACAGAAGAGCTACTGCATTGTGGCTGTAACCTCTAATCATCAAGACTTTCATTTTCTGCCCTCTGTTTTATGAAACAGACTTTGTGGAGAGGAGATGAGGAAGAACATGCCCCATGGTCGGCCACAGTTTGCCCGCTGACACCCCGGCAGGCCTAGTGAAGGCCCTCAAGCTGCCTCCTATCCAACCCGCCCCACTCAGAAAGCCCCTCCACTGTGGCGGATCTTACCAGGCCAGGGCCATGGGGAAGGAGGCTGGGGGTGCGGAGGATCAGCAGTGGGCACACGTTCTAGTTATGTGTGTGGAGCCTGCTCTATTTCTTTGAGCCCAAATTATAGGGCAGCTACACTGAGTTAAATAGACCCCAATGCACTAGCCAGGGCCTTAACTAACCTTACATAACGATGTCTATGAAAAATTAACTCTCCGCGCATACCTGACTTCAAATAAACTTTTACAGTACAGCACAAGTGGGGCACTAGCTACACACACCCGAACACTCAGAGGACAGCTGCTTCTTCTGCCCACCTATCTGCGTCGTCATTCATACCATCTTTTAATTAAGGTATAGGATAGCCCATAAGGACATATGAAAAACAAAAAGCTAAGATTCGGGATGAGCAAGTGGCTCGATGGTACAGTGTTTCCCCAGCGCTTGCCTAGCACGCAGGAGGCCCCAGATTTAATCCCTAGCACTCCACAAAAGAAAAAAGAAAAAATCCAAGATTCAAAGATATATTTCAGTTCAGAGCAATGGTTCTGCGATAAATGCATCTTCACTGCATTTAAAAAGAATATTAAACATCATTTCTTTTTAAAAAATTTTTAATAGTGAAAGTAGGCAGCAGTATAGCATAAAACACAGCATGTTTTATATTTGTAAATTGTGCCTTTATTTCCTTATCCATAATTAAGGATGGTTATTTATTTTCTAGGATTACATTTTAAAAATTGAAACAATG
>NW_004524666.1:7709384-7730161 GCF_000260255.1 Octodon degus | reverse complement strand
AAAAATAAAATAATAAAAATAAAAAAAAAAACTTTCCTCTATGCTTGAGACCACCTATCTGCTTGACTTCAATTGGTAAACGTGAATGGCTTATCAGATAGTATATAGGCCTGAAGAGCACAGTCATGCTGGCGACTGCAGTCATTGGCTGAACAGACTCACCTACGCTTACCACGCAGGTAACCATCCTGGATTTTCACAAGACTTGTGGGTTTCATATTTTTCTTACTCTTTTCTGAGGAGAGATTTAAGGTTCTCTTAGTCCCAGCCAATATCCTTTCTAGTCATAACAGCAAAGTCAGGTTTTACTTAAAGAATAAAGGAAAGACATCAATGAAGGACAAATTGAATTTTATTTAAAGATGTGCTGAGTGCTTCTATTTTCTGTAGGCCCATCGCTGTAGAATCAGCAGTGGAGTATGGGGCGGCATCTTGCAATAAGGAGGGCAAGAACGAGTTGTTGGTGAGTTGCAATGATTTCAGAGGCGCAGGGTGGCAGGCAGCGGCTCTCCTCCCGGCAGGCCCGCGACTGCTTCCTCCTGCACACCCCTGGCTGTCCCGAGTCAGGGATCTGTCCACAGATCTGCCCATCAGTTGGAACTGGATACCTGCTCCCAACCTGATGGTGTCGGATGTCCACTCAGCCTGTGACTGTGTGACATGGACCTTTCCTGCCAACCTTGATCTCAGGGCTAAAAACAAACTTTCACCAGCCCAAGGAAACCATCATATGTAATTCACGGCCCTAAAGCAACAAAAATCATACATGTAAGCCAACAGTCTACAATACTGTTCCCTTTGGCTTATAATAAGACTAGAAAGCTTTTTTGTTCTGAATTAAAAAAAAAAAAAAAAAAAAGGCTGTGAGTCTAAGGAGCAACAGCCATGTAGTCTGAGCACAGTGACATCCAGACGTGTGGGATTTACAGTGTGCTTGTGCATTCAAGGATCACTGGGGGGGGTGTTGATGTAAAGCTTAACTGTCTGGTTTTACAATCACTTTCAATCAATAAATCATTACAGGCATTCAATTTTGTGGTGCAGAAATAAGTTCAAATAAATAGGCAAAAACAGACCTACCACAATGGTAGTTCTTAACATCCTAGTCCACTGCATCTTTGACAGCAATTTCAGATTAGAGAGGTCCCGAGGACAAAGTGCATCATGGGAGATGAGAAAATGATTCCTTCAAGTTTCACATACAGAGTTCTTCCTGTAGTCACCAGGTGTCTAGTTTCGCATATGGGAAAGTGACAGTTACTTCTTGCTCCTGTCCCCTTCATTCCAGTACTGTTCAGTCTGCATCTCTGTGAGTCGGGAGACGGTGCGCTGAAACGCAAAGACTTCCTCTTCTCCAGTAAACATGGAGAGTCCTTCTGCGGCGTCCTGGTCACAAAATCAAGTCCGCAAATACACAAACACAGACACACACAAACACACGCACACACACACACACAAATCCAGTGCCAATTTCAGCCACTCCGAGTGAAGTGGAGACATCTAAACTCATGCTTTAGAAAGACTTTAGGTTTATCCATTTAGGATTATAAATTTTTCTGCACATTTTCTATATACAGTCTCTTAAATTACACTAGATCAATCCACTGATTTAAACCTATAAACAATAAACATCAAATTACCAAGGATGAAACCTAAAAGAAAAACGTATGAAAAATAATTGAAGCGGACACAATGCCATAACAACAAACTATGAAAGATTTTGTTCAGAGTTAAAGTTTTCCGCAAAACCTAAAGGAATATTCCAGATAGAAAAGGAATTCTTTCTCCTCCAATGCACACACACCAGAAATAAGCAATGACAAAAACGGTGGCTCTGCTGGGATCCAAAGGGGCAGCCCTGGCTTCTAAGTTTCACAGCTGGGGCCCCCCTGCCTGAGAGTCCCTGAGGGTAAACTTCTGAAGAGCCTTTTCCAAACTGGGGAACTGAAAGGCCCCAGTGGGTCCACGGGAGGCTGGTAAATAGGCTAGGACTGGTGATACCAACATGGGCTCAAGGCCACTATGCAGACTTGGACTTTCCTTTCTTTCTGTAGGGTTTGTTATTATGCTTTTTTAGAGAAAAAAAAAAAATCTAGACTCTAAGTCCACCTTCCCCACTGATGCTCTATGATCTTCATGACCTGCAGGTTACATACATTTCCCTGATTTCTTCTTGGATGACTGGCCCTAAGAGCTGAGCTTATTTTGGCCTGTGTCTAAACCCTGATCCCAGGGGAATATTTTTAAGGATCTATGCTAGTGATGGTAAACCTTTTAGAGCTTCTGATGATAAGAAACAGCCAGCTGTGGCCTGTGTGCCATCGGCTCATCTCCCCTGGCCTGAGTTAAGAAAACAAATGATTGAATGTAGGACCTCCAGTGTATTCTTTTGAATTGTCAAAGACAATATTTGGATGTAAGTATTGCTCTTGGAGAACTTATATTTGAAATGGCCCCTGTCCTAGAATTTATAAGCAGCTATTTCTATACTGTGAAGGTCTGACAGTACCAAAATTTGTGTGCTGAGACCCTGACCCCCCAGGTGATGGAATTAGGGGCAAAGTCTTCCAAATTTATTAGGTTTGAGAGTGGATCCCTCAAGAGTAGGATTATCCCCCTGAGACCCTTCTGCTGTGTGTGGCCTATATTTTAAAAAAAGATGACAGCATGAAACCAAAAGTGGGTATTCACCAGGAACCAGAGCCGGCACCTTGGTCTTGAACTGCTGAGGAGTCAGTTTCTCCTGGTCATAGCCCCCCCACTTTATGGTGCTGTTAGAGCAGCCTGAACAGACTAAGATATGTAGGTTTAAGTGACCATAGTTTAGGGCCGGTCACATAGCTCAGAGGATTAAAGCACCTGCAAGCAGGCTCAGGGATCAAGGGTTTGATCCCTCGGCCGTGCTGGCCCCGCCCCAAGGGCGTGCAGAGCCAGCAGTTGAGACTGGGTGTGGTGGCATGTGCCTGTAATCCCAGCACTTGGGAGGCTGTAAACAGGCAGATCACTACAAGTCTGATCTAGTAGTGAGACCCTGAACACACTGTTCATTCATAAAGAATGACTGGCCTCATTCTCCCCCACTCCTGAGCTTGTGTAACTTCTACTCAGACTAGTATGAAGCAGGTCTTCCTCAAGTGAGCTTTCAGCTCTCATCTGAGGGGGTATGTGTTGATGGCTTTGCAGTTTGACTAGTATGGCCTGAGGTGAATCGAGCTCCAAGCTCTGGGAGAGCTGGGCCAACATTAGTTTGTTCTCTAGGGTGTCTCCAGAGCCTGGCATGAGCAGTGCTCCATGAAGGATGAAATCAAAGAACACATTCCAGCTTAAGCCTGAGATGCCCCGGTCCTGGGCTGCTCGGCTCACATGCTTGGGTACTGTGTCATGCATTGCAGTCCAGGCATCGTGAAGAAGGTATCAGAAAAGGCTGCAGAGAGAGCCTGGAGCCACACCGCCCTGGTGCCCATCCGCTGCCCACTATTATCCAGCAGTGTGACTGTGGGCCTTTATCCTCCTCTTCAGAGTTTTGCCCTAAGATCACTACTATCTTCTACTCTAAGGTTGCAGCTGTCTAAATTTAGTGATATTGTGAATAGTAGGTTTGTTTCATAGCTTTAGAAGACAGCAGCAAATCAACAGTTAACTGTGTACTGTGTTCGTTCTTCAAAATGTAGCCATGTATCAAACCAAAAACAATTAAGCTGTTTTATAATAAAAAGAGATTATGTTAATATTGCCTACCTGGCTCAGCCCCAAATCATCCATCAGTATTCTGCTTTGCTCCAATTCACTGTCATGATGTTGATGCAAAAATAAGCTTGATAGAGGAGTCGAGGCAGAGCAAATTATACGCACCTGAAACAGGGAAAACGCGTGAGTGTGGTGCTACTCTTCACATTTCACAAGTTGAGAATAAGAAAAATCCCTCATACACAAAAAGGAATCTGTCACATCAGGGAGTTTGAATCCTTGCTTTCACAATTATTTTTTCTAACTGTTGACAGTGGATATATTTTATGACTGTCTAGTCCTTTTCAAATATTTCCACACAGCTTAATACCACACCATGAAGTAGGGAGCAAAAGTTTTGCTGAGAAACTTGTGGTTCACAGAGGTCTCGGCTCACGACATCAGCCCCAGTTTGCCCATTCGAAGTCCAGTGCTCCTTCCATCACTGCTGTGGGTTGCACATCTGTGTCCCCTGCAAAGTCCGTGCTGGAACTTGGGCCTACTGCAGCAGTTTTAGGAAGGAGCACTGGACTGAGCCATGACAAGGTGACAGAATCATGAGGGCTCTGAGGGGACCTGCTCAGGCCTTGCTCCTGGGCTCTCTGGCATCCAGACATGGATGAGACACATTGCTACTACTTGCAAATCACTTAGCCCGTGTCACTTTAGTAGTAGCACCCACAGGCTACGGCAACTATGCTCCGCTGGTGACACCTGCGCCTGGCTGGCTGGAGCGGGTCTCTGTGTACATCAAAGCTGCTCCCCAGGTGCACTGTAAAGGGGTGGTTCCGACAGTGCTGCACAGCTGCCGGCTAAGGCCGGTACACAAGTTCTCTGCCTGAGCCTGGAACCAGCAGCCTGTCAGGACAGCTTCAAGAAGACCAACTTTCGCATAATCATTTGAGTGAGTGGCATTATATACATTGATTATAGTGGCATACATTGGAAACTGCTTTTATGTCTTGTGTACATTATATGTCTGCAAGTTTAAATATAAAACATACTCTTCTTGATGCTTAAAACATCCTGGATTTGTCTTCAGGATCCACAGTTATCCTTTTAAAATCATTCTTTAATAAACACATCAATACTTCACAATAACACTTTGGCATTTGGAACTAACTTTTTCCATACCCAAAAGGTCTTCTGCCTCCTCTTCTAAATTCTTGCAATCAGAAATGACACTTGCTTACATAACTTAGAGGGAAATGCCATCACCTCACAAATTTCTGTGACTACATTCTATAGTAATGTCTGGCAAATGCTTTCAATTTTTGAAATAAGGTATTTGGACTACATTCCGAAAACAGCATGATCTCCAAGTGTGTGGTTTAGTTACAGCAAGCATTAGGAGAGCAGCTTCGGAGTTCTGTCATACTGCAGATGAACCTTCCTGCTTTAGATAAGAGGTAGAAAAGTGAGAGTGAGGGAGGATTAGAGGGTGGGACTGAGCACGGGGCCATAGGTTCTAGGGGCTATCCAGGGTTTCTCAAGGTGTACAAATGAGCCTGTCAGTTGTCCACTCTAAGGACCAACCACTGGCTCCCTTTGTTTCTTAAGGCCTTTGTCTTCTAAATACAGTGCCACCTCCTGGTTACACTCTTCATCCTGGGGTGATTAGTGGGAGCAGTCTCAGCAGCAAGCAGCCTCCAAGGGAAGGATCTTGGCCTCTGTGCCTCCTGACTACCCAATCACGTGTGTGCAGCCCCTGGAGACAAGAAGCAGATTCTGTGGCTGCTCCTGGGCCACTGGTGGCTCCAGAGGCTACACTTGCTGTCATCCAGCTCGGTCCATCCTTTCTGGACTTTGCTGTAGCCTCCCCACTCTGCCTACCCCTTTCACCTGTGCCAAGGTCTCCCCTCACCCTTCCAAGCATTTATAAAGAACACCTTGAGCATGCAGGCTCCGGGCCATATGCCTGGCCTTGCTGTACTTCAGTGAGGGTAAGGTGGCCTCTGGAATCCAGATTTGAGTTGTCCCCATAGTTCTGACACAAGTGGTCCTCAGAGGACATCACGGTGCCCAACCCTACATTCCTGCTCCCTCCCCAGATTCTCCAGCACCACATTCCTCTCTGTCCAAGGAGTCACCTAGCAGTAGTGACCTGACTTGCCTATAGGACAGGGGATTCGTGTGTGTCTGGCACTGGCTACAAGCTCCATGAAGACAGGCACTGTGTCCAATTTCCCTTCCACTGAGTTTCTCTCACTTGGAACTGAGCTTGGCACAATGAAAGGTTGTTGAATGAATGAGTAACTGAAACATTAAAATTTCAACCACCCCTTGCCAGCAGTCTGTTATGTACCTCTTCCTCACTAAAGGCCCTTCAATTTTCGACTTTCTGCTCTAATTCTGTATAAGAAATGGGAAGGAAAACAATATATCTAATGTAAAACAATGTTTAGCTCTTATTCAGAATTGCACAACATCTTTGCTGTCAGCATATATTTATATACTGTTAATACTGGCTCCCCTTCACCGAGAGCTCACTTCATGTCCAGCTCACTTCACAAGGATTTGCATTCTTCTGTCATCCTCGCGACAATCATATGCAGTAAGTACCATTACTGTCTCCTCCTACAGGAGGCAGCTGAAGCTCATTAATCCAGTCGAACCCAGCCTCTGGGACAGACAGCCCACAGGCCCAGCCTTAGTCACTGGGTTACACTGGCCTTCTTGAACAGTGACGTGGCAACCAGTGCTAAAACATACAGCAAGACAAATGCAAACCATAAGGCAGTATGACACTAGCTTTATGCTGCACAACGTCCTCTGGTTATTCGTTTGCTCACTTATCTGTCAGCTCAGCCATTTCTTCAGGCAACACGCATCTATTGAGTGTGGAGTCTGGGCCGGGCCACACAAGGCGCACGTGCTCCTCCCTCGCATGTCAGAGTCAGCACAGCAGACGGGCTTGCTGTGGCGGGAGTCTGACTACACTCCTGAATGCTGCTCCTGCTAAACGTTGGGGTAAATGTGGTTTTAAACACTTGACATGGAATAGCCTTGGCAGTGTACAAAATCCCTCTGAAGTAAATGCTAGCATTCCCCAGTTTGCAGGTGAAGAATCTAAGGCACAGAGAGGTGAAATAGGTAGTAGAGACAGGACCGCAGGCCGGACCATCTATACAATTTTGAAAAAAATGCATTACCTCCTTACCTTGAAATCATAAAAATTATCAATGAGAGTTATGAATCTTCGAGCTTGGGTCCTCTTTGCCAACGTAAACTGTGGAATGTTCCGTAAAAATATCGTATCAAAATTCCTTGACAGTTCCAAGTAGTCACTGGCTCCAAGTGGCTATAGTTAAAATAAAATTGAAAAGAAAATGAAAATAAACAAGTGCCAATCACCTTTGGGTTGATGTTTTCGCAAACCTTTTCACAGTGTGATCTAGATGGTGGCTTCTGATCAACATGACCAAGGAGGGGAGTGTTTTCAACACAGAACATTGCTGTGTGTGGCTATCACCGTGATTGGTTCTATTTCTAGAAGTAGTGGTCAAGAAAGAAGACAAGTGTGTGGTAGGAGTGAAAGAGGATCACTGACCATGGATGGCCTCAGCTGGTATCCTAGGGAGCCTCACCCTAAATTGAGTGTTTTGCCTTTTTTTATTTAATGTATTTAGTACAGGGTCTACAGGGTCTCACTATACATATCAGACTGGTAGTGATCCTCTTGTTTTCAGCCTCCCAAGTGCTAGGATTACAGGCACGTGCCACCATGTCCAGTCTGAGTCTTTGGTCTTTATTTGCATGACATACTTTAAAGTTAAACATGTCCTAATAAATCCTTCCTATGACTTAACTACTACCTGCCGCTATTGTTGAAGGGAGTTCATTTATAATGCCCTGTGGAATATTATGTCACAATTTTGAAGATCATACTTCATTGTAAAGCTCATCAGTAACTGTTTTCAGTCTGAGTACAATTACTCAAGTATGATGCAGTAAACACTGCTATTCTCTGTGAGACCTTGAAAATAATGCAGAGCAGAATGCTGCCTCTTGATAGGAGGGTAGAGGACTCAAAGCCCACAAAATTATTCAGAGTGGACAATGCTTGTTCCTGAAAGATAAGCTGAACTCATGAATATCATAAATACTATCTGCAAATACATTCCTTGTGGTATGGAACATCCCCAGGAGTGTTACCTCTGCTCATTTTAAGTTGTATATGGATGGTTGCAGTCAGTCAGAAGCAAACCATGAGCAAAAGCCAGGACAGTGTTTCCAGCCTTCATAGAGCCAGGGGATGACTAGAGACCAAGGCTCAGAAGCCACTCTGAGGCCCTTCTGGAAGCTCCTAGGTCACCATGACCAAGTTCTCAGATACAAGTGGCTGAACTGCTTCAATTTCTGGCAGAATCTGCCAATACTCCTCCCTGTCTAGAAATGTCTTTCTCACTTGGAAGTCTTTGCCTAAAAACTTCTTTCAGAAATGATGATGAGGGAGAGAATCTGAAAGCTGCGAAGAGGAGAACAGTCACTCTCACCTCAGCATCCAGTCACATGGGCCTACCATTATCTTCACAACCTGCTGGAACAGGACATACTCAGGACCAAGGGAGTCCCATGAGGTGGGGAAAGGTATGAGCACACCCTGAGGGTTCAGTCCTGGAGAAGGGGTTCCCTCAGGACAGAGTGATTCTAAGACAAATGTAGACTTTACTTGTGAAAGGGCCTCAAAGCAGACTGGAAGGGCACAGAGGAGGACCAGGCTCCCATGGAAATGTGCTTAAGGTGTCTCTTCCTCCTTTCTCCTCTCCCCAGCAAGACAATAAAGGGCAGCTGGAAGATTTTGGCCTTTTCATTTTCCTTCCCTGGCTGGAGAGCCTCTAGCCCCGGTGTCTGACCTCGACTGAGACAAGCCACGCAGCCCAGCCATGGAGGAAGGGTGAATGTTTGAGGGTACTGTGGGTTTGGGGGGACATTTTTGTTTTAACCCTGACATTCTTCCCAGGATACCTTTTGGCCAATCCTGAAGGACCAGGAGCTCATGTGTGCATAGAGAAGCCTGGTTCTTAATCCCCCATCTGTCACTGGTTATCTGGGTACTTTGGGCAAATACATAATCTCTCTGTTCCTTATCTTGCCCACCTAAAAGATGAGAAGTTGATTTCCATCTCATAGAAGTGTATGCATTAAATAAAATAATGCAAGCATAGAATTTAGCACAGAAATGGCGATGTGGCATCCAAGTCTCTTTGGCTACTTTTCTTATTTTGAGCTCAAGTGATTGGACTCAGTACAAAATGAGTCGAGAGTACAGAGAAATGTTGTCAGAGGGAATCAGTTAATTCTGCTCCACCACGCAATGGATCTGAAACCCTCAATAAATCTGACCTACATGTCACAGCAGGGACCAGAGGAGTCCACGGAATCCCCTTGTAATGGGAACAATTCCCAAAGGCAGAGAGAAAGGCAAAATGGTATCTTCTTTGTTTTTTTGTTTTGTTTTGTTTTTTATAAAAGGATAATACATACAAGACACTCGTGTTCTGAACCTGTGCTATTTTTTCAGAGTGTCTTGTCTTTGGTAAGACAGAAAATATATGTGAACAATGTAAAACCTCATAGTAGGTATTTAGTTCTGTGTAATTAAGCTTGCTCTTTATGCATGAACGTGATTTCTATATAACTAAGCCCAAGGAACATCATTATCAGGAGTGCACTGAAGTGTCTAGGGCAAGTGAAAATCAGAATTTTGCCTACTCAGCTCTTTCACAAATTATCCACCTTTGTCAGTAGCTTCTGCGTGTGCCGTTCTATCAGCAAACAGTCTTCCTCTCCGGATCACTAAATCAGTTACATGCTTGTTCACATAAAGAAACCAAGGCTTGGCAGTTATCTGTCTCCTTTAAAGCTAGAGTCAGCTCACCCCATGTCTGCTGCTCCTCAGGTTTCAACAGACCTCGCCAAGACATCCTCCCAAATGGAACCCGCCATGGAAACCATGACGTTTATGGTCCACAAATGTGCTGGGGACAAATGCTACTTAACAAAGGAGGACCTGAGAGTACTTAGGGAAAAAGAGTTCCCTAGATTTTTGGAAAATCAACAAGATCCTCTGACCGTGGACAGAATCATGAAGGACGTGGACCAGTGCTGAGATGGCGCAGTGGGCTTCCAGAGCTTCTTTTCACTAATTGCAGGCCTCACCACTGCATGCAATGATTTCTTTGTAGTACACATGAAGCAGAAGGGAAACAAGTAGGCGGACGTGGACATTTACTCCTGCCCTGATGAGAGTGCTCCCAAAGGAAACTTAAGGAATCTGCCCCTCGGCTACCCCTTGTATAAAGATGTCATGAGCAGATCAGGACCCTTAGAAAATGTACAAATAACATCCAGCTCTCACTGGACAGAGAGTGGAAGGCTCATTAAATGCTACATAAGCTTTTTTTTTTTTTGTATTTGCATCCTCTTGCCCCAATAAAGTCTTTTTTTAGTTCCAAAAACAAACAAAAAAGCAATAGTCATTGGGAAGATGTGGAGTTATTATTTAATGTATGGGGTTTGGTACGATGAAACAGTCCTGGAGATGGGGAGTACCATTCACACAGCCACGTGAATGCACTTAAAATGCCACTGAACCAGTTAAAATGGTTAACGTTTATATTTTATATTACTTTACCATATTAAAAAGCAATCTTTTTAATAAGGAAGGATTATTGATTGTCAAGGAAGACCACAGAGAGATAACATATTTGAAAATATAACAAAAATGAAGGTAGCTCTAAGGGGATTAGTTTAAAATTAGATTTTTTGGTAAAATTGTCTTACACTGACTCTGATGCTAATGTATCCCAAAAGTAAAACTCAAAAATTTTCAGAATTGAATTTGATGAGATGAAGATTCTTTTTCATCAGAAATGCTATTTTTCATTAATTATATTATAGAATCATGGGCAAAAATACAGTAGACTTTGAAATGGCCACCTCTGTCATTTTCAGTCATGTGACCCTGTGTCAGTCTCTGAGTTTTAGTCTCCTGACCTGTAAAGGAGAACACAATGGGACTCACAGGTTTATCTGAAGGACTCCCTATCTTTACTGCTTGTAAGTGGCTGTCACATAGTTAAGAGTTCAGTAGGTGTGAGGTACAAAATTCATGCTAGAAGTTAATAAAATGATACATGCAAGGTATGCTACTTGGAATAGAACACACACACAAAAGGAGCTATTATTTTATTAACTATTAATAAACTTTGCCCCAGATCAAGAGGCCAGAGAGTGAACAGCTAAACTTGCTCCAGTCTGCCGCTGTCCCTCTACCCTAAAGGGAAAAGCTGGTCCCTCCTACTGCCTCTGATCTGTCCTGTACATCACAGCTTCTCCATGAAGTCATTGGTAGGGGACAAAAACTGCTTTTGGCTCAGGCATGGTCTTGCTGTCTTTAGTAATATCATCACCACTCAGGTCCACGTAATGGCGGCTCCTAGCTCAGTACATGGCACACAGGAAATGTGTACTATTTATTGAACAAATTAATGAATAAATGTATGAATGAAACAAATGGGGAGCAGGCTTGTACTTGCACTTTTTAATACTTATTTGTTGAAGGAAAGAAGGGAGATAGGGAGAGAGAGAGAAAGAGAGATAGACACAGATAAAAAAAAGTCACAAGCATTCTGGGCTTGAATTCCCTATTCCCAAGGCAAGCCTTCATGTATATCCTAGTATATACATAAGGAAAAAAATCTAGAAAGATACAGATCCAAAATGTGAATCATCGTTCTCTCTGGGGGGTAGAATAAAATATGAATTTTTTTTTCTTTGCTATGTTTTGATACCCCTCTGAGTAAATCTGTGTTACTTTTAAAGACTGAAGCACTTTTTTTAAGTGGAGGTCACTTTTATGATTATGGGCATTCGTGTCTCTCTCTCAGCCTCCTCTCATTTGCTACAGATCAAGCTCCCTATTTCCTATTCTCTATCTTTTACTTTGCTTTTTATTTATATTTTCAGTTTTGCAATATTTAAGCTTATGTAGCTGATTTATTGCACTTAACATTATGGCTTCAAGGTGAATCCATTTTCCTACAAATGACTCAAGTTCATCTTTTATGGCAGAGCATATTCCACTGTATAAATACCACATTTTCTTTATTCATCTGTTGATAGGCATAGAAGCCACTTCTAAGATTTAGCTATTATAAGTTGTGCTGCTATAGACATGGGTATGCCTGTATCAGTGTGATCTGATGTCTCTAACTCTTTTGGTAAGATACCTAGAAAGGGAATAGCTGGGTCGAATGGAATTTCCATTTTTAGTTTTGAGGAAGTGCTGTCATTCTTATACTACTTTCCATTCCCATCAACAATGTCAAAGGCTTTCTTTTTTCCCACAGCATTGCTAGTATTTGTTATTATTCAATTTTTTGATGATCGTTATTCTTTCTAGAGTGAGATAACTTCTTTCAGAGTTATTTTATTTGGCATTTCACAAAAGCCCAGAGATGTTGGACATTTTTTTTCATGTATTTACCAGCCATTTGTATTTGTTCTGAGAAGTGAAGTATCTATTCATTTCATTTGCCTATTTTTAACTGGAGCTTTTATTTTGTGTGGGCCTCACCTTTTGAGTTCTTTATAAATTCTAGATATTAGTCCTTTGTCCAAGAAATAGTTGGTAATTATTTCTCCATTCTGTAGGTTGTCTCTTTCCTCTGGGTTGTTTCCTTTGCTGTCCACAGGTTTTTAATTTGATATGATCCCATTTGTTGATTCTTGGTGTTATTTTTTGTGCCACATGTATGCTGTTCAGGAAGTCCTTGCCTATGCTGTGTATCAAGCTTCTGATATATTTTATCTTGTTTGTTTTACTATTTAGATCTTTGATCCATTTTTATTTTAGGCTGGTACATGCTAAGAGACACGGGTCTAGAGTCAACGCTCTGTGCGGAGACAGCCAGCATTCCCAGCACCACTTGAGAGGCTGTCTTTTCTCTAGTGTATGTGTTTGGCCCCACTGTCAAAGATCAGATAGCTGAATTATGCCTGGGGTTGTTTGTGCATCCTTTATGCTGTTCCATTGACCCACACGCCTGTTTTGCTGTTTTTATCACTGTAGCTTTGTGACATAACTTGGAATTCAGGACTATGACACCTCCTACTTTGTCCTTGCTACCCAAGACTGCCTTTGCTGTTCTCAGTTCTTCTGGTTCCACATAAATTTAAGGATTTCCTCTAATTATATGGGGCTCAGTCAGTGTCCTGTCTCCTCATCTGTTTGGTTATTTTTATATCTCCTAGAGTTTATCTTTAAAGAAAAAAGATACTCTTAGGGGAAAATCTAGGCTCAATTGTTGAAATTTTCTGACTATTCTGCTTATGCAAAGTCTGGCTGAAGTCCCTGAGAAGACTGGACTGCTTATGGTACACACTTACTCCCAGGGTGCAAGGATCCATCCAAAGGGGATGTTAACTAGGGCCTCAGCCTTGGTAGCCCTGCGCTCTGACTTCTGTTCTATTAACCCCAAGACTTCCAAAAGCAAGCATCACCTCATTTTAAAAAGAAGACTGGTTGTGATCACCAATATCCATGTTTTCCTCTTATTGAGCAGACAGAGTATCTTCCCTGACTCTGGATTTAAGTGCAGGCATGTGATCAAATTCAGACCAGTAGAATGGGAGCGAAAGCGACACGATCCCTTCTAAGCGTGGCTCATAAAGCATCCCACACAGAACCCTCACTTCTATTCATTTGCTAGCTGAACAGAGAAGACTCTGTGGACATAATGGAGATCAGAGGACTTAAAAACTGTTGAAGCCTGGCTCCTTGAAGGACTGTATGGAGCAGATGCTGCCTGCCAAGCTGTATTGCATGGCAACATAAGAAACATGTGTTTTTTTGTTAAGCCTCTAAATCCTGGGGATTATTTCCACAGTTAGCCTGTCCTAATACTGATTTCATCTAATTACCTACAGAGACAGTCTACTATCACTGACCATATAAGATTTCCTAGCGTTCTCTCATGTGAATGAGAAATGTCAGAATTTTTTCTGACCAAAAACTTTTTTCTTCAAATTGTCTTCAGATTATAATTTTTTTAAATTTTATTTATTTGTTTGTTTGTTTGTTTGGTACAGGGCCTCACTACACGGCTCAGACTCATAGTGATCCTCCTATCTCAGCCTCCCCAGAGCTGGGATCATAGGTGTGCACCCCCACATCCTATTTCACTGGCCGGCCTGGTGCAGGGCTGGCACGGCATGTGGTAGTAGGGATCAAACCCAGGCCCTTGAGCTTGCGGGGCAGGTACTTAGACTGCTGAGCTATCTCCCTAGCCAAGATTATAATTTTAAAGAGTCTTAATCAAGATCTGCATTTAACCATTTTAAGCATCAAACCTAAACTGTAAAAAATTATGTTTGTGAAAACAAGTTCCTCAATATAAAGAAATACAATGTTTTCACCACATCATACATCAAGGCTGCTAAGTTACCTTACACAGCCTGGTGTTTCACAAATGATAACATTTTCAATGTGTGACTTTCTATCAGTGAAACTAATACATTGAAACTACTGTCGCCACTCACCCCCTTCTTCCCAGCACTGGGTATTTAAAGCTATTTGGAGTCATTCAGATGTATTAACAAAAGAATTTTCTGAAAAAATACAATAATTTTTAAACATCTGTAGGGCAGGGGAGATAGCTCAGTGGTCTAAGTGCCTGCCTGGCAAGCACAACTACTGGGTTAGATCCCCAGCACCACACGCCATGCCAGCCCCACCCTGGGTGCACCATGCAGGCCACTAAACCTGGGCATGGTGGCACACCCCTGTAATCCCAGTGCTGGGGAGGCTGGGATAAGAGGGTCACTACGAGTCCAAGCTGTGCAGAGGGACCCTGTACCAAATACATAAAAAATAATAATAATAATAAAAGATTTTTAAAAAGCATCTGTAATGGTTTTGGAGAATGAAGAAAGCCTGTCAGGTAGCCTGATTATAATCATAGCTCCAATTACTCTTGCCCACTGTCCACATGTATTTTTTTTTTTTTTTTCTGGTACTGGGGATTGAACTCAGGATCTTGTGCTTGCCAGGCAAGCACTTATTCTGCTTAGCTATCTCCCCAGCCCTGTCCACATGTATTTGATGCATGACTCCATTAAGATGTATAATCAAGAAGGATAAATCTGAATAATTTTAAGGAAAATGGTTGCACCTTAAAACTATAATGTTAAGTGAAATAAATCAGACATACAAGTTTAAATATTATATAACTTTTCATATGAGAAATTCAAAGCATAAATAATTTCTAAAAATGAGATAATATACAGTAAGAGAGATAGATCATTTGTAAATGGGAAGGAAAAATCAGAGATAGAAGAAGAAAATGGGAGGGAAAGGGTACAAAAAAGAATTAAGACGGGTTAAGTACATATACATTGCATAGGAAGAACATAAACATTACTCTGCAAATATACTTCAAAAAATTTAAAAAGGCATGTAGTCTCCCTGCACACTCTAGCCTGGGCCGGCCATGTAACTTAGCGGGGCCAGTAGAATGAAGCACAAGTGACAGTCTCCAGCTCTGAGCTTAGCCTCAAAGGCTTGCCTGCTTCTGCTCGCTGTTTTGCCATGTCTAGGCTAGCCCGATGGAGGAGAAAACACGGAGGGCTGCCTGTGCCAGGCCAGGGAGCATCCGAAGCTAGCGTGCTGCATCCGTCGGAGCCCTAACAGCGAAGCTGCCTGCAGAGGCCTCAGTGAGCCCGACGGAGACCCTAAGAGCTTTCCGCCTGGCTGACAGGCTAGTGAGCAACAGCAAATGCTGAACTGTTTCCAGGCACTGAATTTTGGTGTGATACAAAAACTAAACAGTACACTACACTTGCTAGAGAGATTTAGCTTGTGAAAAGCCTTTACTTTCAGTTATCAGCCAGTCTAGCACTTAGAGGAAAAGTATGATCTAGCTTTTAGTTAGGTATTAGTTTTACATGACTGATAAGCATGTATAAATATATGTTGGGATTTACTTTATGTTCATTTGTTTTTATAATTAATTTTTGTATTTTTGATGGTATGGTATAAAATTTATTTCCAGGAAAAAAACCTTATGATTTACTATATACAAGAAATAGAAGGGAAAAAGTTGGAAAATTATGTAGCATTCTTATAGAGTGTAGAAAGACCTGGGCCTAATTTAATAAAAATAGAAAGCAACAGAAACAGAATAAATTGACATGAAAAAGGAATTGGGTGAGAGCAGAAATGATTAAAGTTGTAAGAGTCCATTGAAAAAATGGATAGTGGATTTGAACAGATGATTCACAGGGCAAAAATATAAGGGGCTACTAAGTACAGGCAAAATATAGTCAAGTCGGTAATAACCAAAGAAAGACAAAATAAGAATATTATCATTTTTTTCTGTAGCAATTATCCAAAGAAAATAAATTACGTCACTCAATGCCAGCAAGCATGTAATGGTTGTAGTCACTATTATGCAAAGAGTAAATTTGTTCACTTTTTCAAGAAAATAATTTTTTTGGCTATATTAAAAGCCCTTTATAAAGTTATATGAAAAAATAAATACAAAATAAAAACATGACCGAGTCATTGTACTTTTAGAAACTGGGAGGAGTGACCAGAAATCCCACCAAAGGCAGCATGTTTGTAAGGCTACCCATAACTATACAACCAAGTCACCTAAATATCTAACAACAAAAGAACGAATAAATTAAGTCATGTCACTAAAATAGAAACATACTCATTGATAGAATAGTGTGTTGCCAACAAATGATGTTCACAAAAAAAATGTCTGATAAGGAAACATACTTACAATAAAAAGCTAAATGGGAGAAAAAGCACAATACAAATTATAATTAAGATATCTGCTTTGCTCAAAAGAAATATATATATAGGAAAGGGATCTTCATTTACAAACTTTTCTGTATTTCACAAAGCAAAGAGGAAATGATGTTACAATAAAAGTAAAAGCAGAATACTGTGGAGACATTGTATTGAAGTGCTTTACTAATTCCAAGGATTTTTAATGTTTTTATTTTTCAGCTCCTTAGCCCCCCTGCATCTTCTTTAATAATTATCCAAAGTGAATATCACATTGACAATAATAGCCTCATAAGATTATAATGGAGCCGAAAATCCTATCTAGTAATTTTACTCTACTTTTTTTGATGTTTAGGCACATAAGTACTCTTTTGTTGCAACAAGTATGGTTACATGTTACGCAGGTTGCTATCTTAGGAGCAAGAGGCTCTACGTACAGCCTGGATCTGTAGTCTACCACATGTAGGCTGGCATAAGTCTAGTGCATAATGAGTGAACAATAACAAAATCACCTAATCAAATATTTCCCAGAACCTATCCCTCTCATAAGCAGTGTATGATTGCACTAAATAACTTGAGGAACTATGAACCTATTGAAATCTGCCACTACTGCTCTTTTTTATGTCACTGTATAAAACTAGGAGCTCCAGAAAGGCCAGTCCTCTCCTACTCACCTCTGTAGTGATACCTGACTAGCAAATACGAGGCATTGTGCTAAAAAATAGGGATTTGCAAAACATTTGTCCACTCTTAACCATACTAACATACAACTAAATTTGCATATACATATCTATAACAATTGCAAATATTTGTGCCTTTATTTTGCATTAGTGGAGCTTCCTATGTAAGTAAACCATTGCATAAAACACTTGGAAGCCATAATTAGCATTGCGGATTCGTGTATTGTGCCCTGTGAATAATGAAGGCTTATGATTACTTGTGAGCACTAAATGGCACTTCAGCTAGGAGCATCCTTGAGTATGTTATTCTAGCTCAAAATTCAAGTAGCATTATCTAATGCAGATTCTTCTTATGATAGATAATGATGACATTCTCCATTTTTCTACCTGAGCAATTAAAAAGTTTGATAGTCTTTGATATGGCTGGTTATCTGAATAATTTTCTAGATAGGAACAATTAAAATCCACTTATTTGATGGTTTGCGCATTCTCAACTATTGTCTCAGACTCTTTGTTTCTGTGGAAACCTGATGAAAACTTAAAGAACTTTAAATCTATAATGAGTTTGCGAAAAGCATTTGTTTTCGTTAATTACCAAGGATATACAGCTGGATGATATGTAGCACAGTTTCTCTAACAAACTTTCAGGAATAAAGAGCTTGCTTGCTGTCTTTTCTCCTGTATGAGAAATGGCACAGCTGTCTGCTTCGGGCTTGGCGCTGGTGCTAGGAGTGGGGATTTTCTCAATGCCGCCCCAAGGTGAAATGCAGAAATGCCACCACCGGGCTGCCTTCTCCCTGCACTAGAAGTCAGTCCACGTCAGCATCCAAGAATTAGCTGTCAGCTTGAACTCCTTTTCCTCTGCCTCACTAATGCTTATTCTGCCACCATTATTTCAGTTCAAGTAGGATGATTATTGTTTCAAGTTCTGCCTAGATTATCCTATTCTAAGGCAACTCTTATCTATATAGACTTTTCTTTATAAATCCTTGTAGTGACATCCTGACAGGTCCTCAATAAACAATTGTACATGGCATCTTGCTTTGTTTACACAGTAATGACAATAACTCATATTTATAGGGAAGAATCTTAGGGGGAAAACACTTGACTGAATTAGGAGGAATGTACCCTTCTCAAAACAAACTGAAAATACCATATGAGTTGACATGAAAACAATTTACATATGTCAAATTCTAAATTAATACATTAATTAGAAAAACTGAAATGTATTTGCAGAGTAAATAATTTTCTGGGAATCCGATAACCTTAATTCATATTAAGTCCATAGCACACAGCTGGGAAATATCTCACTTTTCTAGGAAATATGATCAACTTGTGCAAAAATCTATTTCAGAAGGTGTTCTTGGGAGTGCTAAGGAAAAGTTCTACTCTTTGGCTTATGTAATCTCAAGAGCAGGAAAGTAGTTCTACGAAAATCTACCAGGTCTTCCACAACAGTCTATCCTACAGTGACTAATACAATACTCTTTAGAAGGGGTATCATATTTTTATTTTAACAAAAGAGCACGTATAATGACTTAACAACAAAAAGCAAGGTGACAAGGGAGAGGGAAGATGTCCCCTTCCCTCTCCTCACTTGACTAGCATTGTGTCCATAATAAAGAGATCTCCACATTATAGAGATACCAGAGGAGATCCTGGAACTGAAAATTTTCCCATGATATAAGCAGCACTACCCCCAACCAGATCTACCAAGTGCCTACCACATGAGAAGCAATGGAGGTATTCCTAGGAATACCTCCAGTTTAGTTGAAAGTGGAAGGAGTGGAAAATTCCACTACACCACAAAGCTTTTTGACTTTTACAGCTTATAGCACAGAGAACCAAAATGAAAAATGTGCAGCTATATTAAAAACACAATGTTTAAAAAATATGAAGACCATTATCATTAGCATCTTTGTTAATAAGCATTGGTGAGTTTAAGTATCAACACAACTTGAAGACAACACATAAACACTGCAAAAGCACCTGTAGCCTACACTTTTTTTCTTTTTCTTTTTTTTTTTTTTTGTATTTTAGGGAAGGGTCTACAAGGTGTTCAGGGTCTCACTACTAGATCAGACTCATAGTGATTCTCCTGTTCACTGCCTCCCAAGTGCTGGGATTACAGGTGTGTGCCACTATGTCCAGTCTCAATTGCTGTTTCAGCACGCCCCGGGGGCGGTTCCGGCTCGGCAGGCCCAGGAATCGAATCCCCAGCCCTTGCACCTGTTTGCAGGCGCTTTATAAACTTTGTTAAACAACTGACTGGGACCTCACTGGATGGAGTGTCCAATCATATTATAGATGCTCCAAATGTAGAGAGAAATGGGAGTTGCCTCTTTTAGAAAAAGAGATGTTAGGTTCAACCACACCAACAGAACTATAACAGTAAACGAGCTGGGGGAACTCAGAGCTCACCACTCAGAAAGATGCTCAAACTAACTTTTCTACAGTTAGCAAGTCCTGTCCTGGTACTTAGGCAACTAAGTTTTCAGCTTAACTGTGGTGTGAGGCACAGTCAGAAGGTGGCCTAGAGGCTAAAAACGAGGCTTGCTTCTCTGGTTTGTAAGGCTGGAGAAGACAGACTTTCACAAGTGTTAGGTGACCACATCCTGGAACCTACCTCCACTATAAGGTTATTTAGCCTGCCTTGACTCCCCTGCTTGTTTTCATAACTGAATGGCATTAAAAAAAAAAAAAAAAAACCAACCACGCCATGTAAAATTGTGCACATCTCATTGGCTAGTGGGGTTTTTTTATGGTTGTTGTGGGGGTCATGCTGCAGTGCTGGGGATTGAACTCAGCACCATGTGCTCTATCACTGGGCTACACACTCAAACTCACTGGTTACATTCGTATTTCTTTAGAGTTTCTGGTTGGGGGGAATTGAGTTGAACATGATCATCTACTGTTGAACATGGGCAATTAACCCTTCAAATAACAATAAAGAAAAACAGCTAGATTTTTTAAAATTGCTACACCTTCTGTTTTCTCACTGAAAAAGCCATTTTCTCAGTCAAAGTAAGTGGAAATTTAAACGGTATTATTAATACCTGAGACATAGTGGTAGGATGCCTACTTGTAGACTACAGAAAATAACAGAGGTATGTGGCAAACTTGAGTCATGTTTTCACTTTCTGCATTCAACATGGTAACACTTTAATAAGGATGTATATAATAATGATAAAAATACTGACAGAAAAAAATACTGACAGCATTGTTTTATCAAAATGAGTGAAATCTGTATTTGAAGGCTAGTACTCAAATTAATAATTCAGCTATACTGAGCATCCGCTCACTAGAGGGCAGTGTTTGCTACATCTTGGCGGGAGGAAGGTCAGTTTTGTAAATCTGTCGGCCTTTGAAATCTTTCCAGAAGAAATGAGAAAAGATGACCCACCTAGTGCAAAATGAGGTTCCAGACCCTCTGGTACAGCCTCGTGTGGCATGCAAAACGTAAGGTGAGTGAATGCTAACTGGTTAAATGGTATGGCAAGTGACGTTCAGGATATGTCAAGAAAGAGAAATGGGTGCAGAATAACTAGGAATTTATTTTAAATCTGAGAATT
>NW_004524666.1:7687035-7708069 GCF_000260255.1 Octodon degus | reverse complement strand
AGAAAACTCTGAGAAGTTAATGGAAGCATCTGGGTGCTTCTTCTTGTGCTCCTCTCGGCAAGTTTGCACAAAGAATGCATAGGATGACACCTTGCCTCTCGGCTTCTTAGGATCTCCTTTGCCCATGTTTACTTGTTTTCCTCTGCGAGGTACAGAGTCGCCCAGTGCCCGTCCGGCTCTCACTTGCCCCGGCGCTGTCTCTCTGTTTTTGTTTTTAATTTAATTTTTTATTAATTTTATTGAAAAACAACTAGCAATGAAGACAGTTTCAATGTGTTTTATTTACTTTGCTGCTGTTGTTTTTATTTTACTTTCTGATGTGAGTCCAGTGGAGAAAATCTAAACCCTCCTTATGCTTAGATACTTGAAAAACCACTACTTCTCCTTCTTCTTCTTCCCTTCCTTCTTTCTTCTCCTTCTGCCTCTCCCTCTCGTCCTTTTCCTTCTCTTCCCTCTGCCCTTTTCTCCTTCTTCTCCTTCTCCCTCTCTTTGTCCTCCCCCTTCCTTCTTCCTGTTCTTCTGCTTTCCAAATCATGGAACTACTTCATATAAAATTCTATTTCATAGTATAAAGATACTGAAAAGGGCACAGCTTCAAAATATAAATGAAACTGACAGAATTATAACCTCCATTTTCTTTCTTAAAAGACAACCTTGAGTTAAGGCCAAGATGACCTTAATCTACCCAATCTCTGAACACTTCAAATATTTTCTGGATCAAGCTAGGGAAAACTCACTAGTGAAGCACTTTTTTTGGCTCTATAGCATAAGTTTTAGTGAACTCTGAGTTTATTTTCTGAGTTTAGCTATAAGGATCTGCACAATCCAAAGGTGTATCAGCAGCAGAAATGGCACTGAGGACGTTGCTCCCTGGCATCTGTCAGAAGTCACTTTAAGAAGTCCATGCGCCAGTAACTCTGCTTCCTCTGATTTGCTTCTATGTTCCAACTTACTACATATCTTTTTCCCTCTCTGGCTGACAGGAGGCCGAGATTTAACTGTCCAATTTTAAGAACCATGTAGTTCATGAAAGGAACTGATGTATACTAACTTTTTCTACCTTTCCTCTTAGTTATTCTCTAGTTTCTTTTTGCCTTTACATTTCATAAATGCTGTTTATTGAATTCTATTCTTGTATACATGTGTGAATACATGCATATGTGCATGCACACATAACATACTTTTTGGAATCAGATAAGCATGTGTCAGATAATACATGCTAAAATTCTTCTGTTTCTTTTTTTTGCGGCATCAGGGATTGAACTCAGGACCCTGCGCTTGCCAGGCCAGTACTTATTCTACTAAGTCATCTCCCCGGGCCCTCTTCTGTTTCTTTTAAAATGAATTTGGTTGGTTAGTTGCTTTTAGTTAAACAGCAACCAAAAGAACCAGGAAAACAAGTGTCAGTAAGGACTTCAGATAATAACCAGTATTTCTTTCAATTTTGTTAGTTAACAAGTATGTACTGAGTATCTGTAATTAGTTGCATAGTACTAATTAGACAGAGTGGTATTTTCAAAGAAGATGGATTTTCAAGAGAAGGAACTATCTCAGTGTAGGAAATTAAAAATCGATTTCAGGAACATAGAATTTAAAGATATTTGGTATGAAGGAAAAACGAGCCTGAGAAAAACAAAACAATATTTGTTTTAGTAAAGCAACAAAGGAAATTTTAAAATGTATTGTGCCACACCAGCAACATAGCTCAGCAGTCTAAAGCGACTGCTTAGGCAAGCGTAGGCAGGCACAGGGACTGGGGTTCAGTCCTCGGCACCACATGCTGCACCAGCCCTCCCTCAGGGCAGGCTGAGCCAGCAAAAAAAAAAAAAAAGGATTAAGCCATCAAGGTGGGGCTTACCCCTCTTGGGAGGCTGAAGTAAGAAGATCATATGAGTTCAAGAACTTGAGACCAGCCTGGACAGCATAGCAAAACCACCATGAGGGTACCAAAGAAAAAGAAAAAAGTGTATGCAGGAGCTGGGTGTTACCCAGTGGTAGAGTATTTGCCTATCACACTCAAGGACCTGGGTTTGAGCCCCAGTGGTACCAAAAACAAAAGTAAAAGCTGTGATAGTGCAAGGCCTGGGTTCAATTCCCAGTTTTAAAAAACAAAACAAAACTGCAACAGTCTAAAAGAAAATGACATCACAAGGTAAGTACAGCAATCTTCATATTTCTGTAAAAACATGTACAGTAACTTACAATTCACAAGTTTCTCACATACGTAAGGTTGAAAAGCAGAAATTTCAATGAATTACCTCGAGAGCAGTAGCTCATGATATGCTTTCCACAAAGTAGCACCCAAATCCCAAGATGTTATCAATCTAATAAGTTTTGTTTTTCTTTTCATTTATGTATTTGGTACAGGGTCTCCTACGCAACTCAGACACATAGTGATCCTCCTGTTTTCAGCCTCCCCAGTGCTGGGACTACAGGTGTGTGCCACCATGCCCAGTCTCGGTGGCTGGCTCATTGTGCCTAGGGGTGGGGCCAGTGTGGCACATAGTGCTGGGGATTGAACCTCAGTCCCTGTGTTTGCTTAAGCAGGCGCTCAGTCCATTGAGCTATCTTGCTGGCCCTGCTTCTATTTTTAAAAAACATGAAATTATTATTGTTCATACCATGCCTTTGATTCAACCATACTCTCACATTTTTTCCTTCCACCGATTCCTTGATAGTTCATTTTTTAACAGCCTCTATATCTTCTTCTCTTCTTCTTTCTTAGTTTAGTTCAGACAATTTCTTTAACTTTAGGCTCCAAATAAACATATTTCTATAAATGACTTCTAAATCTCTATCTTCAATCCTAGGCTTCCCATTGTTTAAAAGCCCCCTTCTCCTACCTCTGGTGTTTCTGATCTGTCATTCCTCTAGCCATCCAAATGGAAAACGCCAGAGGCCTAGACCTCAACCCTGACCCTTTCCAAATTCAGCTCTCAAGATTTCTCTTATATTCATCTTGTTCTATCATACATACCTGCTTTACACCCCTAATGAAAGTGTAACAGAAAATCCCCACCCCCACTCCCATTGTCAGTATATTTCAGTTGTCCAAGAAATGGTCCCTGTTCCAGTTCTGGTTGATCTTCTCTCTTAGAAACAGCTGGTGGTGCATAACAGGTTGCTATGATACACACTGTATAAACCAATCCTCAAATGACAAGTCGTTCTGTCTCTATACTTCCTGCTTACTTATCCCATATAAGCCCTAGATCACCAGAGATCAGGGCCTGATATTTTGGCAACAGTTCTAATCAGTGCCAAATCTTGGCTATCATTTTGGTGTTTCTGCTTGCCAAAGCAAAAGGAATGATCACATCCAGTCCATCTGGTTGGCCTGGTCATACCCCCTGATGAGCGGGCAGCACCAACCCAGAGGAAAGGGTACCCTTTCTTCCACATATAAGCATAATTCCCTCTTAGTTTCCTGGACATCTGGAGGGGCTACTTTATCCAATGCACACAAAAACTCCATATACAGTAGCAACAGTGCCAATCTTGCATATCTTTGCCATATTATCTAATGATGATCTGTTAAAAATACTAGCTTTATTTTTATTTTTAGCTAAAGAAAGTTCTAGTCTAAACTATATTATCAAACACTTTGTTTCATTTTTTTCTTTTAATACTTTAAAGATATTGTACTGTTTTCTAGCCTCCATTGCTTTTGATGAAAAGTCAGCTCTCAGTTGTGTTACTGTTCCCCTGGCTGCTTTGGTAATTTTCATTATCATTGTTTTTCAGCAGTTCAACTATGATGTAACCAAAACAATTTTTTTTCTTTTTGTCTCTATTAGGTGTCTGATGAGTTATAGAGTCTGTAAATTTAAATCTTCATAAATTTGGAAAAATTTCATTTCCTTAATAGTTTTCTTCCCTATTCTTTTATTCTGGCAGAGGTTTTCTTTCTAGGACTTCAAAGATGTATATTAAATCTCTTGATAGTTTCTTATATCATGAGGCTTTGCTCATTTTTTTTTCAATTTTCCCCCAATTTTCCAGAATGCATAATCTACCAATACATCTTCAAATTCACTAACTCTTCAGTCTACTGAAATCTGGTATTAAGCACATAAAGTGAATTTTTAAATTTTTAGGAATCAAATTAAAATTTTTTAGTTTTATACTTTTTGTTTGGTCCTTATTTAATTTTCAATTTATTTGCTAAGATTTCCCTATTTGTTCATTCATTACCACTATAGTTTCCTTCATATCTTTGAGCACAGTTACTAAGGTACTTTGAAATTTTTGTCTCTAATTCCAAATTTGTGTCATCTCATGGTTAGACTCTGTTGATTATCTTTTCTCTTGAAAAATGTGTCACATTTTCCTATGCCTGCATATACCTAGTAACTTTGGGTTGTACTCTGGATATTGTGTACAACTTGTAGAGACCTCGATTTCTTATGTATTGTTTACTGCTTAGAAGATAAGCGAGTTAGCTAGTCTTAAGTGCCAAACTCTCCTCGACCTGTGATGGACAACATTGAAGTTTCTGTTGATACCGCTGTTGTTACCTTACTTGTTCATACATATTTCATAGGCCAGTTCAAGATTGGAACATCATTTATGTGAAGAATTTCAGGCTACCCCAGATTTTTAAATGCTATGAGTACTGCTAGTTTTCATTGTGTTTTAGTTGCCCATTTAAGGGCAATTGTGGTCTTCCCTTTGGCAAATCACCATAACAGTGAGAAATTCACTGGTGCCAAGCCTTTCTCCCAGATGAAGGCTGTGCCCCTTATCCCTGTGTTTGGTCACCAGTAACTTCTGAGTTATTTTTTTAGTTTTTGTCCAGCTTACAGGCCCACCAAGTGGACTGATGAAGTAAATAGAAGCTAACCTGTCATTAATAAAAATATAGCCCTCCTGAGTTTGTGGTTCTCTGAATATAACCTGTGATTTCCACTTCTGTGTTTTTAATAACACATAGGGGCCGGGGAGATAGCTCAGTAGAATAGCGCTTGCCTGGCAAGTGCAAGGGCCTGAGTTCAATCCCTGGTTCTGAAAAAAAAAAAAAAAAAGTCTCAGAGGAACAAATCACACCAATTCCTTCCTGGCCTCCTTTGCTTAGAAAGAATTTAGCAGGTAACTAAGTCTCCACCTGCTCCTGCATAAACAGGAAAATTGCAAGACTCAGTTCTTTGTAACTTAGAATACCAACCAATGAACCAATAAAGGCTCTTATTTTTAGTTTTTTTTTTAAATTACTTTTATTGCAGTGCTGAGTATCAAACCCAGGGGCTTGTGCAGTCGAAGCAAAAGCTGTAACCCAGGCTCAGATTCTGTTCTTTAAAAGTTAGTGATTGCTTTAACTTTTAAAAATTTAAATTCATCATTGTCTCATCAAGTAAATGACATATTTTCCCCAAAGACTGAAGTAGATTTTAAATATTAGCTTTGACATATTTGTTCCTAGAGTACAAGAAACTTCAAGAAGAATATGCACTATTATATCTGATTCACAAAATAACTGTAGCCTAGATACAGAACACTTGGCATATTTATTCCTCCCGAGGGGCCCTCTGGGAATCCATCAGTGTGTCCTCTCCGTTACAGGCTGGCCATGGTTTTACACCATCTCAGTTTACAATATGATACAAATATACTGACAGTTTTGAGAATTCTCTTTTTCTTTCATGTCCAAAATTTCAGAATAATGAATCAGCTACCTATATATAGAGTATTTTACATTTTAAGTCAAATTATGATATAGGCAAATTATGGCATTGTATTCCAAACATTTTTCTCATTCTGAGGACCCATGTGAAATAGACTCTAGACTGTATTTGAATGTAGGATGTATCCAGGTACGTATGGTAGATTTTACACCTAACTAAAGATGTCTCTTATTGTTTCTTATGCATGGAACTGCATCCCCTAAACTGGCACTGAAAGACAAATGGGGACCAGGGTCTTCAGGGAGTATTCAGTACTTCTTGAAAGATTAAATGCCTGTTGAAGTACCTTCCACAACCAAAAGCATGACTTTAATTTAAGGGTTGGTTATGACTATGGCCAGGAAAGAGAGGACAGAAGACTGAAGGTTCATTTGTGACGCTGGATTTATACTACTCCTTATAAGACTCTGACCCATTCCCTCCCAGGCTCTTTGGAATCTCACTGTGATCTACCTGGCACCTCCGCCTTTGTTAGGCTGGCTGGCTGCCTTATTCAGACAAGACATCACCAGAGGTCAGGTTAGGGAGGAAATGAACACATGCAGATGTGCAATGCCACCAGAATGGTTTTGCTGCTGAGTAGGCTAAAGGGCCAAGGACATTCCTGGACTGCTTTAGTTCTGGTGATTAATGCCATTATTCTCTGATGCTAATCACCACTGTTGGCATCAAACACCATCAACCTTGAGTTTTGACCAAATAATATAGATAAAAACTCGTTATCCTTCAGTATTTCTGACAGTGTATCAAACACAGGACACAAACCAGAAATGGTTCCCACCCAGTGGTTTCATTTGGAATAAAACTGACAAAAGCATCAAAACACAAAGAGAAGGGCAATGCCACTTCCCCCAAAGCTGCTATTTGATATGGCTGTAAATCTGATATATAAGCTAATATGATATAGTTAAGGTTAACAGACGCTGCCCGATGATTGTATCTGTTGCAACTCTACTCTTTTAGTACTAAGAACCAAAAAAGAGAGCCAGCACACACTGGCACACACTGGTAGTGAACAATGTGTACAGCAATGCATATGCATCAACTGATACAGTTTCTGCCCAAACTTTCTGTAAACACACCTGGACATCTGTCATTATTTTAAAGACACAAATAACAAACAGCTCCTACAAATACATACTTATGAACACAGTTATTGGTTGAGGAAACAATTTTCTGCAGGTGTAAAAATTATATTTCTCAATAAGGAAAATGCAGGTATAACCAGTTTACTCATTAAGCCTTTAGAATTCAGCTTTGGCTTGCTTTCTTTAAAAATGATTCTTTCAGTTTTGGTTCAAAGTTTAACCCTAAAGCAAGTGGTTATCAAACATTTTGGTTTCAGGACCTCTTTATACTTTTAAAAATTATTAAGAAATCCAAAGAACTTTTGTTTAGGTGTGTAAACTTTTGTTTATATCTTCCAGTGTTTATTGTATTAGAAATTCAAAGGGCCAGCCTGATAGCTCAGCGGACTAAAGCGACTGCTCAGGCAGAGCGCAGCAGCCGGGGTTCGATCCCCAGCAAGCCAAGCCGGCCCCACCTCCGGGGTGCGCTGAGGCAGCAACTGAGATGGCATTGTGGTGTGCGCCTGTAATCCCAGCACTTCGGAGGCTGAAAACAGGAGAATCACTATGAGTTTGATCTACAATCTAGGTAATGAGACTCTGCAAACCCTGTTCTAAATATATAAATAAATAAATAAATAAATAAATAAATTGCTCAGTGGCATAAGTGCTTGCCTGGCAAGTGCAAGTTCCTGAGTTCAATCCTTGCAGAAAAAAAAAAAAAAGCAAAGAAAACAAATTCATAATGGTAAAGAATTTAATTCACTTAAGGTAGCAGTGCTAAACCATCACATTAAATCAATCAAATTAACATGAATACATTTTTGTAAAAAAAAAATTGTGTTTTCCAAAATGATAACGATGTCATAAAACTGGGACTATTTCACATTTTTTTAAAAAATTCACTTTAATGACTAGTGTAATAGAAAACTCAGATTCTCATATGAGTTTCTACATTAATCTTACTGCAATTAAATTATTTTGGGTAAGGTAGATAGGAACATTTAGCCCTACATAGACATGGAATTAATTTTGAATATTCTTCTTTGATGCTACATGAAAGCTCAACAAGAAATTTCTTCCAAAGAGATTATGAAAGGAGGAAAAAGAGTAATCTTAGGGTGGGAAAGCCTGACAAATACATATATATCAGATGAGTGTGGCAAACATTAACTCCAGCAGTGATAAACCATGTTGACAGTATGGACTCTTGATGTGATCTCAATAGCGCTCTACCACTGAGATCTACGGTCCAAACCCACACTTGCTGCCTACTCATGAGAAAAAAGCAGACAAGTTTGAAGTAAAAGACAATCTACAAATTACCTGATTAATATTCCTCAGAACTGTCAAGGTCATTAAAAATATGAAGCCTGAGAAAGCGTCACACTCAGGAAGAGCTAGGAGAGCTATAAGACTTAGTCTTTCTTATATTTCAAATGGATCTTTTGCCATGTATGATTTGATCAGAATATGCATTGATTATTGGAAAACAATGGTTCTATAAGTTAGACCTTGTAATTATTGACACACTTAATTATACAAGTACCAAAATACTGCATTTGTTAATTATCACCATCAACCTCATCAGAAAGAAATGTTTAAGAATTAGGAAACTGTCAAATTCATGATGGCAGAAACAAGTTTTACAGAAGTTTAATTTCTACTTGTTTTCTCAAATTTGATCACTAATAACAAATACTGTCAGTTGTTTTACTTACAATGACAATCTTCATTCATTTTCAAGAAAATGTCTGTCAAACACTGAGAAAACGTCTGCTGAGTCTGAATAACCACAGCTTGTTTGTCATCAGTCTTTCAAATAAAAAACGGTATTCTGTGGGGAAAAAACCCAGAGCGTTCACCTTGCACCTCAGACAACTGCTCTCCACTTTACAGAGTGCTTCCCTCAAGACAACTATATATGCGCACAGTAGGGGTGTTTCACCATGCGTGCTTTGTGAAGAATGTCATGAGGACAAGTCTGCAAGGTTGAAATGAAACAAAATTTCTAATTTTTACTGCTTTCTCAAGAACACAAGGGGAACTGTTTTTTTGTGGTTTTGCTGCTGTTGGTCTTGACTATGAGTGCTTGGCAATGAAGAATTTGACACAGAATGGGCTTGGGTGCCACTGTTTTGACACAGACTTTGTTGAGCAGTTTTACCATGGTATCTTTTCATTTTCAACTCTGTAGAAGTTATTTTTCTCCTATGCTGCTGCGTAAAGTGATGCAACTACTGTGGGGAGTCGGTGTGTGCACATTAATACATCTGAGTCTTTTTTGTCTCCTTCCCTTACTATCCTTCCCTGCTCCCTTCAACTCTTCATCCTCTTTCCATCTGAAAATAAATGGAAAAAGAATAGATAATAGGAAGTAGGGAGATCTTTCTCAAATGGGAAGGGGAATAAGAGATGGAGCGGGAAGGGAAAATGATCACTCATGGTTTCTTTTGCCTCACTACCATACAGGCCAGCCCAGTGAGAAGGAAGAAATGTCTGCATAAAGAGCTTAGACCTCTAGGCTGGGGTAATAGCTCAGCAGTCTAAGCACCTGCTTGGCAAGCACAAGGACCAGAGTTTGATCCCCAGTACCCCATGTCGTGCAGGGCCCATGCCAAGCTGGCTTCTGAAACCAGGAGTGGTGGTACATGCCTGTAATCCCAGAGCTGGGGAGGCTGAGACAGGAGGATCACTACAAGTCCAAGCTGTGCAGTGAGACCCTGTACTAAATATGTAATAAATAAATAAATAAAAGGTTAAAAAAAAAGAGAGACTTCTAGCACCCCTGAAACTAGGCGGCCAATGAACCACACTTTATGAACTACTAATTAAGTACCCTAACTCTGACCACTCCCCTCTGATTATAAGTTGCAGTGTCAAGATCAGGGTTAGGCAAGGAAGCATGGAAGCCTCTGGCCTGCCCACAGAGATGAACTGGCTGTATTTCCTTTGGCCACATCTCTGATACGGAAGGAGTAGGGGAGAGCAAAGACCACCCAAGTACACTGTCTACCTTCCCACAGTTCTCTGCAGGAGCACTTCCCTACCTTTTGCTGGCAGGGAGGAAAAAAAATCAATGTTTTTATGAAAGAGTAAGGCTTGATACCCCCAGACAGTTGGTGGTGCAAGCCTTCAGGAGGACACAGGTCGGGTGCCACACCAATTGTTCACAGGAATGCCAAGACTGAGCTGGATGGTTCTGGCCTAACCCTCAGCAGAGAGGTAACCCTTCTCCAAATTTATAGGACAATTTCATGTCCTATAAAAATATCAAAGTTTAAGGGCTGGCAATATAGTTCAGCAGACTAAGTACTTGCTTTGGCAAGGGCAGGGATCAGGGTTTGATCCTTGGCACCACATGCTGCACCAGCTCCACCCCTGGGCATGCTGAAGCAGTAATGGAGTCCAGGTGTGATGGCAAACACCTATAATTCCAACATGAGGGAGGCAGAAATCAGGAGGATCACTACAAGTCCAAGCTGCATAGTGAGACCATGCACAAATTAAAAAAAAAAAAAAAATTAAAACCTTAAAAAAAAAAGTTTAGCTCAGATGCAAAAATTAACAAAGTATTTTACTAGACTTCATGGTGCAATTTGAATTATATTAATGATTTGGGCAAAACTTGTGCACACATTTTTAGACATGATATAAGTATTAAACACAGCAGCTGTAACCCAAAACTACCAAGGAATCAAATTTCTCAATTGATCAAATAAGGATAGCAATAGTGCGTATTATATAGGTCTTAAATAAACTAATAAATAAAAAGGGCTTAGAATGATGCCTGACATGTGGCACTGTTAGTGATTAGGCTGCTATGTTAGTTACGTGGCTGCTACGGGGTCTCGTAACCAAGGCTGCTCCACTGAGGATGACAGAGCTGAACTGCAAAGAAAGGCAATCTGAGTGATACTGAAAGCTAGACATCAGCCTGCAGGGCTGCAGATCTGAGATACTGTTTGGAGCAGCAAGGGAAGAGATGCCCCTGGTGTGGTTTTTGGCTTAGGACTTCTGGTTGAAACCTCCTTTTATCTTATTAAGACACTAACAGTTAAGGTTCTACTTAATACATTTCAAAATTTATAAATATATTATTCTTTCCTTGGAAAAGGTTAAGATTCAAAAACAGCCATTATAGACTGTCAACCCATTCACCCTTTGCCAAAGCTGTTTTTCAAGTTGATGTGAGTAGTAGCTGTTGGTTGGGTCTCAGGCTTCCAGAGACTCCCAGAAAACTAGCTGAGGTGATCCAAAGCTGGGACAGTCTGGGATGCACTGGACACCTGCTCCTTTACCTTGGTTTTCTCTTTACTGAACACTTTTTGGCAACTATGTAGCCTGCTTCTGAGATCATTATAACTAATTAAGAGGTTTAGGCTACATCTGAAATTGAATGATTTCAAGGGTCCTCTTCATGCAAGTATTCAATATCTGAAGTACTACAATTATAAGACTGCAAAGAAATGCAAAATCATGCTAACAAGAAAACAGTCACAAATGAACTGACCACTTAAAAATTCAGCCTTTCCTTAAATACCCCCTTGCAGCCTAATTGTAGGAACCAACCTTCTCCTTTGGGTCAATGTTTTCTGTTGATCTCTTGGAGCTCATTTGATACAGTAAATATCTCACAATTATCATGCAGATAAAGGGAAAATTTATCCATGAAAAGTCACTGCCCAACTTGAAGAAGAAAAACTCAACACCAACACAAAAACCTCCAAAGAAAACAACTGGAATAACATGATGTAAAAGAGGATATCAAGAAAATGGATGAAATCCTTAAATGTTTTTAGAAAAATGATTTCCTATGTGACTGAATAACCAAATCATGAAAGATAGAACAGCTTGTCATCTAAAAATTTTCACAAGAAAGTTAGACCAAAAATAGAAATTTGTTCATTGTTTATCCCTAAGAGTTTAGTTCATAGCTATTATAATCTATATTTTTGCCAAAGGGCATACAAGTGATTCATTTTTATAAATAGTTTCATTTTAAAGATGATATTCCCATCATCCTCAAATAAACTACGAAGATCTGGCTCTCTAACTGGCCTTTTCCTGTACCTTTTCAAGTCCCTTGAAATAATAAGCATATGAAAAAATACAGATGGATGCTCAACACCTGCTCCATAAGCACCCTCTTGCCTCCTCCCCGCAAGGGACCAGGGTCCAGCCCTTTCTCATCCTCACCGGGTGCCCTTCTGCGGGGAAGACTTCATCTTCTATGTACACAAGATTTTCCTTCAGTAAAGCAAGTGAAACCTAAGACAAGCCTTAACAGAATTCATCTGGAGATGATAGATTATTATGACCTTAATGCACTTGACCCCTAGGAAATCTGGAGGACCCATATTAACCAGAATAGGATCACTAAGACCACTGGCATTTCCACCCAATCACAGGATCCTGCCTGAGCCTAAATCTATGGGTTCTGAAGTGCTAAAGAACTACTGACTGAATTCATTTCTCTAGTATAAAAAGCAACTGATTTACTTTGGCCAGAAATAATTAAGTAATTAGTTTTTAAGAAAAGTACTCACAAAATGGTATAAACAAAATCCTTTCTTCCTCTATATTGTAAACTCTCTTTAGCTACTTAAAAGTCAAGACAAATCAGAGTTTGGATGATTATATATGTTAATGGAGGAATTAGGCATAAAGTTATCTCTAATTTGGATTTCTCTCCATAATTACAATCAAGTCAGGTGTGAGGTGTGGCAGCTCATGAGCATTAATCCCAGCATGCCCATAATTCATCCCTTGACTATAATCCTCAGGAGACTGAGGCAAGAGGATCAGCTTGAATTTGGAGCCAGCCTACGTTACATTGTAACTTCAAGGCCAACCTAGACTAATAAATTATAATCCCTAAAATGTATCAATAAACTTCATTAGTTCAAGAAAATTTATAATCAGTAAATATACTAAGTATCCAGCGCATACTGAGATTCCAGAACTTTGAAAGCTAGAATTCCTATCTATAATGAATCTGTAACTATAGTTTTTTTAGTTATATGAATGTATGTATGTGCACATATTTATCTGTTGCACAAATTTCTTATGATCCAGTATAGATCATAGAGTTGTGGAAATGTATTCTTTGCCCCTGGCCCGACCAGGCAAGATCTTATGCGGCCATGGATGGACAGTGAGGCCCAAGAATGGGGATTCCTTACGTTGTGCACTCTTGGCTAACCGTAACTTTACTGTAACTTCCTTCTGCCCAAGACTTAACCTCATCTCTAATTTTTTAAAATCCCTTTTGTTTGATTCTATAAACTACCTCGAGAGATGATTTTATTTTTGCTGCCAGCAACAGTTGACAGCTCTCTCCGCATTTCTAATTTTGCTTCAGGGCCCAACTAAGAGCACACTTTGTGCCAATATCTATAAAAAGCACACGGCAAATATAGATGAGTATTTCCCTTAATGAGACTTTTAAATCAGTTCTGACTCTGAATAGTATTTTAAAATTTGAAATGGGCAGAGAAGGAAACATGAAGTATTTTAACATCTGAAAAGGCCAATGAGTCCCGACGTGCCTGGGTACTTACTCTCTCACACAGCTCTTCAAATGTGCAGTCGGCAATGGTTCCACAGGCTTTATTCAGCCGCAGCTCTCTGCCTTGCACTTTTAGAATCCTTGGTCTAGTTACTATGGGAACATGAACAAAGACTCAATCTTGTCTGGATAATTACTATAAAATTCATCTCTTACAGATAGGAAATGCATAGCTTGATGAATAATAGCACATGATTCAACACATAAATTAGACAAAATGCTGATACAATGACTGCCACTTGAGCGTGGCATCAACCCATATACAGCAATGGAACTTATTAATTGGTCAGTGGAGATTGGGCATTGTGTTCTAAATGTATTCTCTTTCAAGAGAAATTAACTTACGTACAATCATTTTGTTTCTGAGCCAGCTCATCAAACAACTTATCCATGACAGCCTCCACATCAGCTTCACTTGTGCTACAGTGAAAAGAATAATAGAATATGAAATTAATAACACTTGAAGCCAACATCAAACAGCTGCCTGAGCCTGCTTAGCTTTTTGCCCATAAAAAAGGAGAACAGGATGTTATGTTCTAAATACAAACACTAGATTTAGAACATACTTAAAAGCAGAGAATATTAACTCTCAGGTAGATGATTCTGCCTTATTTGCATACACTGAAAGACTTCTGTGCTTCTAGCTGTTTCCAGTAATGAGATGATACAGGCAGAGTAAATCCATTAATACTATGTGTACACAATGAGAAGAAAGCTTCTGGCTCTCTCTTGCATGCAAAACAAGAGCAAATAGACAAGGCAGTCAAGCATCCAGCAAAGTATCCTTTGAAATCTCTACTGAGAGAGTACATGGGAAATTAAATATTGAAGCTGTTTAAAAAAAAAAAAAAAGAAAAATCAAGTCAAGCTGCTGACTGAGAGGATCAAATATCTAGAATTAAATTACTAGCTTCAAAATACCAACTTGATCTGCACATCAATAACTTTATGAGACTTTTCGTACAAAGACAGTTATAAACTACAGTTTTTCTCAAAAGTGTCCTTGTTGGAAATTCCAGAGAACCCTGTTTCTGTAGCACCCATCATCATAGCTACTGTGAAGTCAGTCTCATCACACAGTCTTTTGTATTCTAATTAGAAATCACCATATGGTTTAGGGAACACAAATATAGAAATGTGATAATGCTATGGCCTTTTTTTCTGTCACTTTTAAAAAGAGGTTGGTAAATTAACATTCAAAAAATATAATAACTGGTACAAGAAACACTGTTCAAAAAAAGGTTTAAGTGAAAATGTAAGTTTACTCCAATTCTATGTAAAAACTTATACATAATGACCTGCCAATATGTTCAATTTTGACATACAAATCAAAACTAACTAGTTGTGGAGGGAATTGAACCAAATTCCAAAATATCCACTTTAATAAAGTCTCACTGCAAATTAACACAACAGATTTTTTCTTTAGATTAAGTTTAAACTAAATAAAACCATTCTCCTTTGAGATAATTATTAGATGGCATGCATTTAACACACAAGCAACTAATTCTTCAACTGTACTACAGCAAAGGCCTTAAAAATTTAACAAAGCACATGGTCATTGTGAAGGGTTTTGAATTGTCACATTCTAAATAATAACCACTTCATCTCAAAGGATCTTAAAAATAGCATTTGCAATGGTTCACTTTGTAGTACTTTTGTCTTTAATGAAGCCTTGAAAGACATTTGAATGCAATCTCATTAAAATAACTGAATGACACTGAAGAGTGATAACAGAGCAAAACCAAACTTAAAGGTATAAAGAAATCACAGGAATCAATGTGGACGTCAATATTCCCACCAATCACATGTATACTTAGACATCATCCTTGCGAATTCACTTGGGGCAATTATCATCTCTCACTGTGGGGGTACACAGCACAATTGTTATAGAAATACTATACTTCTTAAAAGATATAAAAATGAGAACAGAGCTAGGAGTGCAGTTCAGTGGTAGAGACTAGGATTCAATCCTCAGTAAAGGAGAAAAAACAGAGAGGGAGAAAAGAGAGGGAGAAAGAGAGAAAGAGAAAGAGAGAAATGCTAGTCACCCAGGATGTGCACTGGCTTTCAGAAAGTCAACTTCTCCCTAGTATAGCTATGCAGGCATTTTACGCACTAGACAGGGAGAACCAAGCTCTTAAGATTAACCCAAAGAGGTGAAAGTTAAGTCTCTAGAACATATTTGGCACATAGATCATTGCTCCTTTGCTTCATTGGTGATGACTTGTTTCTTAGTCCTATGCTCTAGTGTAACACATCATTAACATGTGGCTCAACTCATCATACTTAAACTGCATCCTCTAAGCCACCTGTGAAAGGATTATACACAATATCACATGCAACAAAATTGTATATGAAATTATACAATTATTTTTATTACAATAGTGTCATAGGAATTCTAGTAACTATTACAAATATATACTCAGAAGTTATAAAATACAGAAATGTGTTGGTGTTCAGTGGCCTAAAAATAAAAATCTTTTATAAGAGCATTCTATGTAACTTAAAATTGTCATCATCTTTATCGAAGCCAACTTGGACTTGGCTCAGGGATTCAAGTCTACCAAACTGGATGGAGAACAGGAACCTCATCTTCCTAAGCTAAAAAGTAGGAGTGGCTAGTGTATGCCTTTGCCTATTATTGTACATGCATCTAAATTGATAGGAAATAAATAAATAAGGATGTTATGGAAGAAATTCATACCACAAATATATATATATATATATATATATATATATATATATATATATTTCCTTAACAAAGAGTTTGTGAGAAAACACTAGTTTTGTCACATTCCACTCAGACTTCAGGTTTTCCTACTTAAGAAGACTGGACTTTGCCATTATTAATATTTATTTATTGTGACACTGGACATTGATCCAGGGGCTTGTGCACACTAGGCAAGTCCTCTTACACTGAGCTACATCCCCAGCCTAGAATTCATTAAACATTTTTTTTTTTTTGAACTGGGGATTGAACTCAGGCCCCTGCACTCACCAGGCAAGCGCTTATTCTACTGAGCCATCTCCCCAGCCCCCATTTTTAAGGGTGAGAAGTAAAGAGAAAAATTTAAAATTACCTAAAAGTTTGAGTTTTATTTGAATGTATTTCATACTCAGCATAAATACCTTTGTCTTTGGTATTACTAGTAAATTTTAAAATAATAATTATTATTATTTATTTATTTGGTATAGGGTCTTGCTATGCAACTCGGACTCGTAGTGATCCTCCCATCTCAGCCACCCCAGTGCTGGGATTACAGGTGTGCTCCACCACACCCGGTTTTAATGGTCGGCTCAGAACGCCTGGGGTTTCAGGGCCCACACGGCATGCAGTATGGCATGCAGTACCAGAATTGAACTCCAGTTCTTGCACTTGCCAGGTAGGTGCTTAGACCACTGCGCTATCCCAGCCCACTAGTAAAATTTTTAGGTGATTCTGAACTCTTCAGTATCATACAAAGAATAACAAAAAGTTACCATCTGTTGAACAACTATTATGTAGCAATTAATTTACCTATACCATCCTCACCTTAGACTATACACCATTATCTTCTTTCATAGCAGGGAATGTTGAGACGTAGAAAATTAAGTCATTCAATCTGAATATATAAAAATATACTTTTACGAATAACAAAATATTAAAGTAAATAGGACAATATTAAACTGAAACAGTAGCAATATTTACAGCATGTGACTAACACCATTAGTATATAAAAACACTCCAATAGATTAAAAAGTTGACTTTGCCAACAGAAAAACTAGCAAAAGACTTGTACCAGCAAATTTCATAATATCTGGCAGAGACAAGGAAAAAGATTATACACCACATACAAGCCTGGGTGTGGTGACACTCTCATATGCTGCTGAGAGGAGTACAAAACTGGGATGTTTCAGGACAACCAGATAATCTGTAACAAAAGCACTAAAAATGTGTATATTGTAATACCCAGGTTTTCATGCACAGGAGTATCACCCATAGAAAGAATTATGGTAGCTGGATGTGACCTAAACCTGTGATCCCAGCACTGGAAGGCAAGAGAATCACCATGAGTTTGAGGCCAGCCTGGGCTATGTAGTGAGACCCTGCCTCAAATAATAATAATAATAATAATAATAATAATTATTATTATTATTATTATTTACACAGAAGAAATGAGGTTAACTATTAGAGGAAAGGTCACTGTAACAACTGCTTCTAGTATCACAATAGGGAGAATTAGGTCCAACACATTTGAATACACCTATATAATGGGGTAGTGTGTTGCTTTTGAGTATAACTATTCCTTCAACGACAATGAAAGTGCTAATGGTAGAAATGCTAAGTAAATCCAACCTTCTAAGCAGAACTGCCAGTGAGATAAGAACTGGGCCCGGACCCTGCCCTATGGTTCTTTTAGCAGGAGAACCAGTCCCTCACCATTTGTGACCCCTTTACCACAGTTCTAGTTCTTCTCATACCCAGGGCTTTATAAGAAGGGCCAAGGGGCTCAGAGTCGCTGGCCATGGTGTCAAGCGCTGGTGAGGAGCCTTTTCCTCCCCTTTTTAGTTAAGAAGATGATCACCTTCCCCAAAGACAGTGATGGAGGGAGGGCTTTCTAAGAGAATCAATCACATGGAGCTGGGCATGGTTGTGTGCATCTACAGTCTTAGCACTCCGGGAGGCTGAGGTGGGAAAACTGCAAGTCCAACTGAACAACTTATCAACTTACTGACAGCTTGTCCACCAAACAGAAAAGAGCTGGGGATATAGCTAAATGTGAAGGTTCTGGGTTCAATCCACAGTACCAATGAGAGGGAGAGGGAGGGGGAGGGGGACGAGGGGGGGGAGAAGGAGGGGGAGAGGGACAAGGACAGGGACAGAGACAGAGAAAAACAGAGAGACAGAGAGACAGAGACAGACAGAGCATGAATGGGAATAAAGGGACCCCAGAAGCACCAAGTTAATGTTATTATCCCTTAGTTAGATGAGCAGGACTTTAGTAGATTAAGAAATCAGAAGGTGGGAGGTGGGGTGCTGAACCAAAATAAAGCAAGCTGGTTCTTACCAAAGGTCTCTCCAAAGGTTTAGCACTACCAGACATATAGGTGAGTGGTCAGACTGGAAATGGGGATGTTTGAAAATCAGACAGCAGCATTTCCTTAGATTCACTCCTTCTAGCTGGATAGATGCTAGGCAAGTACTCTTACCACTGAGTTACATCCTCAGCTCTTTAAAAATGTTGAATTTTTAGACTGGATTTTGGTAAACTGCCCAGGCTGTCTTCAAGCGTATAATCCTCCTGCCTTGGTTTCCTTTAGAGTTAGGACCACAAACATGTGCCACCACACTGGGCTACCAGTAGGGGAAACTTTAACAAGAAAGACAGAGAGAGAACTGGACTAAGTGCTGCATGACTATAATCCAGACTACTCCAGAGGCGGGGGAAGAGAAATGCATGTTAGAGGTCAGCCTGGGCAACATAGTGAGATCTCGTCTTAAAATAAGAATTTTAAAAATTATCTGAGAGTGTAGCTCAAAGGTAGAGTGGTTGCCTGGTATATGAGGCGCTAGGTTCAGTTTCTAGTGCTGCCCTCCTCAAAAAAGTATCACACTGAAACCCTATATCTTATACTGTGAAGTTAACATTCCCTACCTCTTCAGTGTCTAGAAACCTACCAGTGAAGCTTTTATGCTAGGAAAGAGACAAAGATTTCTCCAAGGAGGACACCAAACAGCCAAGTGAAAGATTTGGCAGGTACTGACACTGGGATTCTCTAACAAAAAATCTGACCAATTGCCTTATTATCATGCTCCAATGAAGCCCATCAATCAAGAAAACCCTACTTATGCACACATAACTTTTAATCAGGCTTTTAATACCTCATTCTTTAGGAATGAAGAATATCATGAATGGACAACCAAATTATTTCCAGGTATTTAAGAGATGCCTCTAGGATAAAAGAAAAAGACCAAAATAAAGAAATAGAAAAAAAGATCTTGGAGGAAGTAAAGAAAAAGTACAGAGTAAAAAAGGACAATATACTCTAAAATGGATACATAAAACAAAGTAGGATGTTATGATCAAAAGAATGACTAGAGCATAAGAAAGCACTCTAAATATGATTGCTAAGTAAAATCTCTGAGAAAAGAAGTGGTAGAAAAAGTTGAGGTAATTTTTCAGAATACAGTAAAAGAAAAAAAAATGGAAAGAAGATAAAATAAAACTAGATCAGTCCAGAATCAAACCAGGAGGTCAGTACCTAACCAGGAAGAGTTCCAAAGGACATGGGGAAAGGAAGTAAAACATATCAAAGACAATTTAAGTTTAACAGAACTAAAGGCCATGACTAGGGTGGCAGGGTCCAACTAATCCCAGCACAAATAATGGCAGAGGAAAAAGGAAAAGGAGAAAGGAGGGAGGGATTTAAAGAAGGAAGGAGGGAGGAAGGGAAGAAAGGAGGAAGAAAAACAATGGGTGGAAAATTCATTTCAAGGTACATTATGAGGCAATTTCAGGAAACTCAAACACTTCAAAAGAAAAAAATCAGATCAAATATAAAAGATCAAGAAACTTTCAAACAACAGACAAAGATTCAAACAAACATTCAAATCAAACTTTCTAACAATAATAAAGTAAATCTGAAGATGATGGTAGAGTATCTGAAATATCCTATGGAAATATTCTTGTCAAACTACTTAATCAAAGTGTTAAACAAGTAAAATGAAGACACTTTTAGAAATGTGAAAACTCAAAAATATATTTCTCATGCATGTTTCCCCAGGAAATGATCCATCAGAACAAGAGAGGGAGACCAGCTTGGGGACTAAGAAGCAAGCTCCACTCCAACCGATCGTCCACTGACAGCAACTATAAACTCCAGACAAAACACAAAAGTGTTACCTGAAAGCACTGGACAGTGGACAGAAACAGATTCGGGAGGAAAGCTGATACTTGGGATGAGGGAAAATACAGAAAAAAAATTGCCCACTTTCACAGAGTGAGGGTAGACAGTGTAGGCAATGTTGCTTTAGACAATGAAAATGCCAATAGAAAACCTGCAGTCCTTCTGGAATTAGAAGGGGGATTAGAAGTAGCCAAACAGCTGAACAGTCAGGGAAAACCCTACAAAAAGTATCCCCAGGTTCCTAGTAGACATAGGAAAATGCTTTTTGTTCTTGCATTGACATTGGCGGAATCATTAAGAGTGTGTCCTGACTCATTTTCAGCTTTACTCTGATGTATATAATGTTTCACATATGCTCATTTCTCTTTTTCACATGTATCTTGCCTGCTGTACTCCCAATATTATGCTTGTGAGGTTTATCTACATTGATGTTTGTTATAGGAGTTTGTTCATTTTTATTGCTGTACTGTATTCTATAATGTTAAATATCATAATTTATTATTATTTTGCTATGGGTGAGTGTGTTCATTTGCTAGGGCTACTATAATAAAATGTCAGAGAGAATGACTTAACAAGTCCAGTCAAGGTATGGCAGGACTAGTAGTTCCTGAGGCAGCTCTACTTGACAAATTTACTTTGCATGTGTGTGTGTTCTAGGAATGGAACCCAGAGTTGCCTTACCACTGAGCTATATTCTAAGCCACTTTTAATTTAACTTAATTTAAAAAATTTTGAGACAGGGTCTTGCCAAACTACCTAAGCTGATTTCTACCTTGTAGTCTTTTTTTTAATACAACTTAAAACACTTAATATTTTTTATTTTAATT
>NW_004524666.1:7660264-7686175 GCF_000260255.1 Octodon degus | reverse complement strand
TGTGTGTGTGTGTGTGTGTGTGTGTATAAAAGACAGGAAAGAAGTAATATAAAGTCAACAGAACCTTGTAGTCCTTGTGCCTCAGCCTCCCAAGTAGCAAGGATCACAGGCACATGCCACCATGCTTGGTTCAAATTTCCTCTCGTAAGGACTGCATTAGAGCCAACCCTCAACACTCCCATATTTAGGTTAACCTTATTTACCTCCTTCAAGGCCCTATCTCCAAATACAGTAGCACCAGGCTTTAGGAGTAAACTTAGGAATACTGGGAGGACACAACCTAATTCAGTCCTCAGTGTAAGCATTTAAAGTGTAGCTTAGAGACTAGGTGTGGCGGCACACACCTGTAACCCCAGCACTTGGGAGGCTGAAAATAGGAGAATCACTACGAGTCCAATCTACGTAGTGAGACCCTGTAGACCCTGTACTAAATACAGAAACATAAATAATAAATAAATAAAGTGTAGCTTAGTTTGCTGTTACTATGAACTGTACTGTGTAAACATTCTAATACACACCTCTTGGTAAACACACATACATATCTGCGAGATACGAAGCTAGAAGGCAGATTGTTACTCATCAGATATACACCATGGGTCCCCTTAGTATATTGTCAGGCAGTTTTTCAGGGTGATTATAGCAATCTACTCCAGCAGTGCTCAAAAAGCTCCACTCATTTACAACCTTGTCAATAACTAGCATTTTTTACATCTTCTCATTTTAGTGATTATTGTGACTAAATCAGAAATAATTGTAAGTTGCCTCAAATTATTTTCAGACATGGATAGAGCATAACATACAAACATAATTTAATTAAGAGATAGTTTATCCAGAAACATTTTTATTTCTTTTTTTTTTTTTATTTTAGAGAAGGATCTACAGGGTGTTCAGGGTCTCAATACCAGATCGGACTCATAGTGATCCACCTGGGCCAGCACGCAGAAACATTTTTAATAAATGTCATAATATACGTAGAATTTTAAACTTCATTCTTCCACTGGGTGTGCTCATGCACACCTATAATTCTAGCACTCAGGAAACTAAAGCAAGAGAATTGCTATGAGTTTGAGGCCAGCCTGGGCTACATACATTGTGAGCGTAAGGCCAGCTATAGCAAGACCTTGTCTCAAAAACAAACAAAAAATTCATTCTTCAAAACATCTAGGATCTCTTGACTTTTCTTAAGTAGGAAATTTCAATGACATAACATTACTATAAAAATTTTAACTAGAGAAAATGCCTTTAACTTCAAAATAAGAAAGGAAAATATGTCATTTATAGTGAAAGAAAGCTGAAGTAGCAGCAATAAACCTATAAATCCAGAGTTCTCTTATCACTCCTATAGCAAGGCCATCTAAAAAATAAACAGTACCTTACACTAAAAATCTGTATTTTGGGGCTGGTGAGATGGCTCAGTGGTCTAAAGCACCTACTTAGAACAAGCTTAGCAAAGCACAGGGACCGCGGTTCAATCTCCCAGCACCACATGCCAGCCAGCCCCGCCCCCTGGTGGGCTGAGCTGGCCACACACACACACACACACACACACACACACACACATAAATAAATAAATAAAATTAAAAATCTGTATTTAGAAATACATCCATATCTATGTGGCTATAAAGAAGGAACAGGATCATCTAGTTTTTAAAAAATCAGGTGTTTGGGACATAAAAACTAAAACTGACAATAGGCCTACTGAGAAAAAAGTACACAAAAAAAGTACACCTGGATATAGAGTATACAAAAATAAAAATAATTACAATTAAACTCCATAGAGAAAAGAAGGGAGGGAAAAGGACAAAGGTACAAGATTTTATACTACTACTTTCTCTTAGTTCAGTGAAAGTTTAAAACAAAGTTTGTGCTGGGTCAGCCAGATAATTAGGCAGACTAAAGTGCCTGCTCAGGCAGGTGCAGGGACTGGAGTTCGATCCCCAGCATGCCATGCCAGTCCTGCCCCCAGGGCTCACTGAGACAAAAGAGACTGGTCTTGGTGGTGTACACTTGTAATCCCAGCACTTGGGAGGCTGAAAGCAGGAGGATCACTATGAGTCCAATCTGTGTAGTGAGACCTTGTAGACCCTGTACTAAATACATTTTTAAAAAGTTTGTGCTAATATCTTTTAGAGAATTTTTTTATGCCTGCATTCTTGTATTCTGGATAACTATTTTGAAGATAACAGTATACAATGAATAACTATTGTTATCCTCCCATTATTTTGTTTTCAAATTTTGTTTTACTGTTTTTGTTTTGTTTTGTTTTGATTTTCATGTATTTGGTACGGGTCTCACTACACAGCTCGGACTCATAGTGATCCTCCTGTTTTCAGCCTCCCCCGCACAGGGATTACAGGCATGCACCATCACACCTGGACTCGGTTGCCCCAGTGTCACCATGCGGGACTGGGGATTGAACCCTGGTCCCTGAGCTTGCCAAAGCAGGCACTTAGACTGCTCAGCTATCTCGCCAGCCCACTTTTTTTTCTCCATAAAATAAAATAAATCAATTAAATTAAGCCCAATTACAAACACAGCTGAAATATATTCCAGCCTCACCAGCAAAATTTTGGAACATGAAAATACCTAGTATAAACAGTTAATATTGACTACCAACTTGATGGATTGAGAAACACCTAGGAAGTTAGGAAAGGACATCTGGGTATGTGTTCGAGGGTGTTTCCAGAGATTACTGGCATGTAGGACAGCAAGCTGATGGGGCAGACCTGCCCTAAATATGAGTGGTACTATCCAATTGGACGGGAGCCCAAATGGAACAAATGCAAAACGAGGAAGAAGCCTACTGGCATAGGTTCTCTGGCTCTTTTTTCTCTTGAGCCACTTTCTGGCCACTGTGAGATGATCAGCTTTCCCTTAGCATGAGCTTCGACTATGATGTTTCTGCCTCGACACAGGCCTAAAGCAATGAAGCCTCTGAGCCTGGGACCTCTGAAACTGCGTCTTTTCTTCCTTTAAGCTGTCAATCTCAGGTATCTGCCATAGGAACAATAAGTTAACTAACACATCTGGTAGTGAAAAGAGTTGCACATATGGAAAGGTCACAGCATGACCACCACAACACTAGAGTTAAGATTTTGTTTCCCAATCTAAAAAAGGAGCAAAATTCAGAGCCTTCTTTGTGGTTGTAAGAATACAAATGTTACACAGTGTTGTAGCAAACACGCTGTTCAGCCTTGCACAGTTTCATTTTAACAACAAAAAGAAACAGATGAAAACATATCTTAAGGAAAGCTGATTGTATTAGGAGAAAATAAAGAAATTAGGCTCAGGTGTTATGGATATTATTCTTTTTTTCTCATCAGGGAGATGAAAAATGAGCTGGGATAAAGATGTTAAGTAGAATCCTTCCATTCTTGTCCAATAGATCGACTGTGGGGAATAACTCCTTGGTGGGATGCCAGTATACAGGAGGTCTTTGTGCAGATAAGATGTAGAAAAGGAAAACCTGTCCACAGATAGTCAATAGTTCCCATGGTAAATGAAAGTTATTTCCGATGAGGAGGCTAAGTCACTTTTAAAAAAAATAATAATAAGAGTTGGGGATTGTCAGGACAAAGCCAGAATTCTTTTGTTCTGCAGCACCATGGCACAACCCACCATTCCACTGCCTCTGCCTCCTTGTTGGGCTCCAAAACTGTGTGGGAAGGGCAGGCTCTGCTTTCTGGGGAGTAGTAGCAATGCATCTTTGTCAGAAAAACCCTGCAATCAACCACTATTTCCTTGCCAGGAAATTTGGCGTCAACTCCTCCAGGAATCCTGTGCGTACTGTATGCTGGATTAAAAGCCTGATTGCTTTGGGACTGTGAGAATCATGATTTATTTTTCCATATTAAATCAATAAACAGAGAAGAAAAAAGTAATCAGTCATTTCAATTTTTAGCAGTTTCGACAGATGAAATCAGGCATTTAACATAAAACTTTGACTCAAAGAAATAGAAACATGTCTAGAGAGACCTTATTACTGCTGGATCATTTAAAATTCTCAGCAAAAATTCCAAAACACTTGAAGATTTCTGGAAGAGGGTCATGCATGAATTTAAATGGAAATTAATCTCTTCAAGAACCTCCCACTTCATTAGGGTTGACTCAAGGGAAGAGAATGCTATCCACACTTTGATCCTTTATCCTTTTTCAAAAATCACAGCTTGTTAAGGTATCAACAAGTCAAATAGAGTTGGCTTCCCTTAGTGTGTGTCTCTGTCTGTCTGTCTGTCTCTCTCTCTCTCTCTCTCTCTCTCTCCATGTTCTCTACTCCAGAGAGCCAAAGTTGATTTGACAGAAATTTCCCCTTCCTCTTAGAGCCTTGGGCAAACTTCCCAGGCAGAGAGCCTTCTCACTATGGATTCCTTGTACATTCATGCTGTATGTCTCATACCAAACAAGGTCAGGGGTGAGAGGCAGGTCTAAAATTAAACTGGCTTATATTTGCCTTAATATAAAACAGACCTGGTTGCATTTTAAACCCTGCAGGTTTGTTTTACATAATGGAAGAGGTGGCTTGAATGGATTTTGTCTTACTATTTATCTTCTCAATCACTCAAAGGCTTAACTAACTGCTTAAAGATCCATTTCAAAATCTAAATTTCCCACCCTTCTCAATCACCTAGAGCATAATTTACCCTGGTCCATTAATCTTGACCTGTATGGAATACAGAATTTGAGATCTAGCACCTTTAGCTCTCAAATTCCAGGCCCTTACTCCCTCTTCTTGGCGATAAACTCCATATAGAATGTCTTTATAATACTGTATTTCCCCTACATAAATCAGTGGCATAACATGTAGAATTGCAATTAGGTAAATCAAAAAGATTCCTTTTTATAAAGTTTCAGAAAGGCTATCTTGACCAAAGATTTAAAAAAAAAAAGATAAAACAGATGTTGAAGAATAGGAGTTTTAATAGCTAAAAAGGGACACACAGCAAATAACAAAAGACTTAAGACTTTTGCTAGATTTATTTTTCTTTATGCTAGAGATTGACCTTTAGTTCTAACCGTGATTTATCTGAAGATCAAGTAACAAGGGAATACGAATTCTAAGGAAATCAAAACACTTTCTTCTGTATTTTTATAAGTTTATACATTATCCACTAACATAAATACTATATGTATATACAATATTGTTTATCCTTTAGTAGATGAATGTGGCCCTACGTTGGGTGTTTCTGTCAACGTGTTAGCTGAGAATGTTGGACCAACTCTATGAGACAGCAGGGCTGTGTGGCCTGTTGGAAAACAGCCACCAATACACCTATTGTCAAATTACACTTTAATAAACAAATAGAAAATAAAAGATGCACAGAACAAACTAATAAGACCTAACATTAAAGTCTATCCAAGATGAACTTCTTTTGATGCTATAATACTTTCTATGTGGTGCTTCAAATAATATGTAAGCATGCATCTAAATTATGCCAAATAGGACAATTTTGTTTTAATAGATAGAAATTTTTTAAAAAACAACCTGCTTGATCATGCCATACAGGATATAAAGCAGGTTATTGTGGTTCATAATATGCAGCTATAAATTCATAATAAAGATACATTTATTCATGAAGTATCAATAATAGATTAGGATAAAAGGAGATATTAACCTTATAGAAATAAAAAATGATAAGGGAATATAATTGCACTGCTTTAATCTGAAAATCCAGATAGGGTATTCCACCAAAAAGGCTTATACAAATATTTCAAAATTCAAAAACTCTCAAATATTAAATATTTCTGGTCCCAAGAAATTCAGGTAAAAGGTACACACAACCTGTACTATGAAGAGCTATATACCAGCAAAGTAGATACTATAGTGGAAAAATTCCTAGAAAGACAACAACTGAAGCTAAAGAAAGAAAAACATTTATACAGAACAGGAGGGGACACTTCCAAAGTCACTCTTAGGCTCTTATGCTGACAGCAAAACCAGCTAAAGATATCAACAGAAAGCAACTAAGCACTACTTCTTATGAATGTAAACACAAAAATCCTCAGTAAAATACTAGAAAACCAAACCTGGTTAATAAATAAAAAGGATTATACACCATGGTCTAGGTTATGGTCTAGGTCTTAAATGTACCCCCAAAGGCCTATGTATTGAAGGGTTTGGGCCCCAGTCGATGGCACTATTGGAGGTAGGGGAATCTTTAGGAGGTAGAGCCTAGTGGAAGGGAGTTAGATCGCTAGGAACACACGGGGTGACATAGGCAGTCCACTCCTCTGTCTTCTCTTTGTCCTCCAGCTGCCACAAGGTGGGTAGCTTTGCCCCACAACACACTTCTTCCACAGCATTCTGCCTCACCATAGGCCCAAAAGCATCAGAGCCAGTGTCCATGGAATGGCCTCAGGAGCAAAAATCAATCTTTCTTTTTTTAAGCTGTTTATCTCAGGGATTTTGTGACAGCTGCAGAAAGGAGCCTAACATAATGACCTACCCATGTTTATCCCAGAATAGCAAGGTTAATTGGAAAATCAATAGGTAAAATACACTGTATCAACAGTATAATTAACAAAAAATCACATCATCCTCTCAATAGACACAGAAAGTCTATTTCAAAAGATCTCAATACTCTTTTATGATTAAGACATTCATCAAACTGAGACTAAAAATGTCCTTAACTTGGAAAAGGACATCTGTGAAAAACCCAGGGATAATATTGTAATTGATGGTGAAAAACTCAAGTCTTTCCCTCGAAGGTCAGAAACAAAATAAGGCTATGTACTGTAAGCATTTCTGTGTAACATTCTACTGGAAGTTAGCTCTGAGCAGGGAAATCAGGCAAGAAGAATAAAAGTTATTGAGCTTTGGAAGAAGCAAAGTGTATTTGCAGATGACATTAGCTTATATTTTAAAAAATCATAAGAAATCTACAAAGAAACTAATGAGTTCAGCAAGGATGCAAGTTTATCAGATCAACACGAAAAACTCAGTTTTTATATAGTAGTAATGAAGAAACCAAAAATGCAATTAGAAAATAATTTCATTTATATTGGCACCAAAAGAATAAAACACTAAGCAATTAATTTAACAAAGGAACTGTAAAACATACACATTGAAAATATTAAGTATTGCTGAAATTTAAAAGGACCAAAATGAATGCAAAGACACTTCTTATGTATTGAATTGTACCCACAAAGACTATCTTTGCCATGCCAGCCTTGCCCTTGGGGCGGGCTGAGATGGCGATTGAGACTGGGCCATCTGGTGGTGATGCACACCTGTAATCCCAGCTTTTGGGAGGCTGTAAACAGGCGGATCACTACCAGTCCGATCTAGTAGTGAGACCCTGAACACCCTGTAGACCCTTCCCTTAAAAAAAAAATAAAGAAATCTTAACCCCAAGTACCTGTAACTATGTCCATTTACTTTTTATGATGGCATCATTTTAATTTTTATTAAATTTTAAGGATATATGAAGATCACATTCATTGTAGGGAATTTGTCCCTGTACATGACATAACTTGATTCTTTTTTTCCCCCTTTTCCCTATGCTCCCTCCTCCCCTGCCCTTTATGAAAGCATTGCTTTCATTTTTTTTCTCACATTTTTAAAAAATTTTCCTTCCCCCTCCCCCTTTCTTTGTTCCCTCCCTGCTTCTGCTTCCCCTATTCCTCTCCTCTCTTTCCTATTTTAACATTTCTTCATATTTTACAATACCAAGTAAACATTTTGGTCCATATTTAAACTTTTGACTTTTCAACCAGAGACACAATGTGGTATTTCAACATGTGTGTTCAATTTATTTTACTTAAGGTTATGGTCTCAAGGTGCATCCATTTACCTAGAAATGTCTCAAGCTTATCCTTTCTTATGGCAGAGGAGAACTCTGTTGTATTTTAAAAAATCATATTTTTATCCATTCATCAGTTAATAGGCACTTGGGCTATTTCCAAGATTTGGATATTACAAACTGTGCCCCTATAAACACGGGTGTGCATAGACTGCTGTGGTCTGATGCTTTGAATTCTTTCAGGAAGATACCCCAGAGGGGAATAGACACTTCTAGTACTAGCCGTTTGAGGAATCTCCATAACGATTTCCATAGCAGGTGCACCAGTCTACACTCCCATCAACAGTGAAAAAGTGTTCCTTCTTGCCTACAGCCCTACCAACATCTGTTATTGGTCGATTTTTTAATAGCCATCTTTCTAGGGTGAGATGGAATCTCAGCATTGTTTTAATTTGCATCTTTCAAAGGACCACTGATGTTGCACATTTCTTCATATATTTATTTGCTGTTTGTACATCATCTGAGAAGTGTATATTCATCTTGGATGCCCGTTTTTGGATTAGGTCTTTAAATTGGGACATGCGATTTTCTTTTTGAGTTCTTTATATCTCTTAGATAATAGTCCTTTGTCTGAAGAACAGCTGGCAAAATTTTTTTCACACACTGTGGGCTGTTCCTTCACTCTTGGTTTCTCTTGCTGTGTAGAAGCTCTTTAGTAAGATGAGTCCCAGCTGTTGATTCTTTTGCGATAGTCCTTGAGTTAATGGAGTTTTGCTCATGAAGTCTTTGCCTACACCAGTGTCTTCAAGAGTTCTACCTATTCTTTCTTCAAACAGACTTAGTGTTTATGCTTGAATATTTAGATCTTGGATCCATTTTGATTTTAGTTTAGTACATAGTGAAAGATATACATCTAGCTTTAATCACGGGCATGGGGACAGCCAGTTTTTCCCCCCCGCACCATTTATTAAACAGATTACGTTTCTTCCAGTGAATGTGTCTGACACCTTTGTTAAAGATAAGATGGCTAAGTACGTATGGAATTATTTCTGTATCTGTTCCACTGACCCACGGGTCTTTTTTTTTTTTTTTTTTTTGCCAGTAACACACCATTTTTATCACAGTACCTCTGTAGTATAATTTCACGCTAGAGAGTGTGATAGCCCATGCCTTGCTTTTGTAGCCCAGAATTGCCTTTGCAATTTTAGGTCTCTTCCGGATCCAAAATGAACTTTAAGATAGTTTTCTCTAGTTCTGTGACATATGCTGTTGGAATTTTGATCAGATGTTCATTAAATCTGTATAACAATTCTGGAAGTATGGCCATTTTCACTAAGTTGGTTCTTCCTATCCAAAAAAGAGGGGGGGATATTTTTCTATTTTCTGATATCTTATTCAATCTCCTTTTACAGAGTGCTGTAGTTTTCAATGTAGAGGTCTTTTACTTCCTTCAGTAGATTCTTATGTATTTCATATTTTTGGAAGCTATTGTGAAAGATGTTGTTCCCTAATTTCTCTCAGTAAATCTGTTATTCATGTACAGGAATGCTATTGATTTTGGGTGTTAGATTTGTATCCAGCTATACTATTGAATTTGGCTATTAAATCTAGCAGTCTGGGGCCAGCGAGATAGCTCATTAGACTGAGTGCCTGCTTAAGCATGCATAGGGACCAGGGTTCAATCTCCAGCACCACATGCCATGCCAGACCTGCCTCCAGGCTCAATGAGTTGTCACTGAGTCCAGCTGTAGTGGTGTATGCCTGTAATCTCAGCGCTGGGGAGACTGAAAACAGGAAGATGACAGCGAGTCTGAGCTGTGTAGTGAGATCCTATACCAAATACATGAATTTAAAAAAAGAAAAAATCTAGTAGTCTTTTAGTGAAGTATTTTTGGAGTCATCTATGTATTGTGTCATCCACAAATAATGATAATTTAAGTTCTTCCTTTCCTATCATTATTCTTTTATTTCTTTCTTTGATCTAATTGCTCTGGCTAAAGTTTCCAGCACTACATTGAATAAAAGAGGCAAGAGTTGACATCCTTGTTTTGTTCCTGATTTTAGAGTGAAAGCTTTCAGTTTTTAATCCAGTCAGTGAGATATTAGCTGTTGATTTGTCATAGTTGACTTTTATCAGATTGAGATAAAGATCATCTATTCCAATTTTCTGTGGAGTCTTTATCATGAACAGACATTGGACTTTGTCAAAAGATTCTTCTGCCTCTATTGATAAGATCATATGGTTTTTGCCTTTGGCTCTGTCAATATGGTATCTTACATTTACTGATTTGCATATGTTGGACCATCCCTGAATTCCTGGGATGACTCCTACTTGATCATGGTATATAATCTTCACGATGACTTGCTGAATTCTGCTTGCCAATATCATACTGAGGATTTTTGTATCTATGTTCATTAAAGAAATTGGCCTATAGCTACCTTTCTAGTTGGGTACTTCTCTGGTTTTGGTATCAGAGTCATACTTGCTTCCAGGAATGAATTTGGAAGTATTGCTTCCCTTTCAATTTCATGAAAGAAAGAGTTTGAGAAGTAGTGGTAATAGGTCTTTTCTAAATTTTTCGTAGAATTCAGCAGCTAATCTGTCAGGGTCTGGGCTTTTATTTGTTGGTAGTCTTTTAATTGCATCTTTAATTTCACTAAGTAATATTGGTTTATTTAGAATTTTTGTATCTTGTTTCAGGTTTGATGATTCACACATATCTATGAATCTGTCCATTCTTTCTGTGTTTTCCAAATAATTGAAACACAGGTTCTCAAAATAGATGATCTCCTGGATTTCTGCAGAATGCATTGTGCTTTTACCCTTTTCATTTCTAACAGCATGGATTTGAGTCTTTTCCTTCCTTTTCTTTGGATAAGATTGGCTAACAGCTTGTCAATTTTATTTAATCTTTCAAAGAACCAAATCTTCAATTCATGGATTCTTTGTATTTTTCTCTTAGTCTCCATTATATTAATTTCTGCTCTAATCTTAATAATTTCCTCCTTGAATGAACTTTAGTTTGACCTGCTCTTCTTTTCCTAGAAGTCTGAGGTTCAACATGAATCCAGCTGAGGGCATGGATCCTGCAGCAATGTCCTACATGAGTCCTGCTGAATACCTGGATCACATGACAATATCCTCTATGAGTATAGCTGGAGGCCTAGAGCACAAGACAATGTCTCATTCAAGACTAAGACTCTATCAAGATCTGCACTGGAAAGGACAAAGGTCTGTGGAGGAAGCTAGAAAGTCTGCGTTAGCAGGATGAAGGTTCTGTACCAGCAGGCTGAAGGATCTGCAGTGGAGACAGAAGGAATGCTCAAGGTAAGGATCAGAGCTCCCCTGAAGAGAACCATATCCATCCTCAGTGACAGTAAGAACCCAAACTCCTCCAACAATGAGAACAGCTAAGTCATATCAGGAAAACCAGTGTGACAAATTTCTCCAAGAGAATCAAAAGAACACGATCTTCCCTTGCTGTTCTCTTTTTATGCTATTACAGTCTTCAGGAAGGTTATCAACACCCAGCACCACATTGACTCAGTTCAGTGTTACAAGTTGGGTGTTACAAGTTGACCATTAGTCAGACTATCACAAACATTAAATTGTTTATTTGAGCTCACTCTATTTTCCTGATATGGGTATTCACTGCTAAAAATTTCTCTCTTAGCATGACTTTCTTTTTTTTTTTTTTAGCATTACTTTCATTGCATTCCATAAGTTCTGGAATGTTGTACTGATATTATCATTTAGTTGTAGAAACAGTCTATTTCTTATTTAATTTCATCTGTGACCCATTGGTTGTGAGGAGGGTGTTATTTAATTTCCACATGTGTATGAATGTTATTGTGGTTTCTTTTACCATTGATTTCCAATTTCATTGCACTATGGCCTGATAATATGCAAAGGATAATTTCAATTCCTTTGCATTTATTTAAGTACTTTCTATTGGCTAGTATGTGGTCTATTTTGTTGTATGTTCCATGTGCAACTGAGAAAAATGTGTATTCTGATGTTGTGGGCTGGAAAACTCTTCCATTTGTTAAAAAATTAGGCTCAGTTCTAATATTTCATTGTTAATTGTTTGTCTAGTTGATCTATCTATTTGTGACAGTGGTGTACTGAGATTTCTCCAATACAATTATATTGGTGCTTATTTAATTTTTAAAATTTGTTAATATTTGTTTATATGGTTAGATGCATTAGTATTGGTTTCATATATATTTATAGTTATTGTTTATTCCTCTTGTATTGTTGCATTTACAAGGATGTAATGTAATGACCTTCTTTCTCTTCATCAGTCTTGGCTTAAAATCCACTTTGTCTGCAAAGAGAATAGTTATACCTGTTATTTTTCCAGTTTTCTGTCACGTTGAATATTATTTTTCATCCTCTGACTTTCAGTTTATGAATTTATTTTTGAATTAAATGTGTTTCTTGTATGTAGCATAGTGTTGGATCTTGCTTCTGGATCCAGTCTGCCAGTTTGTTTCTTTTGATTAGTGAATTGGGACCATAATTTTAACGTACAAACTTATCTTGGTCATGTTATTTTCCTGTTGTTGGTCTCTTTTTTGTTCTCTGTTTATTTTTTTTCCATAATTTTATTGAGAAGCAAATAGCAATGAGACAGTTTCAAACCAAATTGGTAGGACAGTTTCAATAATTAACACATCGCATACATTCTTCCTATTGGTTAATTGCTGCACAAGATGTGGACATGATATCCTATTTACAAATACCATTAGAACAAATTCCTCTATTCATTAAGAGAATGTGACTATATATCTATCCTAACCACTTTGAATACACAGATACAAAATGGACATTCATCTGTACCCTCTTTTTGGTTTAGTTCCATCATTTGAATATTATAGGTGTGTAAACTCAGCAAATTGTTCTCTGTTTAATTGCTTGCCTTGCCTGTTGAATTCATTCTGTTGAGATTCATGGAGTTGTAGTCCTTTTCTAGAATATCCTTCACAATATTTGCGAGTGATAGGAATTTTTCAGGAGTTGTCATGAAACTATTCTGCTGTGGACACTTTCAATGAAATTGTTAATCTCCTGAATATCTATTTAGTCTGTTTTATGGGTTCCACTTCATATGTTGGGCATTTATAGTTTCCATTATTTTCCTAATCTATTTCTTTTTTCTAATCTGTGCTTGCTCTAGAGTCACTGAGCATGTTTTTCATTGTGGTCACCATCTCTGTAATATCTGAGAAATTATTTCTGATTTGATTTTTTTTTTAGAGCCTCATATATTTGCTTTGTTGTTACCAATTTAAAGAGGCCAGCTGAGTAGCTTTCAGATTGCCCCACTTTACTGTCCCTGGGTTTGCCCTTGGTGAACTGGATGTCTGGGATTGCATCTTGTTTAAATGTCATTTTCTTTCTTTCTTTTTTTTTCCCCCCTAGGCTTTTTTTTTTTTTTTTTTTGAGACAGGGTGTCATTGTGTAGTTAACGCTGGCCTTGAATTCATTCTGTAGTTGAGGCAGGCCTTGAACTCATGGCAATCCTCCTGCCTCAGTTTCCTGAGTGCTGGGATGGTAGGTGTACCAACACATTTCTCCTCTTTTTTTAAGTTTAGTTCCTACATTGATGCTTGTAAATTTACTACAGTTGGTAGTTTTACTACTAATATGTAGACACTTAGGAAATGACTATTTCTAGAGATGTCTTCCACATGTAGCTAGATTTTGGGTTTTGAGTCTACTGCAAGATTCTCTTCAGTCTATTGGGGATGAGAAGCTGCTGTCCACTTGGCCCAGCCCTTGGCATTTGTTCACACTATTTTCCATGACCCTTAGGCAATCTTAGTGTTGTATACCAGGAAGAATAGCTGGTCAGAACTACTATTTCATGTTGGCTAAAGTGGTACAACCAGCAATAATAACAGCATCAAACATACCCTAGAAAAATGACAAACTGAGGCAACCACTAGTTTGCCACATGTAACTATATGAACTAGATTTGTGGTCATATAACAAAATCCCAACCCAACAAAAAAGGATAGTAAATAAGTCCTCAGTATGCCAGGCAAGGGCTAAAAGGGGTTGGGGGAAAATAGAGAAAAAGGAAAAAGAGATTGGAAGCAAGGCTAGAGGACAAAGAAGGATCATGCAAACCTTGGGAAACTGGTGCAGAAGACAGGCAAGAAAGAGAGAAGGAAAAAATAAAAGGAAGAACAGAACAACAACCACACACACACACACACACACACACACACACACACACAAACTAAGAGCCAAGGAGATGGCTCAGTGGAATAAGTGCTTCCCTGGCAAGTGCAAGGGCCTGAGATCAATCCCTGGTTCTGAAAAAAACAAAAACAAAAACTAGAAACCATGCTCACACTCAAATAAAAACAAGATCAACCAATGAAAGAGAGAGAGAAAAAAAAAAGACAGAGTAGAAAAATAATGTCCACTTCCAGGTTTGTCTCTGCTGTCCCTGGTAAACAACATGTGGAGACAAGAGTCTAGATCCATGTTGATTCATTCTAGCAAGCCAGCAGTAGCTTTATGGCAGGGTAGTGGATAATCTCAGTGAGGCTGAACTTCTATGCTGAGAAAATGGAACTAGACTATTCAGCCTGCAGCGATCAGCATATCTTCTGCAGGCCTGAACTCTGCATGGAGCCACAGGTGTTCTAAGTTCCATGCTCCACTGGCCCCAAGATGGCTCCTAGCCAATCACCCCCTCCTGCATGATGGCTTAATCCACGCCACTCAGCAGCCAGTGTAGTCCATGGCATCCACAGCTCCGTTGCATTGCTGCATCTCTCTGTGGAGGCCACTGGGATTACCAGAAGTCACTGTGTGTTGGCAGGTTTGAACTGCTCCTCTCATGCAGTAAGTCAGGGAGTCAGGGAGACAGCACCACTGGCCAACTCCTTCATTGAGGTTTCTCTCTTCCCACTTTCCCTGTGGTCTTCAATTCTTGTTTCATTTCCTTCCTGGGTTCAGGGGATACACTTCCCTCCTTCTATTCCTCACACTGCTATATTCCAGGGTCTAGATACTATATGTCAAAGAGGCTCTTTCTCTGCTGCTTACCAATCTGCCATCTTCCCACAGGTCTCTTATGTCTGTATCTTAAAATAGTCTTTGCAAATGTAATCAAAATAAAGTGCAGTAATGTTGAAGCAGGGTGTTTTTTTATCCAGTGACTGGTATCCTTATACGAAGGGGAAGTTTGGGCACAGAGACAGGCAGAACACTACATAAAAATAAAGGCAGAGATTGAAGTGATTCACCTCTAAGTCAAAATGCCATCAACCTCTGACTAGAAGACAGGTATATAACAGATTTTTTTTTCAGTATACTCACAAGAAACCAACTTACTAACACTTTGATTTTTGAATCTCCCTTGAGAACAATGAGAAAATAAATTTCTGTTATCCCTAGCAAACAAATTATGGAACTTGCTATGGTAGCCTTAGGACAATAATATAACATGTTGTATGCATGATTTGAAAGACTTAATACATTTATGATAGCATTATTTTCCAAAGGATTTATAAATTCAACACAATTCCTATCAAAATGCCAGCTAGCTTTTCAGTCATATAAATTAAAGACACTAAACCTAAAATTCATATGAAACTTTAAAAAAAATCAGAATAACTACCAAAGTCTACATGAAGGGGAAGAACAAAGCCTGAGGACGCTTACTTCCTTGACCTCAAAACTTAGTATAAAACTGTAATAGAGTACTTAAGGCAGTGTGGTAGTGACATAAGGTTAAATACATCAGTGAGACATAATTGAAAGTGCAGGAAAAAAAATCCTTACATTTACAGTAGATTGATTTTCAACAAAAGTGTCAACACATTTCAACAAGGAAAGAATACTCTTTTAACAAATGGTGCTGGGACAAGTATATATGTTTTAAAAAAAAATGCATGAATTTAGATCTGCCCCTCACCATAGGTAAAAATTAACTCAATATGAATCAAGCAGTATGTGTAAGACCTAAAACCGTAAAACTCTTGAAAGAACACATAGGTACAAATTTATTGTTATCTTAAATTAGGCAACAGTTTCATCAATATGGTACCAAAAGCACAAGCAACGATAGAAAAACTAAGCTTGATATCACTGAAAATTAAAATTTTTGCTCTCTACAGTCATAGTGCTGGGTATTGAATTCAGGGATATTCTGCCACTGAGTTATAGCCCCTTTTCCTTATTTTTAAATTTAAAAATAAAATAAAGTTTTCCTCTTAACAAACACAAAGACAGTAAAATGTAAAGCAAAGAATATGAGGGTATTTTTTGCAGCTTATATATCTGACAAAACCGTTGTACTCAGACTATATAAAAAACACAGTATTTAATAATATAGACAAATCACCTAATTAAAAACTGGGAAAATATCTGAATAGGCCCATCCACTAAGGGGATATGCAAACAGTCAATAAGCACATCAAAAGATGATCATCATCATTAATCATCAAGGAAATGTTAATACAAACTACAGTTAAATACCATTTTACATCCACTGAGACTATATGTTTGAGTTGAATTGTATTTTCAAAAAAAAAAAAAAGCTAAGTCCTAACCCCCAGAAGCTGAAAATGTGAACTTTTATTTGGAAATAGGGTCACTGTGGATGCAATTAGTAATGTGAACAGGCCCTTAATTCAGCCTGACCTTTATATAAAGAAAAGGAATGTACACAGGAAGACAGACTGACAACAAGAAGGTAAGTGCTGTCCAGATGTGGAGAAACTGGAACCACTCTGCACTACTAGTGGGAATGTAAAATTCTACACCTCTTTTAGATAATATTCCTTCAAAAAGCTAAACATAGAATTACCCTGCAACCTAGCAATTCTACTCCTAGGTATATATAAGAGAAACTAATTTTAACTTCACATAAAACCTTGGATAGGAATGTTCATGCAGCGTCATTCATGACAGCCAAAAAGCAAAAACAAACCAAAGGTTCATGAATTGGTGAATGGATCACGGAGAGTTCAAGGGCCAGCCTGGACCACAAGCTTAGTTCCAGGCCAGCTGGAATTACATAGTGAAAACCTGTCTCAAAATGACATACACACACAAAGGAATGAAGCACTGATACATACATAATACATGCTACCATATGGATGAACTTTGAAATCATTAAAGTTACAATCACAAAGGACCACATATTGCATTATTTCATTTTTATAAATTATCATTATAATAGGTAAGTCTATAGAGATTGAAACTAGATTTGTGTTCACCTAGATTGACAAGGATGGGATATATTTGGATGGGGTAGTAAAGGGCGCTAGCTAAAGGACACAGGATTTGTTTTTGGGGTGAGAAGACATTCTAAAATTGTGGTTAAGATTACATAATTGTGGATATACAAAAAAAATCATCAAATTGAATATGTTCAAACAGGTGAACTGTTTGGCACATGAATTATATCTTAATAAAACTATAAAAATAAATTTAGAAGAAAGCATAATACAATATCCTTGTACATAATAAAGTTACGATAAGTGTCATGTAACATTAGTGTTTGATGTTCTCTGATCATTGTTTGTGTGTTTGTTTGTTTGTCTGCTTTAGGGAAGGGCCTTCAGGGCCTTCAGGGTCTCACTAGATCAGACTTGTAGTGATCCACCTGTTTACAGCCTCCCAAGAGCTGGAATTACAGGCACGTGCCACCACGCCCAGTCTCAATTGCTGGCTCAGTGTGCCCTGGGGCAGGGCCAGTACAGCAGGCCCAGAGATTGATCTCTGGTTTGTTTTCTGTTTTGAAATTCTATTTGAGTCAGGATCCCCACAAGATCCATATACTATAATTGGCTATTATATTTCTTAAGTTAATTTCAAACTATAGGTTTGCTCTTCTCTACTTTTTTGTTTTATTTATTGAAAAAGCAATGTCTTCATGTCATTAAAATTTTACAGTTTATGTTTTGATAAATGTACTTATATGATGTTATTTAACATATTCCATTGCCCATATTTGTTGTAAATGGATAAAATCTGGATTCAACTTCTGTGGCAATTATTACATAATTTTTCAACATTAACTAGAGCCATTAAACTTATGAAAATTTTATAAAATGGTAATACTCTCTCATCTTTTTCTCATTTGCTACCTAGAAAACGAGGCAGAGAAACTTTCTTTCATCAACTATTTTGCTATACTAAGAATCAGATCTTTGTGTGTGCGTGTGTGTGTGTGTGTGTATGTGTGTGTATTTAGTACAGGGTCTACAGGGTCTCATTACACATATCAGACTCGTATTGATTCTCCTGTTTTCAGCCTCCCAAAAGCTGGGATTACAGGCATGCGTCACCATGCCCAGTCTCAATCACTCTCAATGCACCCCGGAGGCAGTGCCAGCACAACTTGTGGTGCCCGGTCCCTGCTTTCTACCTAAGCAGGTGCTTTCGTCTGCTGAGCTATCTGGCCAGCCCTAGAATCAGTTCTTTTAAAACAAGCAGGAAAAACAGTCACAGGACAAGAACCAAATGAAGTAGCTCCCAATTTCTGGCCTAGTGAGTGTGCAGGTGTCAGGAGGGGAAACATAAACAGAGCCAGGTGTTCTCTGGGAACTGAGAAAATAGAATTCAGTATTTGGGGAGCCCACAGCAGCCAGAATCTCCTATAACCAGTAAGGATATAGAAGATTTGGACACACTTGTCAACTAACTTGACCAAATGACATTTAAAGTACACTCACTAACAACAAAATACATTTTTAAATGCAGCCAGAATTTGCAAAGTAGAGTGCAGGAAAGACAGTTACCCAGAGCGACAGACCCCAGGATCTCCAGGGCCTGTAAGATAGCTTTCTGTTACTATAACGAAGACCTACATGGTGCATCATAATCAATTGTTTAAAGCCAATGATACACAGCAAAGTGTAAAAGCAGCCAGGGATAAGATTTAAATCCATTGGATCTGGCGGGGAGTAAGAGGGGTTCTGGGGGGTAATGACCCTCCACCCCACTTCGGTGAAGAATAAAGAAGTGGGCTCTTAGCGGAAAATAGGGGACTCAAGATTGATATGGTGTGAAGTGAAAGTTTACTTAAAGTGTAGCAAATGCCAAGAAGCAGAAGAACTATCTTAACAGCAAAGCGGGCTACAAGATAGGGGCCATCCCTCTCAGAATCCCCATAAGTCTCAGATGTACTTTGTACTTAAGGCTAAGCTGGTTTCTAAAAGTAGCCATTTCACTGATAGGTGCAATCTAGACCAATCGGGGTCTTAGCCTTTGTTTCTAGGAAGCTGGAGACTTCTTAAGCATGCAGTAAATGTGAGCAACACTTTAACAAGAAGTACATCTTACAAGCATACTGTAGGGTGAATTTCTCAAGCACATGACACACAGATAAGCATGTGATAATTTTACAGTCATCAGCTGCAGATAAGCATATCATGATTTTACATGTCAGCCGTCTGCATCTTGTCCTGTTCCTTTTTTCTCCTTCCTCTTCTATGCCCATCTAAGCTGCCCCTACATAGCCTAATGTAAAGAAGGTCAAAAAGTAGGAGAGTCCAAACTAGAGGATAAGCAACATTATTAAATGACAAAAGAAAAAGGCTGTCAACTCAAAATTCTTTGGTCAACAAAAATCTATCAGAAGGAAAAACATCTTAGACACACGAAACATATAAAATATAAAGAAATTAATCACTAGCAGACCATTACTACTAAAAATGTTTAACAGAATACTGTAGAAAATTTTTTATCTATGTATGCAATGAAATTAAGAATGGAAGAAATGATAAGAATGTAGATAAATGTAAAAGATATTTTTCTTATTTTAAAAATATCTTTAAAGGAGTATTGACTAAGCAAAAGATAGCAATGTATTATGATGTTTATGACATAACAAAATAACACAATATATTACAGAACAAAATGCATATTTACATAATAAAATAATGTATTAAATATACATAAACATGACTAGAGTACAAGTGACAGCAGCACAAAAGGCAGTGTAGTGAAAATGAACATACACAGCCACAAGATCTTTATATTACATATCAGGGTAGTACAGTATTATTGAAAGATAGATTATGGCAGTGGTACAGAACCTATGGCATGTGTGCCGCAGCAGGCTGTTTGCATCATCGAAAGCGCTAAAAGATTCACCATCATTGGCCTCTACTAAATTAATAAGCCTTACGCTAGCTCTAAAGTAGCAATTAAAAGAAAAAAGTCAAGTAGCTTTAAGAAGCTAAAATAGAATCTCAAAAGATAACTGATGCCAAAAGTCAGAAAAAGGAAAATGTAAAACACAGAAAAATAAAAATTAAAAAAGAAAAATAAAAATAGCAGGATGGTATATATAAATCAACAATTTTAATAATCATAAAATGTAAATGGCTTAAACCCCACTAAGTGAAAGAAAGAGATTATCAGGGTTCATAAGAGCAAGATTTTTTTCCAGGAATCATGAGGTTCCATTCAAGTGATAAAGACTGTTTTACCAATGCAACATATCAACCCTAAAATTTAAACACTTAATAATAAAGCTTCAAGATACATGAAACAAAACCACATAGATCTGTATGAAGAAATAGACAAATCTATAATTATATTCTTAACACATCTTAGTAAGTGACAAAAGAGATATATTTTATATATTTTAAAAAATCAGTAAGGATATAGAAGATTTGGACACACTTGTCAACTAACATGACCAAATGACATCTAAAGTGCACTCTACTAACAACAACAAAATACATTTTTAAATGTACGAGAAACTTATACCAAGATATATCATATTCTAGGCCATAAAACAAGTCTCAATAAATTTAAAAGTATTCTAATCATACAGCACTGGTTCTTTACAGTGAATGAAATTTGGAAATCAGTAACAAAAGGATGTACAGAAAAATTATCAAATGTTTGGACCCTAAACACATTTCTCAGTAACCTAAAAAAAGAATAAATTCCAGAGCACAAACATGACATATTAAATATATGACATGCAAGCTGGATACAGTAGCGCATGACTGTAGTGCTAGCTATGTGGAAGGCTGAGGTGAGAGAATTACTTGAGCGCATGAGCTGGAGATGACTCGGGGCAACAGAGAGAACCCATCTGTCTTTGTTACTTTTCTCTCATTGCTAACACAGAATACCCAACACCCTTAAGGGACGAAAGGCTTATTTAGCTCACAGTTTGTAGAGGTTTTAGCCTATAATCTGTTGGCTCCAAGGCAGGGTGGCACAGGACAGAGGGTGACAGTTCATGGAGGCAGAAAACAGCAAAGCAGCAATTGATGATGATGATGAGGAGGAGGAGCAGAGAGAGATAAATCTCTGTCCCTTATAGTGTAAGCAGGCTACCTGCCCTAGGGTGAGCATAGCACTCACACTCTAAATCTCTGCATTGGACATTGAATCAATCACAAACTCTAGATTCCCCCACTTCTGAAAAAGCTAACAATGCATGAGGCTTTGGGAGGACATCTAGACACACACCATAACACACACACACACACACACACACACACACACACACACACAAAGATAGAGAGACAGAGACAGACAGACAGAGACAGACACAGAGAGAATGAGAATATGAAGTACATTTGAAGTAGTACCTAGAGGAAAACTTAATAACTTTAAAATGCTTATATCAGAACAAAAAGGGTCAAAAATCAAAGACATACGCAATCTTAAAATCTTAGAGGAAAAGAGCAAATTCAATCTGAAATAAGAAAAAGAAAAAATAAGAAGTATAGAAATGAATCACATACCAATCAGAAAGTAAAAGGGAAAAGCAACAAAATTCAAGCAGCTTCTTTGGGAAGATCAACACATATAGTAAAACTCTAGCAAGCACGATAAGAAAAAAATAGAGAAGACTATATCTGTTTTACAGAGCACAGCGACTGGGATTCGATCCCTGGGCTGCTGTGCAGGCAGCAATTGAGACTGGGCGAGGTAGCATGTGCCTGTAATCCCAGTGCTTGGGAGGCTGAAAACAGGAAAATCACTATGAGTCCAATCTGTATAGTGAGACCCCGTAGACCCTGTATTAAATACATAAAAAGACTATATCTGCTTTAAAGCTTTTTATTATGGAAAATTATACACATGTAAATATAAAAGTAGAATAAATAAAACATAATAATTACCCACTCAATATTTGGCAAATCTTATTTCATGTCTACCTCTTATTTTCTCCACTCTGGATTATTTTGAACAAAATCTCAGACATTTTATCATTTCCTTTATAAGTATTTCATTTATGAATATGACTGTATATTCTTCTGTACAATGTTGTTGAAAAGGAGAAAAATGTAATCTATTGACAACAAAAATATCTTCATTCCCTCCAGCCTGAAAGAATAGTTAGATCACCTGTTTAGACCTCAAGAAAATAGAGACACAGACAGAAACAAAACTTCTCTCTCTTGCAGCCTCAGAAATACACTCAGGAAGTATGGTCTAGGGACAGGTCCTGCTCAGTGACAGAAAACTAACCTTTGATTCATGCTAATTGGCACAGACCACGAGCCTAGGGTTTGCACTTGGTAACTGTACCTGAAAAGCAGGCAGGCAGATAGCCAGAGTCTCCACAATGACCAGGACTTAGAGGAGGATAGAACATCGCTCCCACAAAATGACAAAAGTGAGCTGATGGGATCTTCAGGCTGATCAGGTGCTATTCGTGTTAACTGGTGGGGCCCTCACAGGCCAGAAAAATCTACAACTTAACCCAGGAATACACTACACTGTCTACTGCATTGTACAACTGTCTCCATATGGATATATTTCTGCATTTTTTACTGCTTAATAAATTTTATATTTGTTTACTTCATAATACTTTCCCATTAAACTGTGGCCCCCTGGTGAAGCTACCCTATAAGATCTTAAATTTTTTTCTAGTTTTTGTTTTGTTTTGTTTTGATACAGGGTCTCACTACACAGTTCAGACTCTGTCCTCCTGTCTCACCTTCCCCATGCTGGGGTTACAGGTATGTGGTTCCACATCCAGTTTCAGTTGCCGGCAGGGTTTGCCCACATTCCAGGGTTGTCATAGCATGCAGTATCGGGGATCAAATGAGGGAGCTTGTGCTTGCCAGGCAGGCACTTAGGCTGCCAAGCTATTTCCCCAGCCCATTTGTAGGTTTCTTGAGACATGATCTCACTATATAGCTCAGGCTGGCCTTGAGGTCACTATGTAGTACAGGTTGGCCTCAAATTCATGGTGCTCCTCCTGTCTCAGCCTCCTGAGTGCTGGGATTACTGGCATGCAATCAGACTGAAATATTACAGGCAGTCAGACAGGGCAAGGCCCTCAAGGAGGCATCACGGAAGACAAGATATGGTGCACCTGTGAGAGAGATGGATGCTCCTGCTATGGGTCAGACCAAAGATCGAACCAATGCTTACCCCACTAAAGATAAGCATCTGGGATTGATCACCACCTTGAGGAAGCCAGGAAGAGTCACTAGTCCAACTGCTACTGGCTGGCTACTGGATAAACTCCTGTTCTATATTCATGCTTGCTTGCTATGTGACTCGCTTCCCCCATTTGATCCTGGATTTAGTCAATTTTAGCTGAGCAATGGTGCTTGTAATCTCATTGCTTGACCATAGTTTTGTACCACCTCATGCCCACCGAAGCGAGTTCCCATGTTCTCCACCTTACACCCACCTCACTGCATGGTTTCACTGTCTTCCAGCTGTCCATGGAAGAGACAGCTTCCCGGGGACAACCCACTTAGGCTCCCCTTCTGTCCCTCTCGCTCTTGGACAGAAGCTTTCTTTCCCCAATAAATATTCTGCTCTTAACCTCAGTTTGTTCCTAAAATTCTTTCTTTGCTTTTAGAGAACTGGACTCATCCCAGATTCCTTTCAGGTTGGGAGTTTTATTTCCCTATATGACCACCACACCAGGCAAGATCATACGCTTTTATTTATTATGTGACTTCTAGTGCCATTTTTCATGTCTTGAATTGCACAGTGCTGAGTGCAGACCATGCAGGTGACAGAGGAGCATACAATGCAGTACTAACTTTGCCCCACACAGAGTCCAATCAAAGCCCATATGTATTAGATTACCTGCACTGGTGCAACTTGGAGAGTAAACGCAACAGTTACTGAGAACAGCATTTCAACTTTCCTACATATGTGCTCCAGTGAAGACAGGTATTTATTATTACTAAGCAGATGTAAATTTTCTTATTTAATTAGTAAACATGAGCAAATCACTTCTATTAAAGCAGATATTGATGCATTAGTTTTGCAAAAATAAGGTCAAATATCCCTCTAGTTTTATGTTTATGTTGTCTTCATTTCTAACTGTTATAATAAAAAAATATCAAGAATGAAGGAAGCTTGACTACTTAGGCACATTTGCTACATTATGTAGGATAACATAGCTGGCCTGTATTTGGCCTAGATTGATGAAACTGATGCTATAATGAGCGGGAAAGTGTTTCAGTTGGCTCTCTGCAGTCTGATACACGGATGTGAAACAAATTACAGTCAGAGGGAAGGGAAGGTGGGTTCTAAGATGTTCTAGACGCCCTGGTTGATCTAAGAGGTGGCAATGCTCCAGGGAAAAGCTCTATCGAAGTTTTAGGCATGGGAAGATGTGGGATCAAGCTAAGGATTGTTTTAAATTTTCACTGACTTGGTTCTCTCAAGGTTAAAGGCCAAGCAATGTTTGTAAGGAATATCACAGGCCAAAAACACAGTGTTTAATTTGGGGAAGTATGCGGTTCAGTCACAGCCAGAATGAGCGTCAGTCCTGGTCTCCACAGATCTTTCTTCTAAAACAGAGCTATAACCTCAAAGCACTAAGTGTTTTGTCAGCTGTTTTTTTGTTTTTTTGTTTTTTTAATGGTATTCAAAGATATGTTCTCCAAAATTATTTTCTAGGCCGGGGAGATGGCTCAGTAGGATAAGCACTTGACTGGCAAATGCAAGTATCTGAGTTCAATCCCCGGTTCCGCAAAAAAAAATAAATAAATAAATAAATAAATAAATAAATACATAAATAAATAAAGTAAGTCTAACATTTGTGAATGTCGTACAGACATATGGACATTTGTATAGCTATTAACATCTTACGCAGTTTAGCTTGTGACAACGTAATAGCTGATTGCCAAGTAACCCCTGATGACTTCTTTCAAACGATGCAAGACCAGAAACTGTCTTTCCATTGAAGTATTTATAGCATATAAATTTAATGTATGGGACTGTATTCTATTATTAATATATATTGTACTGCTCATAGATTTTTAATTTGTTTATTTCACTCCCTTGAATTATATTCCATCGATTTTTGGACTTTCAAGTCTTCTATAAAGCAAGTCATGTTTACTATGCTTTTTTTTCTACCTTATGTTATGTCTGAGTCTTTTCCAGTAGAGAAACAAACTCTTTATACCATTATGGGATTAATAAATGAAAACATGAAAAATAATGCCATCATGCATAACTCGTACAGTACAGCATTAAAAATCTCACATTGTCAAAAATTATCCTAGTTTAATCTGATAATTTAAGGTACAATAAAATTAATAGATGTATGGACACCTGGATTATAATACAGGATCTCATTCAGACTTTTCTTTTGTTTGTTTTTGATCAAAGAATGCATCTTGAAATAAAAGCTAAGAACATATTACTCATAAAATAGATTGCTATGTACTGTGTAGAAAGAGTTGTGGCTAATGCAGGAGACTGCTAAGGAATGATAAATCTTATCTCATAATTAATGTATTTCCAAATGAATTTGTACAAAAGTAACTGGTCTAATTTGATGACATATCAAGAAAATGTGCTACTAATGAAATTGGTTATCAAATAGCACAAAATATGTGCCAGTGTTCTATTGTATTTTCAGAACTCATTATACATATTTTCACATAAGTATGACTTGAAACATCTGGATAAGCATAGATGGTGGTGTCACTATGAAGTACCAAGGGATGCTCTGATCACAGGACGGTGGCACCTTGGTTCAGGAACTTTATTCTTTCCATAGTTCTTGTCACAAAACTAGATGAATGAGAACTGAAGGAAATTCAAAGTGTAGGTGCAGTGTTGACCTTATGGGGAGGGAAATATTTTTTTCCATAATTTTATTGAGAAACAAATAGCAATGAGACAGTTTCAAATCAAATTGGTAGGACAGTTTCAATAATTAACACATTGCATACTGTCTTC
>NW_004524666.1:7623989-7660164 GCF_000260255.1 Octodon degus | reverse complement strand
AAGAGCTGAGGATATAGCTCATTGTAGAGTGCTTGCCTGGGAATCAATCCACTGGGTTCAATATATATTCAGATTATGTCTAAAACATTATAAATTATATTTTCATTATCTGCAAGGTGACCCATAATCTGCACATGGAGGCTTTGTATGTGAGTATGATGGAGACTTACTGTGCGAGTAGGAAACGGCTCCATCCCAGATCTTTCCACAGACTTAACAGAAAAAGTAATCTATAGTATTTAGCTCCTGAGTATAAAAGGAAAGATCACAAAAATGCAAGACCTTGAGCACTTCTCAAAATTGTTTCTGTAATGCACAGCCTTGTAAGATGCTACAGTGTCACCCAGTCTACCCATTCATGTGAGTGCATAGGTAGCACAAATTCCCTCCAGGAACCCAGGGACCCTTCACAGAAATGACAGCAAAATGGTCTCAGGCAGCAACCCATGAATTCCCTCAACAGTGCTGCTTCCTGTTTGAAAAGATATGTTCACTGCAGATATAAAAGAATGAGCCATGGTACACCACCCCATAAGCAGAGAGCTAATCTAAAGTAGTTAAATCCTTTGGAAGGAGTGGGCTATGGTGGCACATGCTTATAATTTCAGCACTCAGCAAGGCCAGCCTGGACTATTAAGTGAGACTCTGTCTCAAAAATAAACAAAACCCTGAAATAGATTACAAATGAACACACAATGTCTTGTGCAAATTAGTTTCTTGTGGAAACCAGACAATATCATAAAGGACAGGAATTGTTCCATGTCAACTTTAGGGGTAGTTTTTTAAATCTCTGGGAATTCTTGATGTTACATAGATTTTACTTTTAGATATTTTTCATTGGCTCTTTGAAAGTTAGGCTAGTGAAATACTGAGTTAATGATTCTTTAGGTAAGAATCATATATACGGAATTCTGTTCTGTATGAAATTCTGGGATAGTGCTCGGCATTCCTGAGAGGGAAGATGCAATTTTGTTTTTCTTTTTAGGCAGTTGGGCTCTGGTGAAATTGACATGGGGGTAGTCTGGACCCGCATATTCAGGAACCAAGCCCAGATGTTTGGCCAGAGGGTGGTAAAGGGAAACACATGTTATCACAGGGCAATACAGAGCACAGTATAATAAAGTCTGTTATGGGGGGAAACTAATAGTGTTCCTATAAGAGCACGATGAAAAGAACTTAATTAAATCAGAAATATTAATATGACCTAAGGAAATTTTCTTTTACTCTGTCATGAAAGAAATTCTACTGGAGTGTTCATGTAAAACACTAAAATATACATCCTTAGAATCCCATCTTGGTACCTCATATTATTTTCACACTTCTGAGATGACTTTAATTCCTAAGCCTTCAGGGATGCACCTGTTCTATCCTCCAGCTGAGGTGTGCCCCAAACTCTCTAATTGTGATATGAATATAAGAAAGCCTTTTTGATGTTAAATTTATAAGCAAATGTCTTCCTTGAGAAGTAAGTGAACCCAACTATCTATCTATCTATCTATCTATCTATCTATCTATCTATCTATCTATCTATCTATCTACCCATTGAAGGGGGGAAGTTTTTTTTAAAGCAAACTTTCCCTGAGTTTCAGAGTAGCTGTTGTAGATTCTAGTTTCCTGGACTCTGGGAGAATATTTGAGTCTATTTTCCTCCAGTGCATGTCTCCTGAATAAAAGGGAATTTCATTGTGTTAGAATCATCTTATTTTTATCAGAAAGCACAAGGGGCAACGGGGTAAATCAAAAGAATAAGTGGATATGCTACCAGAAAAAGCAGCTTTTTTTTACCTCTACTAATACTTCTTTGTTATTACAAAACAGATTTCATGATTCAGATCCTTACTATCATCTTTATTTAAGGGACTTTCCAGCAGGAAAATATTATAATTGCTCCACATAGAGATAAACTTTGTGGGAAATCAAAGAAAAAGAATTTCCTCCTTTTGGGCTGGCCAAATAACTCAGAGGATTAAAGTGGTTGCAAGCAGGCTCAGGGGCTGGGGATTTGATCCCTGGGGCTTGCCATGCAGGCCCCGCCACCAGGGTGCACTGAGACAGCAACTGAGACTGGGTGTGGTGGTGTGCACCTGTAATCCCAGCTCTTGGGAGGTTTTAAACAGGAGAATCACTACAAATCCAATCTAGTAGTCAGCCTCTGAACACCCTGTCGACCCTTCCCTAAAATAAAAAAAAATAAAAATAAATAAATAAAAATTTCCTCCTTTCCAGAAAAAAGAATAAAGGGAATAATAATAAGTTAATTTATAAGTATCATAGGCAGGAACAAATAGGCAAGAAAAAATCAGGGAAATGTTATGAATGTCAGAAAAATAACATAACCAGAAAACAGCACGATAAAAGAAAGTGGAAAGATAAAAATCCAAGTTAAAGCAATAAATTGCACTATAAGAAATTTTTAAAATTATTAAGTACTTTAAAGACAAAGTACTTAAGGGTCGATGAAGAACCTCCTATAATAATCATCGAAATCTGAATAATAAACTGAAACAGTCCCTTTGGTGCATAATAAAGTATGTAATTTTAATTATGTGATTTTTCTAGCTAATTTCTACATCAAAAACAGTAAGTACTTCTCTTACAAGGTGGCAGATCCACTGAAAAGAAAGGTTTGTGCTACTATTGTTTGGACTAGATATCATCCCTATATCTTGTACTGTGAATATCTACTATGAAGACAACAATGTGCAATGTGCTAACATTGTAACACTCCTACTAACCTGTTTTGAAATGCTGTTTTATTGTTATTTTAATTTTTTTCTCTTTAAAATAGAAAAAAACAAGGTGGCAGAGACAAGAACTTTTCTCAACCTCTCATATGCACATTGTCATCAAAATTTAAATTACCCGCAACATGCCTTTTAGTTAAATTACAATTAGCCCTTAGACAGATCTATTTACTGAGAACCCACTATGTGCCAAACACTGTTGGCATATGCTACACAACAGTTTGCATTTGTAGAGCACTTTTTCCTTTTCGGGTTCTCACAAATGACATTTTAAAACAAACTATGTTTGTTCTTCAGCATTATCTGCACAAAATGAAAACATTTATTATTATAAATTATTCCTACTCAGGAAAATCTTACTTTAAAAGATTTCACAATATACCCACTTGTATTTGTGTATAGTACATATTTTATATCTGTTATGTGTGGAAGTCAATCAACCATGATAAATAAAAACAGATTGCCTGACAAAATAAAACAACAATTTGGGAAGAGTGGAAATGGCACATTTGTCAGAAGATGTCCACAAATAATTAATTACTTTAGCACATTAAAGATATTCTGTTAATATCAGAGCCTCTTCTAAAGAGGATACTCATTACTTTCTAACCATCTGTCATCACTCCTCCCCAAAAAACTAATTAGGTTTTCATCCAATCACACATTATAAATGATGCAAATATGGATGGTAAAAAACACAATTTAAAGAAGTTAATACAGTAACATTTTTGTTTTAAAAACCAAGGGCTTCAGAGCCAGTCTTCTACACTCTAATTATTAAAGGGCTTATTTTCCTAGTAAATTATTAGATATTAAACTTTAAAAGTTAAATTAATCACACACACAAACTTACAGATAGTAGAGTTTTCCTGCAGCAGGGAGGTCCCTTTTCCGGTAATCTATTCCAGAATCTAGCTGGACAGTATTACAATATTCCTACAATCCAAATACAGAAAATGTCGTTTTAAACAAGTACTGGTTTAGAATTAATTATAAGCTTTATGCTATATGCTATTTTTTAAATTCATGATATGTTTTAACAGAATAGTGTACTGAACTTAGGACAAAATAATAGAACTCATATAAGACTCACAGAATTGAATTTGCACCATTAAGCATATATCGATCCAACAAAATAACAGTTTTTAAAAAATAAGATTTGTATCATGCTTTCCCAAAACTTTGCAAAATAGTACTGTCAGCAATTTCCCCAAATTACTGCCTTGGGGTTTTGTTTTATTTTTAACATAGCGTAATTTCTATCACCCTGGAATGGGAAGCTGGAGGTTACACCTCCTGGGTCTTAAGCACCACAACGGAGAAGTCTGAGAGAGCTGGGCCTTATATTAGTGTCCCCATTTCAAAACCATCCTTTCCTGATGTAGATGCCTCCTTTTGAACCAGTCACTAATGTCCTCTGTTTCTGCCCTGGGCTCCTTTCTTTCCATCCTCCATGGTTCATCTGTGCATGCAAATACACACCTCACACACCCCACGTTTGCATTACATGAACAAGTGAATTTTCACTCTACCTACCTTGATCAGTTGGATTGGGAGTCATGGAGGAGGGACTATATTAGGGACAGAAATAGTGATAGCAATAGCAACAGCGACAGAGACAGAGACAGACAGGTACATCTAGACATTCTTTCCAGTAGAATGGTGACCCAGGGTTTTTAGATCAAGTTGAGAAACATTTGCAGGCTTACCATTTAATTTTTATTCAAAGTAAAAATTCCTTTATGAAAATTCATAAGGAAAAAATTATATTGTAACAACTTCATGATTTTTGTTAATAAAAAATTGCATTTTAAAAATCTTTTGGAACCAAATTAACTCTGTCTGATTTTTTCCAAAATAGCCACAATAATCTCTCCATTCCAACACGTTCTTCTTCCAATGTGGTTAACATTATGACCAACGATACATGGGGTCCATATTTTGTCCTATGATGCTATGTAATAACATCCTATGTGACATTTAAAGCAATTTCCTTTTTTTTTTCTCATATTTTAGGGAAGGGTCTACAGGGTGTTCAGGGTCTCAGTACTAGATCGGACTTGTAGGGACCCCCCTGTTCACAGCCTCCCAAGAGCTGGGATTACAGGTGCGTACTACTACACACAGTCTTAACTGCCAGCTCAGCACACCTTGGGGGCGGGGCCGGCAGGGCAGGCCTGGGGATTGAATCCCTGGCCCCTGCATCTGCTTGCAGGCGCTTTAATCCACTGAGCTATTTGGCCAGCCCAGCAATTTTTTATTTGTTGGCTGGTATCTCTGATCATGAACTAACTTGTTCCACTTTTCTGGGGAAGATGCTGAGGTTGTATTGTTCATCACCATTGTGGAGCTCATGAAGGTAAGTGAAATTTTGCCAGAGTTTCAGTTTGTGAACTGAACTAATTATCTATAATACTTCTGGTATGCTAAAGTGCCTGATAAGCGTCCAACTCCCTGGAGGCCACATTGCCATGAAAAAGCTTACACTGGCCCATACAGAGAAAGCCCTTGCAGCGGTCCTGACACAGTATGAAGACTGCAGCATAGACCAGCCGGTTCCCAGGCGTTCCAACTACAGCCACTATGGTACTGAGGAAGCTGCAAGGGCCTGCTGTGCTTGTTCCAGTTCCTTGACCCTCAGAAACCAGGAAAGAAACTAATGTAGTGCTATTTTAAGCCTCTCAACGTTACAGTCATTTATAACGTGGCAAGAAAGCACCAGAAGGGTAACATGGGCGCACATAGGAGAAGGAGCAGCATCTTCTTCCGGGAAGCTGCCTTCAGGGTTGTGGTGCTGTAGCAGAGCTGCAGGCTCATTGTTACCTGTACCCTACAGCAGGGAGAGTGCATGCCCTCTCCTTTCATGCTGCAGCTGCTAAAGGACTCTGGGGCAAGAGGCTAACCAACTCCCACCCGGGACTAAAGGGTTGCCACAGACAGCAGAATTTTAGGACACAGAACTTCCAGGGTTACTATTAAGCCAGTCGTGGACAATCTGGAGTAGTTGGTCACCATAAGAGTAAAGACCCAGAAAACTGGGCTAGAAGGCTGACAGAAGTACAGCACTTTGGTGTATATTTTAACAATTGTGAATTTGCTTAGCATAAAATACCCCCCCCCCAAGGTAAACCCCTAGCGTGCCTACAAAGCTAAGCTTCTATACCACCATTTGAAAAACAATACCTGAACCTTAGACATCATGGCTCCTGACACTGCCTGGTCTGACCAGCCACCCGGCTGTCTTCACGCAGATGTCCCTCACTCATCATTCCAAGGTGCTCAAATGCTCCCCTCGGGCCTCTCTTTCAGGACCCAAGCTCTATAATCCATTCCACCAGAAAGGAATACAGCATTGTCCAAAAACTCATTCTGCTCTTCACTTGTCTCACATGACCATCACTAAAGAGAAAATGTATCTATATCCAGCCATATGTCCTTCTTTTCAACTTTGAGTAATGCAATAAACCTAGGAAGAGATACATTCTCCCCACTGTTTCCCCATGATAAGGAACAGCCACCCAGGTCCAAGAAAGAAGAAAACATCCTTGTTTAGAAGCAAGTCATACTTGGCCTCAGGGAAATCTGCCCTGGTGTGGAAAGCTCGGGCCAGCTATTCATACACTGCCTCTACTGCAAAAAACGTAATGCACAGTATAGCGATGCCTTCATACAAATGTACCTTCTCCAGGCCTTCTGTCTCTCTCAAAGCATAAGGTCTCTTACATGACTCAGTGTTCTTAATTTAGTAAAAATTTATTTTTCCTATTAAAAAATAATGCTAACAGAAGTTATACAAGCTTCAATTTCTTTTGGATAACTAACTTCTTGAACATACGAGTGATTAAGCCTTACCAAATGATTGCATTTGTACATTCACTAATCACCACCAAGGAATATCTAATCAGCAGCAAAAGAACTGTATCCAGAGCCCTTAGATCTTAGCTCTTAATTGTCTGAAAAATATTAACACTCAGTTTATATTTTTAAAGAAAAATAAACCTCAAATTTTCAAATTTTATTCACTTGCCCTAGATTATTCAAAGCACTTTACAGAAAGGTGAAAGCAATGTATTTCTAAGCTGAGGGTAAATCTAAAAGGGCAGGATCTCTAAGTAATTTCCTAATTTCAAGGTATATTTACAAAATCTATAACCTCTTATCACCATTCCATTCTAATGCATAACACCATAATATTAATCAACCCTAAATGATATTTATTTCAAAATAATTTGTATATTATGTATACAAAGGACAAATACAATTATACAATCTAAAAATGCAATTAGGAAATTCGGAAGCAAAAGAAGGAGGTTAACACACCTTTATAAGCATACTCACAAGTCAAAGGCCACTGACTTCAGAAAGAAAAGTGGCTGACTGAAAGATCTGCATTTTAGCAATTCATATCATCCTCAAGTCAACTGTGTGTATTCCTGTTTTTGTGTATTTTTTTTTGAAACAGATCTTACTGTGTAGGATATTAAAGGGGTGTGCACCACATCTTGCTTATTGTATGCAGTTTTTAGCAATTCTTAATACTGTTAAGAAAAACAACCATCTCATATAACTTCATATACCTTCCAGTCCACTCCCAGCTTGAACAAAGAAGTAATATTGTGGAAAAAAGTCCTTTCAAACTGCTACATGTTAACCTCTTCAACAAAAATTGCAAAGATTTCCCTCTTTTAAGTAGATTTAAAGGGCAGTGCTGTGCCAAAAGTCACAGCATCCCAACACTGTAATCTCAGCATTGAGGAAGGACAGCAAGTTCAAGCTCAGCCTCGGAACATTTTCTGAGAAAGTGATTCATACTCATTGTAAAAAATTTAAACTTTTAAAAGTATAAAAGCAAAAATGAGGGCCAGGAAGATGGCTCAGTGGAATAAGTGCTTCTCTGGCAAGTGCAAGGGCCTGAGTTCAATCCCCGGTTCTGAAAAAAAAAAAAAAGCAAAAATGAGTCTCCTATACCCTACTCAGAAAAAATTTGCTTATAGCTTACATGCTTGAAGTTTTTCCTAGCCATAAAGAGATGATGTGTGAATATGCCACAGTTTACTATTAGTTTATTCTACTTGTGACAGGGATCTGGGATTTCTAGTTATTTGCTCCTCCACAAACATTCTTGGACATGATATTTTAGTGCTCATATGATGTGTTTTTGTTATATACATACCTAGAAAAGGTATGCATATGACTGGGTAGACACTGCCCATTTTCCAAAGGGTGGTTTGTACCAATCCTCACTCCTAGTGTGAGCATTCCTAAGTGTCTCTGTGTTGCTGGGCTACAGAAATACAACTGATTTTTCAATATTGACTTTGTATCTTGTGTTATGTCGTGTACGCAGTTGAATTCAACTGAATATCTGTTGACCTTTTGTTCTTTCTATCTGGGTATTCTGAAGATTATCTTTTTAGTGACAGTAGCACTGACTTAAAAGTGTTCAAAATAATGATATACTGTGGTGCTCAGGATAAAGAATGAGGGCAATTCTCAAAACAATTCAATTTTGTTTTAATTTAATTTACAAAATTAAAACACAGTTTCCAAAATGTAGCTATTATAAATTGTGAGGCTATAATATAGAAGAGAGATAAATAGTAAGGACGGAAAAGTTCATATTATTCCTCAAATTATATATTTCATTGTTTTAAAAATATTTCAATATATAGTAATTTGTTTCATTTATCTTAGTTCATTGAACAAAAGTTTAAATTATATATTTCTTGGAAGAATCTTTTTGTTTTATGTCTTGTACTGAGTAAATACTTTGAAGATAAGAATATACATTGTAATAACTTGTTATTCTCTTATTATTTGGTTATAAAATTTGTTCTATTTTTTCATAAAGTATGAAGAAAAAATTAAAATACAAACTAATCTCTAATACTCTCATCTATAAAATACATATGAAGATTCTTATATTTTCACAAAGCTTATATTAAAACTGGCATAAAATTGATCATGAAACCTGGAGATCTTTATCATCAACACCATCTATGCTATGGTCTGAATCTCTGCATTCCCCCCAAATCTGTACGCTAAAACCTATTTCCAATAAGGTGTCAAGAGGTGGGGCACCAGGAGGTGAATAGGCCAGGAAGGATCTGCCCTCATGAATGGAGATAGTGTCCTTATTTAAAAAGAAAAGGCCTGAGAGAGCAATTTTTCTCCTTACTTCCTCAAGAAGATGAAGGTAAAATACAAAGGGTGCCATCTTTGAATAAGAACGGAAGCACTCACCAGACACCAGATCTGCTGGCACCTTGATCTTGGGATTATTTAGCCTGTAGAAATGTGAGCCAGAAAGTTCTATTGCTTATGAACCACTAAGTCTACAGTGTTGTGTTACAGCAGCCTGAACTAAGACATCATTGTAACAGCAAACCCTGACATGACACAAGGGCCTACCATGTGCCAGGAACTAGTCTAAGTCTGTTGGTCTGCCTGCCTGTCTCTGTCTCTCTCTGTCTCTGTCTCTGTCTCTGTCCCTCTATCTCTGTCCCTCTATCTCTGTCACTCTCTCCCTTCTTCCCTCTCATCCTATCTTTCTCCAGTTTAATCCTCTTAGTCCTCTCAACCACTCTTTGAGGCAGACTTTTATTATTATGCCAATTTTGCACATGGATAAGGAAACTAAAGCACAGAGAAGTCAAAGAGCCCAAAAGGGAGCAATCAGTACTCAAACACAGGCTCAGGTGTTCCAAAACAGTCCAGGATATGTATGTCCTGCTTAGACATGCCAGACAATGGAAAACTTGGATGTACTTGCTGGAAGGTTCTTGCAGTCCTCTGTCAGCCTGCCAGGGAAAAGTCCCACATCTCTTGTCCACTGCTCACATGCTCACCAAGTAAGGCCTACCCCTGACCACAATTCTAGGGCACAGCTATGTCACAATGAACAAATTTGTGTACTTATCTAGACCACAGTTCTCTACAAAACCTATATGGAGGTAGTTTCTTATTTTGCTTGTATTATGCTGCACGTGTGTGAGGGTAGCCTTGCATACGATATAAGGGAGGAAAAGAGGAATGCTCTCTCCCCCTTTTGGGTTCTTGTTGCCCTTGCTGTCTGCTGCCACCTTTAACCGTTGTCCTTGTACCATGCCCCCTGCCTTGGAGCCAGCTGATTATGGACTAAAACCTCTACAAACTGTGGGTTAAGTAAACATTAACCCCTTTAACTTTGGGTCCTGGGTTTTTCATCTTAGCAATGAGAGAAAAATAACTGAGACATAATTTGGTACCAGAGAAATGGGGTAACTGCTGTGACTATAACTGACTGTGTGGTTCAAGAGCCTTTGGGAATGGCCTGTGGGAAGAGTTGGCAAAGGTTCAGAGGTGCTGGCTGAAAAAGTAGAGCTGGAAGGTCTTAGGCTGTTTTATATGGGAGATTGTGGTCAGAGTTCAGAAGACCAACCAAAAGGCTAATAGAAATCCTGCTGGTAAAAACCAGGCTCAGGAGGTTTCTGCTGGGAAGAACTGCATTGGGTTCCGGACTCCGGATGATCTGTGCTACACCTTGGCAGAAAGATGATTTGCATTTTCCTTGTGTCCAGGGACCTTGTCTGAGACTTAAGATTAAAGGTGGCAGACTAGTGAATCTGGCAGAACAAATTTCAAGGTAGTTTAATATTATAGTGGCATGACTATTGTTGGGGGCTTTTAGCAAGATCTATGTTGACAATAAAAAGCAAGGAGGTCAGCAAGATGATTTAAAACATTGTGAGTTTTCCCAGAAAGGCTCCGAGTAAAGCTATGAATTGCAAAGATAGAAGTGGGAAGATCTGGCCTGCTAAGAAGAAACAGGAGAATAAAAAATATGGCTTGGGATATCATACCACCTTTTGCAGCCTCAATACTGCAAAAGTGAAAGACTCTGTTTTGGGAAGAAAGCCACGGAGCACTGTGTTCCAGAATGATGGTGGCATAGCAAATTTGTTCCTCAGAATTAGAACAAATTTAGAGTGCTCAGCAATCCTACAAATTAACCCATACACCCAAGAGAGAGGGAAGCCTGGCTACTGACTCAGCTGGTGGCAGAACTTGGCAGCATCAACATGGCACTGGTTTTAGGTACAAGCAGATTGGAAGAGTTGTGGGGATAGAAAGGCTTCCACCCAGATTTCAGAAGGCCTGGGCAGCCTGGCAGTGTGCTCCTAAGAGGGCAGTGTGTGAAGCTGTGGGTGTAAAGCCAAAGGTTCACTGGAGGACCCAGACATTTGGAGAAGCTAGGAACATGGATCATCTGAGAAAAACTGCAAGGAGAGAGTGGAGCAGGCCTGAGAGAGAAGCTATGGGAGCTACAGCCACGGGAAGTTCCATAAGGGCAGAGCCACCCAAACGCTCTGGAGTTCACATCTTGTCACAGACTTCTGTGGATCTGCACATAGAACTACAGCATTTAATGTTTGTCCTGCTGGACTTTGGACTTGCTTTGGTCCCATTCCTTTGTATTCTCCTGTATGTAACTACTAGAAATGTCTATTTTGTACCATTAAATGTTGGAAGTGTATAACGTTCATTTGTCCAGGGACTGACAGCTAAGAGTTTGTCTTAAATCTCAGGGAAACTTCGGAATTGGACTTTTCAGCAATGCTGAAATTCTTGGGAATTTGGCTCCTCTTGGAGATGAACAAAACACCTTTTGAATGAAGAACTGTGCATGAGTCTTTGGGAGGCTGGGGTTGGAATGTTATGGTTTGTGTCTGTATGTACCCCCTCAGCCTTATGTGGTCATGGGAGGCACTTGAATATAAAATAGGAGATTCACTCATGATGCAATATTGTGATTTAGGATGCTGAGACTAAGGGCAAGTGATTGCCGGAGCAGTCCACTGATTGGGTTGACACCACCCTTATCTCAGCACTATGGATAAGATAAAAGGGGTAGAAAGAGGCCTATTTCCTACACACACACACACACACACACACACACACACTTGCTCTTGCTGTTTTTGCTATCTTCCACCACCATGAACTCTTGCCCCTCTGCTGTATGCCACCATCTTGCCAGTCAATTATGGACTGAAACCTCTACAAACTGTAAACTAAATAAACATTCCTTCCTTTAACCTTGGATGTCATATATTTTGTGTCAGCAACAAGAGAAAAGTAACTAAGACACAATGTCTTTGACCTTTGGTAGATTTCTCTGAGCTGTATTCTCATGGAGCCCTTGGCTGTTTATTCATGCCGATCCTTATATCACTCAGTACTGGCAAGAATTCTCCCAAGTCAAGTTAGAAAAAAATTTCCCATTCTGATCTTTCATCAAGTTCTTCATTTCTCACCTTTGATTTCTCAGTCCTTTGCCTACTTTAAGCAGGAATCTTACTCAAGTTTAGCAAAAACTCTGGCTTAGTTTAATCAATCCCCAGCTCTGATCAGTTCAACCAAAATTACATGACTATTCCACAAGACCAGAGAGGTCAAATGGACTAATGGAAACACAGTGTCTACCAGGGATGGCAAAAAAAAAAAAAAAAAAAAGCCATAGATAGGACCTTTCTGCGTTGGTGTTTATGACCTGAGAATCACAGGGATTGATGGCATTGACTTATTTCTGGTTTATGTTTGAATGAAATAAGATGAAAAGAAAAGTACTAGTCCTCTACAATGGCAGTAAAGAACAACAACAAAAACTACATGTTTTGTTAAGAATTGTTTGAATGAACAAATGATAAAAGTAGAGTTCTCATGAAACAAAGAACTGATAGAGCTGGAGTAGTATGATTGAAGAGGGCTAGAAGAAAACACTATGAAGTATAAAGAGGGTGGAAGACAACCTTGATAATGAGCCATTACAATAAGAGATTTAAACATCTCAAATTACATGATCCAAGACTTACAGAGTTAGATTTTCAACTCACATCTCATAATTGTAAATGAAGTGACATGGTAATCTTTTTGAGCACCCCTAAGATGCTCAAACATGCCAATCTTGATATATAACATCCCATGCACACATGTACTGAGTCCACAGCTCCCCTGGTGATACCCTGAACTTTCTCAGACTATGCCAGCAGGCAAGCCATCACCAGGTTTGCCACCTCTTCTTTGAACTAGAACTGTGAGCCAACTTAAACTTCTCTTTATAACTTACCCAGCCTTTACTGTGTAATTAACCACAAAAAGCAGAAAATACATATGCCACTCAAGTTATTCTGGATATATATTGGGTAGGAAACAAAGAACCCTAAGGTTGATATGAAGAGTTGTTTTTGTTCATCAAGAAAGTGGTAACATTTGAGCCTAGGAAGATATGTGTTTCTATTTACAAGATAACTACCAGCTTTTAAAGCAGAAGATAAATGTGGTTATCATTATAACACTGTCACAGCAGAATAAAAATAACCACATTTATTGAGAAGTTCATTCACATCAATTTTTAAAATAGAACTATTGGTTCTAATTTGCTGATCAATACCTGAGGTTCCAGAAGATTAAGTGTTTTGATCTCACCTTGTCTATAGTTATTTGGTCTACTCATAGGTAAGGAAACAGTACTGTACACTTCCTATGTTCAGAATAAAGCACTGAATAAATAACATGATCCAAGACTTACAGAGTTATAGGTTCATAATTTCCATCACTCTTAAATATTTTGTTAGTTATGCTTTTTGTAGCAGCCAGTTGCTGCCTCAGTATGTACAAGTAACATCGAGTGAAATTTCCAGAATTATCCCTCTATTCCACGAGATGCACTGTCATTTGTTTATACACCTTACTGTGTTCCTACTGTGCTTTAGTGAGGCTCTTTAAAAAAAAAAACTAAACTATTTGCAAATTTAATTCCATAATTTAATTTTTAATGTTAACTAATAATACAGGCAAAGAGCTACTTGACAAACACCTAATAGAACTTTAATTACAAGGTATCTTTGATTTAGAAATTCTATTTCTAGGAATATAATCTACAGAAACATTAATTCATATGCCATAAAATGTTGTAAACAGTCTTTTTAATGTTTTACTTGAAAAGTACAAACTAGAATAAAGCTAAATATAAAAAATAGAAGATTAATTTTAAAATAATAGTGCAGCTATGTCACAAAATATAAGGCAGTGATTTAGAAGAGTGACACTGAGTTATGTCTGAACACAAAATATCTCCAGGATATCTTCAAGACACAAAAGCACAACTCAGATGAAGGCTAATGTACTCTACCACTAATTTACAAAATATCAGGCTAATGTACTCTACCATTAATTTACAATAAATCAAAACTAGACATATAGACATTTTTACACATAAAATTATACAAAATGCATGAAATGGTACAAGCCAAACTTTTAATAGTGGCTTTTCCTGAGAAGTAAAGTATGAATGAGATGAAGTGGGAGTGGGATGAAAATGGACAAAAGGAAAAACAGAACAGGTTTTCAGTATTTAGTAAATATAAATAAATAAATAAATAAATAAATAAATAAATAAATGTTTGGATGTTCATTAAGAGTTTAGCCCAGAGCATATTTGTATATATTTCCTAAAATTTTATAAAAAGAAAGATCTCAGAGAGCGCCATGCATTGTCCCCAAATAATGAAGCTCAGAAAAAGCTCAGAAAAATAGCTTCAGTGAAGTCATTTTAAAACCGTTATACCTATTTAGTTCTGTCATAATAAACAGAATTCTAATACTCCATTATCCCACTTTTTCTTTAATCAAGAGAAACAGAGTCTTCATTCCTGAGAGAGAAAAATGTAAGAGTGATGTATGGTGCCTGGAATGAAGTAGAAACATCTAACTTTGGAGAATTCTTTTTCTTAATCATCCTATTAAACACAACTGCAATGCCAGTAAACTTCATTTTTCTCCCACGAAAAGGAATTGTAAAATACATTTCCAGTCTAACTGGACACATATGTACCTTTCCAAGTCTAATGTTTTAAGAATTTTTTCCTTCTGTAAAAATGACAAAGGTAAGCAATAATATATGCCTACAAACACACCAACTCCATATACATGGTTAATGTACACTATAATTACACTCTGGAATAATGAAGAAAAGCTATATCCCAATAAAATACTCAGCTTTAAAAATGATCTGTCCGGGCCGGGGAGATGGCTCAGTGGAATAAACGCTTCCCTGGCAAGCACAAGAGCCTGAGTTCAATCCCCGGTTCCACCAAAATAAATAAATAAATAAAATTGGGGGAAAAAAATCTGTCCATTTTTAAGGACTTCATTATTAAGAATTTTATGGTATCTAATATCATGTTTCAAAATACACTAAAATTTGGTTCTGTTCTTTTTCACTGTATTTATTGAAAAGTAATTATACTTTTATAAAAGATATATTCTTATGATAAAAGCAACTGAGAATATAATTAATTCTACCCAAAGGCAATAAGATGTAGTAAGTAAATGCAATGAATAAACCTGTATACACACAGAGAGAGTGTATCATAGTGTGGTAGAGAGAATTCTCAGTAAAGAGCAGGTAGCACGCATTGGAGATCTAGTTCTGCCGATAGCTATGCAATCCTAGGTCAGATGATCTCAGGCATGAGTAGCAATTGCCTCCAATGTATAACAAGATGGTAGGATATACGTTTCCTTCAAACTCTGAAACTCTATGAACATATATGTCCAGACAGTTTTATTTACAGGCAAAACTGGCCCTCATTAGCATATACCAGTATAGTGTGATTGATTATATTTTAGCATCTGTTCTGCTTGGTCTATTAATGCTCTACCAGATAGTTAATAAAAGTTTGAGTGGCTATTCTTATTTATAGGCATTTGCCAAATTATGAAATATTGAACATGAATAATTCTTTTTGCATTCTAATTTCCATATACAATGAAGACTTTCAGAAGATAAATGGGCTCACTTTACCTCTAGATTTGGGCACAATTCTCTTTATATCCTCACTTGCTATGGAGGCTGATCTCAGAAACAGCTCGCTCGCTCTTTCTTTCTTTCTTTCTTTCTTTCTTTCTTTCTTTCTTTCTTTCTTTCTTTCTTTCTTTCTTTCTTCTTTGGCAGAACCCGGGATTGAACTCAGGCCTGTGCGCTTGCCAGGGAAGTACTTGTTCTACTTAGCCATCTCCCTGGCCCCCCTCACTTTACCTCTAGATACAACCTAGAGTGCTGTCCCTTCCACTGGCTTCCTCAAAAGGAGACTATATTTATGCATTGTTTTATTTTTCTCAGCTGTCACTACTTAAAACATTTAATTTGATGTCAGTTAACTTCTCCCATATATAGTAAAAAGTACTTTTAACCTTCTTATGGTCTTTCTTTTCTAGGACAAATTTTCTCAGGAAATCCCTACTTCTTCCAAGTTGAAGCAAAAACAAAATCATAAACATGACTATTAAACCAAGAATGATGGCAGTGATACATCCAAATAAAGAAGACAGAAAAAAGCATAGCAAAACTCCAGCTTCATTGTTTGTTGAAATCTGTGAACACACAGAAAAGTGCATGCAGATTTCATGTAAATTTTCACTTCATTTGTTCATCCTCAACAATTGCCAGCATTATAGAAGGTAAAAAACATTTAAATTTGTGGCTTTAATTTATTTACATTTTACATCATTTACATTTTAGTATCTCAGTGTCACTCCTACTCTATAACATTTTAGATTAATATTATATTGTCCCTATATAATAGTGCAGGATTTGGGGGTGTATTTATTTTCAGCAGAAGAGCATTCCATTATCCCATTAATTCTCATCTTTGTATTCACAGTGACTAACAAATGCATGTTAACATCAAAATATTGCTTTCATATCCTTTATTTTACAAAGGTGCTCTGTGAGCCAATTAAGCTTCTGTAGACCAGTTTGCCTAAGACATTTTAGGGGAGAAATTTATGATAGTTCAAAAGAAATAGATTATAAGTTTTGAGACTTAAGAATCCATAGCATCATAGGGACTATAGCAATCTTTCACTCCAATTTCACAATTCAAAGATTTTTTAAAAATGTAAGCTCAAGCAGATTTAAAAGGATTACCCAAAGTCAATGACAGAGCCGAAGACTCACAGACATGCCCTATTAACCTACTGATTTTTCTGCCACATGATGGAAAACACATAAATATGTGTGATGTGATTGTGTGATGTGAACATGCATGCATATTATGCATGTACATTATACATGGATATGCACATAATTTTCCACATTCTTCTACTTTCAGTTGTTGAAAATTTGAAAGGTTACTTTAGATATTACATCAGAGTTTATTCAGTTAATCAACTTTATTTTTATAATATATACATCCTACCAATCAACATACGCTAAGGAATACATTCTAAAGATTTTCACAAATCTTTAGAAGCCTATTACCAAGTTCACATTATTAATAAAAATAAAAACAATTTGAATACTAGCTACTGATGGTAAAAGTATATTTTGATTAAACATTAAGAAGTCCTTTCTATGCATCTTAACTTAAGGACCAATACACACTTTTGTTCTCTTTAATTTTATATGCATGTTCAGAGATGACATGGTCTTAATAACCTTATGTACTGTTTAATACCAATTGAAAAATGGGAAGTATAGAGACAGCCAATAGAAAGTGAATAGAGTATTTTGTACTAACCACCCCTAATATATTATAATTTGGATAGAGAAATGCTAAGTCTACATAGCAAAAAAAGATTTCTTGGATACCTTGAAGCCTTGAAAACTTGGCCAAACTATTGTTCAACATGCACACAGTTTGTGTCTTCATGCTCAGATGTTGTTGAAACAGCAGACTTAAAAGAAATAATGTCAATGAATCCTACCAAGCACTATACATGACCTCTGGGGTAATTAGCAATCATTCAAAAGCAACAAGACTAAAATGTTCTATTCTTTATTACTGTCAGCTCTTATCTTGATCAGCATTTTAATAAAGATGGTTCGTTTCTAAGACAGTTTCATGAATCAGTCATAATTACATTCTGACATGCAGTGAATAGTAAAGCAAAACTAAATATCACTTCATCAACCTTTCTAACCTTTATGCAAGTATTAACTGTAAATAATTTTTACACAATCCTACAACAGGAAATCTGCATATTTCTTAGCTTTGTACATACTTTACCCCAACTGAATTTCCTGTGACCTATACCTGAAAAACACAATCAGCCATAATTATCTAGTTTTGTGAGATGTTCAGGTGTTGCCTTTCAGAGTTCAAATCAACTCTCACCATAAAAGGCTACTTTATTCTACAAATGGCACAATATGCAAAATAGGTTAAGTAGCCAAAAGCATCTTAGAGCATTGTGGATTGAAAGAAGTCTCTCTGGAATCAAAATGTCATAATAAAACTACACTAAAGCAAAGTAACAACACTTGTAAAAGTAGATTCATACATGACACATTAAGGAATAGATCACTGATGACTACTGCAGACAATCTTATAATTAAAATGTTAAAAGAAGAATATTAATTAGAAAGAGATAAAAAGCACTTAAGTATCTGAATGGTAGTTTTTTCCCCACCTAATTCCAAAATAGCTGATGGAAGAGACTGAAAATTTTCCAGAAATATAAAAGCCACTTGGAGATACTATTCTGATATAGAGAATAATGTGTAAATTTTTCAGCTCTGCCTTCAACCCATGCAAAATATCAGATTTATTTTAGAGTTTTAAAATGATTAATTTCTATTTTTGCTGAGGAATAATGAAAAATGTTTTAGATCATCAAAGTGGACATAATTCAATTAACAGAATAAAATGATACATATCTTAGATGACTTAATTGTTCAGTTCTCTTAAAATTTCAAAGTAAACATAATGCTTTCTCAAGAATAACATCTTACTTTCCCACATACAAGGCAAATGAACTCTTTGGGGCCCACAGCTAGGTTCTCAAACTCATACTTCACTTATGTCTTTCAAGTAAATAAAGCTAATAGTAAATGCACTAAGTAATATTTTATGCAACCTGATTTCCATTTACAAACTTAAATATTGGGTAATAATAACACATTTACCAGTTCACTTTGTGTAATTTCAATTTGAAAATACCTTTCCTCAAAACAACCTAAAATTATTCCCTGCATATTTTCTTATACCTTTTCTTATAAAACAACCTTCCCGAGTGCTGCTGACTTAAAGCCAAAGAGGAGTACAGCAAAGATCTTTTTCATATGGGATTAAAAACACAGGAATGCATTTGCCTTTTATGTGATAATTTTTGTTTAACTTTTCTATTTAGCATTCTTGTGTATTATTCCTTACTCTTACTGGAGGTACAAGCAAAAAAGGAAAAAGTGTTGATTTAAGAAAATAGATTTCCCAGAAAGAAAGAGAGAAAAAAACCTGTGATTAAGATTTAAACAAAAGCTAAAGATGGCTTCCTCTGAGCTCTGATGAGGTCCGCTACCTCATTACGAACAACTGCAAACTTGTGATGCATTTTGTCTCAAGAAAATCCAAAAAGTCCTTGGTATAAAGCAGACAGGGGGTGCAGGTCCATTCACTCTTTCTGCATCACAACCATTATGTAAAAAGTATAAAACACTGCCTTTATGCTGCCAAGGCACAATGACTCTTCCTACATCAAAGGACTTGCATCAGTAGGGTTTTTTTTTCAAAATTTATTCAAGCTAAGGGCAAAGAGACAACAATTCATACACGCTAATTACGCCTAATTATCTATTCCCTTTTCTGACCAGCTTCGGCCAGTGTTATTTGCTATCTGGATTTCTCACAACCTCCCTCTGCCCTGTCCATCCAGCCCAACAGAGGAGGCTTTGAAGAAAACAGTTGTGGCTTTTTAAAGTTTCCTCAATATAGAGTTCAAGCAAATTAAATAATGATTCTGTTAGTTTTGACACATTTCTGCGTTAAATATGAGGACCTCTTGGTTAATTTGGCAAATTCCTCAGATCTCTTCATGGGTGGAATCATAGTAACACACTCGCTTACAGGAGCGTCTCCTCACGCTTTCTTTTCATGATCTAAATGAAATGTTTATTGGATTAAAGTTCTTCTCTGCAGACCTCCATGGTGGCCTGTGACAAAGAGCTGAAAAGTTCTATTAATTGGCTTGAGTTTTCAGGGAAGAGAAAGAGAGAATTCTATTTCAAATTACATCACTAGTCCAGAAAATTGCCACGTGTTATTAAACTAATTTACCTCAAGATTCAAAGAAGCAATTCATATTTAAGTCACATTATCTTTAAATGATTTTTGTTATCAAAGAATTGATTTCTTGTAATTTAACCAAAAATACATATTTATTCAGAGAAAAGAATTTGAGTCCTAAGTGTATATTTTAGTTATAAACATTGATTTCAGTTGAATACAAATATATAATTTATATAAAATCTATTGTGATTTTATATAAGACTCCAGAAAATATTAAAAACATAAATCCTAAATTATTTTTATAAGCCCTGATATACAAGGTCTACATTCTAGAATAAAGATGGATAAATTACATTTTAAATGAGCATCTCAACAATTTTTATTCGAGGTGTTTATTCAGGAACACAAAACAAAAGCACCATTAGAAACAAAATTGAATGCCTGTTGCTGTAGATGATTTTTTTTAAATAGATTTGCTCAAACATACGTAGTTTTTTAAAAAAGTGGAAAGTTGATTTATAAAAATATCTTCAATAAATATTCTTAATTTATTTAGCCTAAAACATGATAATTATAGAAAGATTCTATAAGTCAAATAAATATTTTTTCTATAAAATATTAAATACTTGGATTTAATTTAACATTTTAATGGTTCACGGGGGAAGCCATAGTGCTTTTCAATTCAGGAGTTCCGTGTGCCACTTTTGTTCTATTTTGCTTCTTTTAGTCTAAAGAATTAAAAAGGCACGACTCATAAGTAAAAACATTATCACACTAACAAAGTTTTAATCTCTGCAAGGCCGTCTCAGGTGACAACGTCGCAGAGGTCAGTAAGACTGACACTGACCCCTGAGGCAGACTCTGATGATTCTGTACTCTGAACATTATAATGGATAAATTGACAACACAATCTTGAAGGGTAAAATTAAATTTGTAATTAAAAGCCTGCCCACAATGTCCACCAAGACCAAGTAGACATGTTCAGCAGGTCTGATAACAGAACACTCCTTCTTTGCATAAACCCCTGTCTTCACTGCCTTTATGTAACTGATGGCCTAGCAATGTAAGTTCAAATATAATGGAACACTTCTTCCTTTGTGTGACTGATGGTTGTTCAACTGATGGTCTTGGGACATAGCTGAAATGTTTAAACTCCCTCAGTAACCATGATGTCACCCCACTCTCCAATTATAATGTGCCAATAAAAGTCCCAAAACCCCACGCATGGTGTAGGGGTCTGCCTCTTTAGGAGTAATGTTAGTCAGACTCACCAGTGTAAATACACTGTCTCCTAAACCTTCTCAGTGACATTTCTTCCTGTGTTCGGTCTGTTTTTTGTAACAATCTCACAAGTATGAAAGCTACAGGAGGAAAAAGTGGCAAATAAACATTTATTTAGCCAAGCTAAAAATCCAGATACAGGTGGCTGGACAAAGGCTGTACATTCCATCTCAACTAAGGGTTATAAATAGTTTTTCTAAACTTTGTGACTGAAAATCACATCAGGACAATATTCTCAAATTATTCAGTATTGGGATAAAGTTTCTTGGGAAACAAGTCTCAGAAAATAAAAGCATGAAGGTAGATATATATAGACCATCTTAGATAAAGACTATCTTCTACCAAGTAGAAGATGTAAAACAAATTACGTGGACATTAAGCAAATATTACAACAAAAGTAATGATAATCACGTGACTCTCCTTAGATTACAAAGTATCTTTATATGATGTATTCAAATTCAACTAATGTTAAAGCATAGTATGTTTTCCAAATGGACAAATATTTACCAGAAGAGGAAAATTCACATTTATAAGAATTAATATTAGAATGCTATTTTTCTGTAATTTCATTATCTATCTGCAATTAACCAGATAAAATTAGAATGCTTTGTTGGTTACTATTCACCAATTTACAGTGGTCATTTCACTAATCAACTAAAGCCGCCTGACAGTTAACTTTAAGGAAAAATGAAGACTTAAAACAGACATCTTGCTGTCACTGTGAATGAGAATTAAAATACTAAGTTAGTAATATGAGACTCTATCCTTGCACAGCTAAAACCTAACATACGCTATTGCAGAGGAATATTTTCCACAGAATTATCTTAGATTTGTTCACAGGGTTAAACTGATTGAGAAAAGCATAAAAAGAAAGTTATAAAATTCACATTGAGACTTTTTTCAACTTTAAAATTCGTAAATAAGTTTATCTCTTCTAGGCATCATTATAGACCCATCACAAATAGATGGTTTATGTAAGTTTAGGCATGGTTTATGGAATGAGCAAACAGATTCTGATCCAAATATAAAGCACAGGTCTAAATAACATAGACTGCTGGAAACAGGTCGGGTGAGAACAGCTGTGTTGGTCAGCCAGTCTAATTTCAAGAAGGAAAGTATGTTTAACTGAAATTAACCTAAAAACTTATTTTTCTGATCCAAACACCAATTGGTCATCTTTTTCCATTATGTATAATGTATCTAAAATTAATAATAATTACAATGTAGTAAGATTATTGTTGCAAATATCTTACATAATAGTAGTAATATTGTAAATGTTATTATAAATATTGTTCAAAAAAAAAGAAACTTAAGACATGTTATTCCCTTAAAGTACATGGGATTAAAACCATTTCTAAGAAAGTTGATCCCAACAAAACTGATACATCTCAAGTTTAGTTATTTCAAATCAAAACTGGATGACACGTTAGCTTTTGGTCCAACAACTTTCTTCCTATCAACCTTCTAATAAATCATGCTGATGCAAAGTTTCCATCACAAGTCAGTTTATAGGACAATGCACTGCTTGCACACGTCATTTTAGACAGCTATAAACTTAGATAATAACTGTTTTAGACTTTCAAAGCTACTGCTCTGCTACTACTACTCAACTCTGCTACTGCAGTACGAAGAGAGCCATGATGCACACAAACAAATATACACAAAGTATATCAATTAAGGCCAGGGAGATGGCTCAGTAGAATAAGTGCTTCCTTGGCAAGCTCAAGGGCCTGAGTTAAATCCCCAGTTCCACAAAAAATAAAACAAAAATAAATAAAACTATTTACAAAATAATGGCTTCATTTGGCCACTGGCTCTAGTTTATTGACCCCAATAGAGACAATTATGGGATACTTTAAGATACCACAGGGCAGAGGCTAAGCTAGATGCATTTAATTCCACAAAATACTAGTAAGTACATACCAACAAATGCTTCAAGAATTATATTTGTTCACAAACTTTGGGAGAATTACACAAGTTTTATAAATGTCACAACAAAGATCCTTCAAGAACAATTCAGATATAAATGATTTTTCTGCCATCAGTTCATTAACACACCTTTACTTGTAGATGGTTTCATTTTTTAATAATCTCAAGGACTCTATATTCTTATTTTATTGGATGTCTCTGTAGAATGTAACACTCACTTTTATTAGAAAACATTGCTAGAAGCCTTCTGGAGGTCCCACATATGTTTTTGCTTCAACAATGTTTGGACAGAACAGACCCAGGGACTCCCTCTTTCATCTTCCCATCCACCTTCCAGGTACAAGTTTCGGGACCATCTTCTCGCCTATCTCCTCCTTCCAGGACTGGACAGCAATGTTCTTTTGTGTGTGGATCCTTATTGCTGATCAGTCATGACCTCTCAGATTCATTAGAATTATTCCACCAAGGTGGAGGCTGTCAACCGCTTGGTGAGCCTGCACCTGCGGGCCTCCTATACCTACCTCTCTCTGGGCTACTACTTTGACCGAGATGTTGTGGCTCTGGAGGGCATGGGCCATTTCTTCTGTGAGCTGGCCAGGTAGAAATGCAAGGATGTCTAGCATCTTGTGAAGATGCAAAACCGGTGCAGCGGCTGTGTACTCTTTCAAGACGTGCAGAAACCATCTGAAGATGAGTGGGGTAAAACCCTGGATGCCATGGAAGCTGCCCTGGCCCTGAAGAAGAACCTGAACTAAGTTCTTCTGGACCTCCATACCTTGGTCTCTGCCAAGACCGACCCCCATATCTGTGATTTCCTGGTGAACCACTTTCTAGATAAGGAGGTGAAGCTCTTCAAGAAGATAGGTGACCACCTCACCACTCTCCGCAGGCTGGCAAGTTCCAGGCTGGGCTGGGCGAGTGCCTCTTGGAAAGGCTCACTCTTAAACACGACTAGGAGGTCAGAGCCTGGTGGTCTCTGAGGGGCTCCTGTATCACCCAACATCAGAGCTTTGGCCTAACCCCCTCCCTCCAGCCACTAGGCAGCTTTCTCACCTTTCTGGAGCCCCCTCCCAAATCTTGGACCAAAAGAAAATAAACCCTTTTGCAGAAAAAAAGAAAGAAAGAAAGAAAGAAAGAAAGAAAGAAAGAAAGAAAGAAAGAAAGAAAGCATTGTTACCTTGATATGAGTAGTGCTATGATTTTAATAGTATTAGCTGCTTTTCTTTTTATTTTTAAAAGGATGGCTCTCTCTTGTTTGTTGTCTAGAAGATATGTTTAACCTCTCCTCTTTTAGTATATAAACTCTTTCCCTAAATTGATTCCCAGGGTCTCAAGTACCATGAGTAGTTTAGTGTCTTCCTGAGTTTCAGAAAAGTATATGCAATTGCAAGAATATTTATCCACATATGTATTTCATGTCTCATTTGTACAGAAATAAACCAATAATTGACACCCCCCCCCCCAAAAAAAAATTCAGGTCCTGGCAAAGATGGCTGACAGCAAAGGAGATTGTCTCTTAATCAGTGCTGAGAAAAAGCAGTTATCCTGAGGCAGAAGCAAAAAGTAAAGGTTGATTCAGGAGGATAAAGGAAAAGAAAATCCAGTTGGACTAAACTCCAGGGTTCAGAAAGGAGGGATAAGAGGGGAAACCAGACCACTCCTGGGTCAGGCTACGCCATCCCTGACCCACTGCCCAGCACACACACCAATGGGGGAGAGGACCAGACTGAAGGAGGGAGCCCACCCATCAGCAACAGCTGGCAGATTTTAATTTCACCAGGGCAGTGGGCAGTGGGGCCCTGAAGGGAGGTTTCCCCAATGCAGACAACAAGTCAGCCCTTCCTGTCCAACACAGTGTGGTCCTGTAAGAGGAGCACTCCGCACCCTCTCCACAACTGTTACTATGGGCTGGCCCACACAGGGCAGACCCCAGCAACTCCTAGCTGGGAAGTACAGAAGGAAGGGAAAACTTGTTTCCCCAAAATACCCAGAGCAGAGTTAGAGAGTGACTCGATAAGGAGCCAGAAGACAGTGTGCAGCCTCTTCCTGTTTCTGCCAGCAACAGTGCTCAAGGCTTCGGATAGGTAATTGTCTGGCCCATGAGAGGAAACCATGTGGCTACCTGAAAACAGAAAGAGCTGTAGAAAGCTCTCTGTTAACGCTGTAACAACTGTGTGAAAGATTTGTTCTTATCCCTATTATTATTTTGGTTATTAGAGTTATTGAATCCTTGCAACTTTGTTGGATTTGGATCATACTGATTGTCATTACTGTTGGCTTTTTTTAATGTTCTCTGTTTTCATTTGGTTCTTACTTCTTTACTGGTGCTGGCTAGTTATACTCTAATATGTTTTGAGACTTTCCCTTTGACCTGCTCAATCTTTTAGCATTTCTTCCCTCCTATCTTTCTTCTCTCCTTTCTCTTTGTTCTCCTTGCTCCATTATTTTACCTCCTTGTCTTCCCCTCTTCCTTTCCATCTATCCAATGGCATTAATATAACTGGCACCTGCAAAAGTACATTAGAGAATAAGAACTAATCAATGCTAAAAAACTAAACAGTACTATATAAAGCCAAATGAGGAAAGTCCTTGGCAAAACTGGACTTAGAGGATCAAAACAAAATTACGTAGAAACATAACAAGTACTTAAAATCTCACAGCCTCCCTTGATCTCTAAATACACTTTCACTGATCTGCATCTGTCCTCCTGCCTACAGCTACTCTCTCAAATGTCCTCAACACCAGCCATAAAATAACTCCAACAGATCCCATCTTCCAATCTATTTTGTCTTTAACCTATTGACATTTCTCTTACCTCTCTCTCTTCCCACTGACATACCTCTTCCTTTTTTCCTTCTTCTCCACCCCTTCAATTTGACATGAACCACAGACAGCAGTATAATATAGTCCATAAGGGGTACTGACAAGAGGGTAAAATTAACAAGACAAATTTTAGTGTTTATGATTGATGTAAGCTTGGTTCTATTAACAGTGTTATAAACAGAAATTCTCTCCTGGAAACACAATGATGGGTCCATCAAATTAACTTAAATACACTGAAAGAAGAGTCAGTATCTCTGAACAAATAAAGTCAAGAATACATCATTAGAACACAGAATCTAATTAAAGATACCCTATATCAACAACAAACTCTCCTTACTGTATTTGACATCAACCCTCAGCAATAAAACAAACAAACAACGTAAAAAAGCAAAGCATCAAAATGCCCTCAATGTTTCCCAGATCTCGTAAAGCAGATCTAAGGGGCAATGGTAGAAACAAAAACAACTAGATAGCCGACCTTAACAAAATGATTAAGGAGGAAGTAAAAGAATTTGGTGAAATCAGAGAGGATATAACACAAAAGACAGTGGAACTATCAAATTGACCAATGTGGAAATGGGAGAAACAAAAAATTGGAAGAATTGATCAAAATGGAACAAAATAGGAATGACGTATTTACCAAAGACATAGACCCCCATAAAAGATGCCAAACAGAAATCCCAGAGATAAAGAACTCTCTAGAATTCATAAACACCAGAAATGACAAATATGAAGACAAGTTTTCAGAAAGTGAAGGTAGAATGGAAACTCATGACAATTTACTCAGAAAAACCATAGAAATTACAAGACAACAGGAGAAATCCATCCAATAGGTACCTAAATGATGCCAGTAAGCAAAGCTAACTGGAGCTAGAGAAAAATAGGAAGACAGTATACATAAAATAAAGAATGTATTTACAGAAAATTTTCCAAATATGAGAAAATAACTCAATATATAGTAAGCAAGGCTTACAGAATACCAAATAACTATGAGGAGAAAAGAGCTCCCCCCAATACATAGTTAAAATCCCAGATGTCACACAAAAAGACAGCATTTTAAAAGCTGTAGAAGAAAAACAAATACACACACAAAAAAATATGCTCAAAGGTAAAGAAATTAAGATTATAGCAGAATTCTCAACACAAACCCTAAAGACTATGAGAGTAAACTATTCCAAACCCTAAAATAACCAAGATTAATATATGCTGCAAAACTGACTTTCAAAATTAATGGAGAAATAAGGACATTCCATGAAAAAAACAGCTTAAGACCAGCATGAACACGAAACTAGCATAAAAAATTAAATTTAAAAAATCCTCAATAATACCCAGGAGAAAAAGAGTATCCAAAAAGTCGTATACATGAATATATTAAGCAAGGCAACTAACTAGTCAAATTTTTAAAAAGGTGCCAACAACAGAAAAAGAACACAAGGACTGAATAAATAAATACAATGAGAATTACATTTTAATAAATAAGTAATACATAATTTACAACATAGACCCCCTAAACAATTTCTAAAATAAAACAATATTGCCAAAATAACATACCAGAACTTATGGAACACAATAAAAAATAGTCCAAAGAGGGAAATTTACTGCTGTGAATGATCACATTAAGAAACAGAGGGAACTCAAATAAATAACCTAATGATACACCTCAAGAAACTAGAGGAGGTCCAGGGAGATAGCTCAGGAGAATAAGTGCTTGCCTGGCAAGTACAAGGTCCTGAGTTCAATCCCTGGTACCACCAAAAAAAAAAAAAAAAGTATCTTTTAGGGCCAGCCAAATAGCTCAGGGAATTAAAGGACCTGCAAGCAGGCGCAGGGGCCAGGGGTTTGATCCCCTGGGCCTGCCATGCCAGCCCCGCCCCCCAGACATGCTGAGGCAGCAACTGAGACTGGGTATGGTGGTGCGCGCCTATAATCCCAGCTCTTGGGAGGCTGTAAACAGGTGGACCACTATGTGTCTGATCTAGTAATGAGATCCTGAACACCCCGTAGACCCTTCCCCCAAAAAGAAGAAGAAGAAGAAGAAGCTAGAGGAACAAAAACAGCCCAAGGGCCAGAGAAATAGCTCAGTGGCACAGCAGCTGCCTGGCAAGCATGAGGTCATGAGTTCAATTCCTGATAACAAAAAAAAAAAAAAAAACAGCCCAACCCCAAACCTGGTAAAAGGGGGGGAAATTATAAAGATAAAAAAAAAAAAAAAAAACAGCCCAACCCCAAACCTGGTAAAAGGGGGGGAAATTATAAAGATCAGAACAGAAATTAAAGAAATTGAAACTATTAAAAAATTATATTAATTACTATTAATTAATAATATTAATTAATGCATATATATGGAATCAAAGAACTGGTTCACTGAAAGAATATATAAAATAGCCAAAAGCTTAGCCAAACTACCAAAAGAAGGGAAGAAAAGACACACACCAATCCATTTAAAAAGGTCAAAGCCACAACAAATGGCACCAAAATCTAGAAAAACTGCACTCCAACAAATTTGGAAATCTTGAAGAAATGGAAAAATTCCTAGACAAATATGAATTACAAAAACTGAACCAAGAAGATATAAAAATGTTGAAAAATTTACATACAATAAAATACAAATTGAAATTCAAATTCAACATACAATTAAATTGAAGAAGAAAAACCAAAACCAATCACTATGAAAAGCCCAGTAGATTCACTGCTGAATAAAAGACCTTCAGGAAGGACATAACACCAATCTTCCTCTAATCAAATTGAAGGAGAGGCAGTACTTCTAAACTCATTCCTGGAACCTAGTATCACCCTGATTCCAAAACCAGACAAGAGCCCAACTAAAGAAAACTGTGGGCAATTTCATGAGAAAAACTGACAGCTTCCCTTCCAAAATCAGGGCAGGGTGTCCACTATTACCATTTTTTTTCCCATAATTTTATTGAGAAACAAATAGCAATGAGACAGTTTTAAACCAAATTGGTAGGACAGTTTCAATTAACATATTGCACACATACTTCCTAGTACCATTACCATTCTTGTTCAACATAATACCCAAAACATCAGCCAAAATAGTCAGGCAAAGAAAGAATTAAAAGGGACACATTGGAAAGGACAGAATCAGAAGTGGTTTTTTTTGTTTTTGTTTTTGTTTTTTTTTTTGCTCGGAATGCCTTCAAGGCATGACTGGCTGGCTTGTGTTGTGGGGATCGAACCACAGCAACCTGAGCCTGACTGCTTTGTTGAAGCAGCCACTTAAAGAACTGAGCTAAGGGGCAGGCCCCCAGGAAAGGACAGAATCAAATTATCATTATTTGCACATTACCAGGTCCTTTTCAAGAACATACAAAAGATTACATCAAAAGACTCCTAGGATTAGCAACCAAATTCAACATATTAGGATACAAAATCAATGCAAGAAAAGCAATAGCAGATCCAGGATACAGCTCAGCAGCACAGTGTCTGCCTAATATGTGCAAGACCCTGAGTTTAATTCCCAATACAAAAAAAAAAAAGCAATGACACCCCTATATACTAACAATGAATCTGCCAAGAAAGAAATTAGGAAAACAACATCACTCAGAATTACAGCAAGATAAATGGAATAATTAAAAATTAACCTAACCAAGGAAGTGAAAGACCTCTACAACAAAAAACCACAGTACTATCAAAAGGACAATGAAGAAGGCATTAGAAAACGGAAAGACACACCCTGTTCATAGATAGGCAGAACCAATATTGTCAAACTGATGTATAGAGTTTTATTTATTTATTTATTTATTTTGGTGGAACCGGGGATTGAACTCAGGCCCTTGCGCTTGCCAGGGAAGCACTTATTCCACTGAGCCATCTCCCTGGCCCCCTGATGTATAGGTTTAATGCAATTCTGATCAAAATACCAGTAATATTCCTCATAGCACTTTAAAAAGAAACACTTAAAATTCATATTGAATAGCAGAGTTCCAGAACTGTAAAGCCAATTCTGACTAACAAAAGCAAACAAAAAGGCATTAGAATCTCAGATTGCAAGTTATATTACAAAGCTCCCATGCAAAAAAAACAGGATGGTACAAAAACAAACGTGAGTCAGAAAAACAGAATACTGGACACAGAAACAACCCCAATAGTTTCAGTCACCTGATCCTTGGCAAAAAGATAAAAAACATACACTGCAAGAAAGATCAACTGTTTGGCAAGTGCTGCTGTGAAAACTGGCTACCCACATATCAAAGATTGAATCTAGACCTGTATCTCTCACCATGAAATAAACTATCAAAATGGCTCAAAGGCCTAAATTTTAAAATGGAAATACAACCTGAAGAGAGATAAAATAGGTAAAATTCTTGAAGACATGGGTAAGTAAAAACTTTCTGAACAGAACCTCATTGGGGAATTAAATAACATCAAGGATCAACAAATGGGGGGCTGAGGTGATAGCTCAGTGGCAAAGCATCTGCCTGGCAAGCACAAAGTCCTGAGTTTTATTCCTGGTATCAAAAATAAATCAACAAAAGGGGTCATATCACATTAAAAAGCTTCATCACAGCAAAAGAAATAAGCAAGACTGAAGAGACAACCTACAGAATAGGAAAAACTTTTTGCCACTTATTTCTCTGACATAGGACTGCTATCTGGAATATATAAAGAACTCAAAAAACAGTAACAGATCTCTCAAAACAAAAGACCCAATCAAAAAATGGGCAACAGAAATTGAAACAGAAATCCCAAAAGATCCACACTCCTCACATCAACAGATGGAGAACAAATTTGAAGGAGGAAATAAAGCAGGGAGGAAACAAATAGACCCTGGGAGGACACAAACCTATGCTGACATGGCTAGACTTAGGTAATATTTTCTAAGGTTTTGGTGGCATTTTTCTTACCTAACAAGAGGCACCCAACAGTAATCTAAACAATGAGTTTTGGTAAAACATGATGTTGAGGACAAACAGGACCCTGAGGGAAGATAGACTTTTTAGTGACAGAGACCATAAAGGGAGGGAAGAATGTTCTAATAGCAAGTGTTACGACAGGACCAGCAAACAGAGAAAATTCAGACACATGGCCAAGGCCAGAGCACTGGAGGTTCAACAAAGACTTCATGAGATTGGTGGGATTTTCTTGCCTAGGATAAGATTTTCATGCATCTCTAAAGAATGTTTACAGTTACAATTAATGTTTCAATTAATTTACAAACTCTCCTGCTTATTCTTATTCTTCTAAAAATGTGAATGATATCACAAAAATCTCCTTTTTATATTTTTCCTATTTATGTACTTTTGGTATCTATGATGAAACATAGTTCTAAGTCGCTGAATAATAACAACAACAACAACAAAATTCCTATCATTTCTCTTTATAATTAAAAAATAAGAAGTGCTACAGGTATAACTCACTGGTAGTACACGTGAGTGTCTTAGTTACTTTTCTCTCATTGCTAAAACAAAATATTTCACAGCCAACCTTAAAGGAGGAAGGTTTATTTAGCTCGCAGTTTGTGGAGATTTCAATCAGCTGGCCCCAAGGCAGGGTTGAATGTCACAGGGGTAACTGTTCAAGGTGGCAGAAGACACCAAGAACAACAAGAGCCTAAAAGGAGAGAGAGCAAACCTCTCTTCCTCCCTTATATGGTACCCAAGGCCCGCCCACACCATCTTCTCACCCTCCTCTTGCCACAAGCTCAGGCTGTTTACAAAGTGAGCACTGCCACACACACTGAAGCTTCTAGGCTTCTCAATTCTCAAGTTGACAGTGTATCAACTACAATCCACCCCTTGTCAACTTAGCAACAGTACACATTTCTTTAAACCAGCTTCCAGATACAAAGACATGCTTATTCTTAACATTGCACAACTTGAACACTATAACACAGGTTTAACAATCCTTATGAACCAGTACTAAGTCTATGAACATTACATTACATTAGAACCATAGCATTTCTTCCCTCAAAGACTCATATACATCCTTTCATCTCAAAGAGCTGTCGAAGTCCTAACAGAATCAGCACTGCTAAAAAGTCTAAGTCCCAAGTCTCTTCTGAGGTGTAAGACAATTCTGTACAAATGAAAACAAAGTTAAACACTTCCCACATTCAATGGCATAAGATAAACATTTCCATTCCAAAAATTACAAACAGGGTGATAAAAGGATTGGGACCAAAGCAAGTCCAAAATCCAGCAGGGCAGACATTAAGTCCTGTAGTTCCCTATGCAGCATCTGAAGCAATCTGTGGAAAATTGTGAGCTCCAAAGGGCTTTCATGGCTACACTCCTATGACACTTGTGATGGTTACAGCTCCCACAGCTTTTCTCTTGGGCTTTCATTTCTCCTTGTAGCTTTCCTTAGAAAATCCATGTTTTTTGGTTTTTCCAAACTTCTGGAGTCTCCACTATACCTTTGGATTCACACTCACAGCTTTACACACTGTCCTTGTAGGAGCACACTGCCTGGCCTCCCAGGCCTCCTTCTGAAATCAAGATGGAAGCCTTCTTAACCCCACAACTCTTGCATTCTGCATGCGCCCAAAACCAGTGCCAAGTGGATGATGCCATGGTCTGATGCCAGCTGTAACAGTAACCAGGCTTCTCTCTTGGCTATAGAGGTCAAGTCCCTGGATTGCTGGACACTCAATCCAATTCTGAGGAGCAAATTTTCTATGCTGCTGCATTCTGGAACATGACATTCCGAAGCTTTCTCCTCAAAGCAAAGCCTTTCATTTTTGCCCTTTGAGGCCTGCAAAGGGTAGAGTCTAGTTGTTTCTTGTGAGTGCTCAGATCATCTTTTACATTTTCCTGTTCCTTCTTAGCAACCAAATCTCCACTATTCTACCTTTGCAGTCCACAGCTTTACTAGAGCTTCCTTTCTGGACAAACTCATAATGTTTTGCATCATCTTGCTGTGCTCTTTGCTCTTCAGTCTCAACATAGATCTTGCTAAAATCCCCCAACAATAGCTATGCCATCACCTCAACATTCAACTGCCTTAAAATTTCTTCTGCCAGATTCATTAGTTAGCTACCCTTAATCTCAGCCTCAGGCAAAAATCTCTGGACACAAGAAAAATGCAGACAACCTTTCTGCCAAGCCATTGCACACATCATGTGGAGTCCAGAAGCCAATGCAGTCCTTCTTCCCAGTAGAAACCTCCCAAGCCTGATTTTTACCCACAAGATTTCTGTCAGCATTCTGATCTCCTGAGTTCTGACCAAGATCTCCCATACAAAACAGCCTAAGACATTCCAGCTCTACTTTTTCAATCAGCACCTCTGAACCAGTCCAAACTCTTCCCACAAGCCATTCTCAAAGGCTCTACAACCACATGGTCAGGTATAGTCACAGCAATAACCCTCCTTCGCTGGTACCAAATTTTGTATTAGTTATTTTTCCTTCGTTGCTGAGACAATATACCTGGCACCCAAAGTTAACAGAGAAAAGGTTTACTTAACCCAGTTTGTAGAGGTTTCAGTCTATAATCAACTGGCCCCAAGGCAGGGTGGTATGGCACAGGGACAACTGTTCAAGGTGGTGGAAGATAGCAAGAGCAACAAGAGCTTAAAAGGAGAGAACACAAACCTCTTTTCCTCCCTTATATTGTATGCAAGGCTATCTGCCCACACCATCTCCTCACCCTCCTCCTGCACAAGCTCAGGATGTTTACAAAGTGAGGTTTCTGGCCCCTTGCTGAGTCACTTAGTTAAGCTTCTAACCATCTCAATTCTCAACTTGCCACAATATATGAACCTTTACAGTGAGGCAATTTCTAGCACAGTTACATACATATACTATCTACGAAAAGATTATACTTTTGGCCAAGACAGTTGTTGGAACTGGATTTTGCCTCTTGCCATAAATCAATAAAATATTGTGAAGAAAAAAAAAATGAAACAACTCATACCAGACATCATCAAATGGTTAGCAAAAGGAATCAAGCCCTAAGGTACAGAAACTAAATTAGCAAACAAGCAAGCTCTATACTTTTTCTGGCTTTCTATGTATAAGCAATTGGCTAGACTGAAGTACAGCAATCTGTAAAAGTTAAGGAGACAGTAATCAGAGTTTTGGAAAACTGAAGAAGTTGAAATATGCACAGGATAAGAGGAAGCTGTGCAGAGAAAGTTGTTTACACAGAGAATTCTGTAAAGTTTGGCAAATATTGGGCTGCACATGCACAGAGTAAAACTCTATAAGACTGGACAAAGAACAACGCACAGAAAGCTGGGAAATACAAGCATCCTGAACAAAAAGTTTGCTCTAAACACCAAGGATTCAGTAGAAAACCTAAGACTGGCATCATGGTGCGCACCTATAATCCCAGTGCTTGGGGCGGAAAACAGGAGGACCACTATGATTCCAGTCTATGTAGCGAGGCTCTGTAGACCCTATACAAAATACATTTAAAAAAAAAAAAGAAAGAAAGAAAAAAGAAAACCTAGAAGGGTCACTCCAAGAAGAAAGGTTAAAACAGGCCTGGAATGAAATCTAATCTAGATACACCCTAGCCAAACTTAAAATCACACTTCAAAAGGACCAAGTTGATTGACAAGAAACTTAGCCATTTGCCAAAATAAAATTAATTGTCATCTGAAGAAATAACAGAAAATTAAACATAATAATCACTGTGCCCAGTATCTAATCACAAATTACCATACTCACAAAAAAACAACAGAAAATACGAATCACAACTTTGAAAAAAACAGACCACAGAGAGAAAACAAAAATGATAAAGATGACTGAATTAGCAGGTAAGAACTTCTAAGAAACTGACGTCTGCTTCTGAAAAGATGGTGATATGTTTTCCCCATTTCTCTGTTATGTACAATTTTAAATCCTGGAAATCATATGAGGGTTGAAATCCTTTTGCCAACAGCAAAACAGAACAAGGAACATCCTACTCTAGGTATCAACAAGAAATGAACAGAAAGCCTGGGTTCTACCTAGACCTGGCAGTAAACAAAGCATTGTTTCCCCTTTTCATGCCAGTCTAGTGTCCAAAGCTATAAGCCAAAACAGAAAGTTTAAGTAGAATCCACAAAGGTAGGTAGATTAAAAATAAGCACACAAAGAGATGCTCACTGTTCCATCCCATTCTATAGACACCCGCATCTTCTCCTGTGCTACATCCCTGACACGGCTGGTAAATGTGGCATAAAGACACTTAGCCTTACTGCCTTCCAACACCAGCACTGCTTTTAAGTGGCTAAGGGGATATTGTCACAATCCATGGGCACTTCACTGATCTCAACTACATGATCTAAATATTAAGGCTGAGAGTGGGGAGGCTGTCCTCAACAGAAAGCCCATCTCCATCTCCCAAAAATAAAAGCCTGCCAATGTCAACTAGAGAGAATAAGGTGCAAAATATGTCATGGAGTCCACTGGTTTCTTTACTTCCTTTGGAATAACTAGAGCCAAAAGTCATCATCTGCACCCTTTCTACTGATACTCCAATGTTTAAGATGAGAATGAACCATGAGAAGTACAGCTCACTCAAGACTCTCGGCAATGCTTCCTACACCACCACCCACTGAGCATCCCTTACCCACCCTGGCCCAAATTACCCAGGACAACCCTGGCACCATGCAGAAGCTGATGACTGCAATCCATGACATCGCTTCCCCTAGAAAATCGTGGATGGCCCCTCTGGAAACTGTTGCTTGATAGCTGAGGACCCTGGCCCCTTGCTGAGTCACTTAGTTAAGCTTCTAACCATCTCAATTCTCAACTTGCCACAATATATCACCCTTTACAGTGAGGTAATTTCTAGCAGTTACATACATATACCTAGGAAAGGCACTGCCAATGCTGTGGGCAAGGTCAGTCCTGAGCCAAATGGGAAGCTCACTGGCATGGACTTCCATGTGTCCCCCTCAACTTGTCAGTTGTGGATCTGACCTGCCATCTAGAAAAAGCTACCAAGTATGATGACATCAAGAAAGCAATGTTAGGCATGGTGGCACATGCCTATAATCATAGCACTTAGGAGGCAGGAGGATAGCCATGAAGTTGAGGCCAGCTGGGGCTACAGACTGAGACCCTGTCTAAAGCAAAACAAAAGCTTAACAGCCTAAGTTGTATGGTAATAACAATAAGCTTGTCTTCTGGATGGTTAACAATGTAAGTTTGCAGACCAAAATTAGAGAAAAATGAGGGCTGCAAGGAAAGCCAACATTTTGGCCCTAGCCTTCCAAGGTCAATTAAGACTCAGGACATATTAGAACTTGTACTGTAATGTCATGCAACTTGGTAGTGTCCCAAATTTTCTGATCAAGGAGATTATGGGGCCAAAGAGGAAAGTCATCAGTGATGTAGAGTGTGCCTAAGGAGAGTCGCATGGAGAGAAAACATTCTCTCAGGCTTTCACAGACAGCAC
>NW_004524666.1:7620241-7623199 GCF_000260255.1 Octodon degus | reverse complement strand
AGAATGTATGCAATGTGTTAATTATTGAAACTGTCCTACCAATTTGATTTGAAACTGTCTCATTGCTATTTGTTTATCAATAAAATTATGGAAAAAAATTAAGATATAAATACTCATGCACCAAATTTCCCAAATAAACCCATCCTCATATAAAAAAATAAATAAATAAAGCAAAACAAAACAATATTGAAGTAGACATTAAAAAACCTCCTAAAGAGCTTCCTGGACTATGCTGATAACCAGGTTGTCTCTTTCAACTCTAAGAATGACACCCACTCTCTCACCTATCATGTTTATACTGCCATTGCCCTCCACAACTACTCTGTCAAGCTCATTTTCTGGTAATGCAATAAATCTGGCCACAGCAACAGGGTGGTAGACCATATAGTCCACATGCAGTTCAAGGAAGGAGAGCTCCCTGGATCACCAGCCCTAATGAAGGTATGAAAGAAAGAGAGGACCTCAGGTGTTGACAAGTCTTTGTCACAGCTCGGTTCCCCACTACACTGAGAATCTTCTCCTCTTGACACAGTTCCCATCCAGGATCCCAAGAAGGGAAAGGGTTCAGAAAATCCCACTTGTCATGCGATGATTGCTCAGTGGCACAGAATTTGTCTACTATAAGAAGGCTCTGGATTTAGTACCCAGGATTGCAAAAAAGGAACAGAACAACTACTGGCAAAGATGTGGAGATTACGTTGCACATGGGAATATAAAATGGTCAAGCTGCTAAAGAAAACACTATCATAGTTTCTCAAAAATAAATTTAAACATATAATTACCATGTGCTCTGACAATTCTACTTTTCAGTTATATACAAAAGAACTGAAAGCAGGGGCTCAAACAAATATTCCTACACAAATGGTTATAGTATCTATAATGGCCTTTAATAAATGCATAAGTAAAATGTGATATATACAATACAGTGGACAATTGTCACCCTAGTCAAAAGGAATAAAATTCTGACACAAACTACATAAATGAATCTTAAAGACACTGTAGTTTTCTAATTGTAAAATATGATTTCTTTAACCCATGTTTCTTTCCTTCTGCCCACCTCTTGTCTCACTCAGGTTGGATTTGTTAATTATGTTGTTCAAGTCTTTATTGTTATATATTTACCCTGTTTTTACTAAGGCTTACAAAAAGCATCCCCTACTACATTTATGATTGTGTTTCTCTTGTAATTCTGTCATTTGCCTCACATGTTTGAAGGCTATATGTTACATGCAGATTTAAAATGATGAAACACTGCCTGAAAGGAACTTCTAAAAATCATTAAGGAGTAATGACTCTTTGTTTTAAGGATATTCTTAATTGCCTATTGAAGCACTTTTATCAAGACTACTTTAAAATGTTTATCAGACAATTCCAATATCTCTGTCACTGTGACTGACACTGTCATCAGTTGGCTGTTCTTTCACACTCAGTTTGGTTTTGGTGATTTTCAATTGAAACTTGGGGGACATTTTCAAAATTTGTCATGAGACTAAATTTTCTTTAAAATAAGATTATTTCAGGAAATTATATACATTATCAAAAAATTTACTATCTTAACCACTTTTAAGTGTACAACTCACTGGCATTAAGCATATTCATTATGTTGTACAACTATCGCCATCCATTTCTATAACTCTTTATCATCCTAAACAGAAACTCTGTACCCATTAAACAATAATCACCCATTCCTCCTCCTTCTAAGACCCTGATAATCTCTATTCTACTTTCTCTATAAGTTTATCTTTTCTATCTACCTCACATAAATAGATCATAAAGTATTTGTCCTTTCTTGGCCATCTTATTTCACTTAGGTGTTTTTAAGGTTCCTTCATGTACCATGTATCAGACATTCATTTATTTATATGGAAGAATGATGCTGCATTTGTATGGCTATACCATATACTATTTATCTATAGATAGCTGTGAGCTTTAATAATATATCAGTCCTCCTATCTTAAGAAAATATTGTTTTTGCTAAAAATTTATGTAAGCTCTTATTATGTTTTAATACTTCAATCAATAAATTATAAGCTTTTGTGGTAAATCACAAATATATTATCATTTTAATTTATAGAAAAGAATATAAAAATGAATTGTACAGTATGCTTTTTCCCCAATAAATTCCAAATTTTTTATAACCTCTTTTTATTAAACTAAGATTATTCCAGGTTGACTTCTACCACATGTTTCTCTCAGCTGAACCAAAATGCAGATACGACACTCAATCTGAATGAGCCAAATGTTGTTAAGGAAGTTAATATGAAATGAACTTACTTCATAAAGGAAACTTCATGCATTCAAATAGAAATGATACATAGAAGCCAACCTATTGTTCCTTTCATCAATCTGATGCTTTGTTCTATGTGAGAAAACTTTTGGGAGTACTTTTGGAAGATATATGCTGTTAGTAATTTTTCCCTCTATAGTCTTACTTTTGCAGAGATTTTTAGAACTTTTCTCATTCAGTCAGACATTTCAATTCCCAAGAATTTCAGTTCATATCCAATTACAAATAATATATTATTCATCTTGATTTATCTTCACTTCAAATTATGAATTATGGTACTTATGTTTGATTTTCCTTCCTCTTCACACACACACAAAATTAAGAGTAGAGAAGGAAACAAAAAATTAAATTCAGTCTGGAAAGTTTAGTTATCTATTAATAGTGCTATTATATACCAAAGTATGACACATTATTAGTCATAAAAAGATTTAAGGCCAAAGAAAGAGTATAGCTGAAGATTTCCTGAGAACCTCTTATTTCATTCTGTTAGCTTTCTCTTTTTATATTCTATTCATTTCATGCTACATAAAGATTTTTATATGCTGCATAAGATATTTTTAGCCCATATATTAGTTGTCTTGTTTCTATTTTGATATCTTTATATGCCATACAATTTTAGATTCCTAGTATAGAAAATAATACCATGTGTACATATATGGTATTTATATATT
>NW_004524666.1:7608699-7620036 GCF_000260255.1 Octodon degus | reverse complement strand
ATTCTCCTGTTTACTGCCTCCCAAGTGCTGGGATTACAGGCACACGCCACCACGCCCAACCTCAATCACCATCTAAGCACACCCCAGGGGCAGGGCTGGCACAGCAGGCCCCGGGGATCAAACCCCCAGCCCCTGCGCCTGCTTGCAGGTGCCTTAACCCTCCAAGCTATTTGGCCAGCCCTCAGATGTTTAAATATCCTAAGTATAGCACAGGGAATGAAGTTTGATACCAATAATAATTCCAACTAAAGTCTATATCAAAACAATTGTCTGTGTCTGATTGTGACTCTGGCAAAATATTTTATAAAATCTTTTAAATTTTTAGTTTTTGTTAAATCCAACCTTATCTTCTTTTTCAGAGAGGTTGATATGGACTTGGAAACAATATGTACCTAAAATTATGAAAATTATGCTTTTGGCACATAATTGTGCTTCTCTGAAGTACTTCACATTTTGCTTTCTATTGTATTTATGTGCATTCTATAACCTCAACTAGATTGTAAATGATCTACAAGTAAGATATGACCTATTTTATAATTATATTATCCAGTATGTATTAGCTGATACTTTAAACATGGTATGTTTCAATAAATATTGGTAGGTTATGGAATTATTCAATAATCATATAAAAATTATTTAAAATTAATATAAAAAGCCAGACATAGTTGTGCATGCCTATAATCCCAGCATTTTGGAGGCTGAGGCAGGAGAATCACTGCAAGTTGAAGGCCATCTAAGCTGCATAATGAGTTCCAGGCCAGCCTGAACTATACAGGGAGACTGTCTCAAAACACGAAAGAAAGAAAGAAAGAAAGAAAGAAAGAAAGAAAGAAAGAAAGAAAGAAAGAAAGAAAGAAAGAAAGAAAGAAAGAAAGATTAACAGTGAAAAGAGGTTATTTATTCTTAATCATATTGTAGTGAAGACTATTTTAAACTCTATGCAGTGATGATACACACAAATATTTAAACTATTTATGTGCCTCAACTTGACATAATTTCATGATAACTTGATGGCAATCACATTTAAATATATTAGAATATTTTTGTAATAATGCTATTCTAGAATAGCAACTTTAATAGCTGGGAAAACATATTAATAATGGCCATTAAGCTGAAGGAAATAGGGAACATTAAACATTTTTTCAGAAATAAATATATAAGTTTAAACATCCCACTTTAATAATTATGAGCAAACCACAAATTAAAATTTATAAAATGCAAACTATCGAATGTTTCAGTTAGAGAATAATTTAGAGTATACTGTACTTGGTAATTTTCCCATGTACACATGGATGAATACTGCATAAAAAGATTATTTTCTCCTTTAGTGTCTTTGAATATTACTATCTAAATATCAAAATGAATTCGGCTTGACTATAGGACCAGCAAAAGCCATTGATTACCTGTCAATATGTCACAACTACTGAACACAAGTAAGTGATCTTTCTTACCTTCAGGACAGCAATGAAAGGTACAAAGTTAGCCCTTTGGAGTCCATTCTTATAGAGGTCTGAAAGAAAAGTTTATTAGCTGTTTATGTAGCTTAAATCATGATAGCAGTTTGTCTCTTAGTCTGGCAAATAAAGCTTCCTACTGATTAAAACAGAAAAGAGCCACATAAAATTCACTATACTTTTAATAAGAAAAAAATGATGACTCATAGCTCAAATTAGCTTTAAACAATCATAAGATGCAGTGAAAACATTTGCAAGCTATCACTCCCAAAATTTAAATCAACACACCAATAGAAGAAGATGATATAGTTAAAAGAACCTAATACATGAATATATAGAATTCTATCGGGAAAAGAATCATACGCTTCTTTACTCAGTCTGTAAGTTTTCAGGAAAGAAGTAAAAATGGCATAATATGATTAGTCTTTTAGAAAACATACAGTATAATACAACAGCTCCTGCATTTGTATTAAGATATATATATATATATATATATATATATATATATATATAGCATTACTGTAGAGAAATACCACTTTAAGTGAACTTGCTGAAAATTATAACTATTCTTAACAGAACTATAAGTACACTAAAACTATATCACATAGAAGAGGCATTATTTACTTAGAAAAGGGCTTTAATATATGTACATGTCATAGTCAATGATGTTTACTACACATAAATATATTTATTGCAAAGAATAAGCAAGCCCAATGGGGCAAATGTTGAGCTCTGGCTACTCTTCTTCTTTGGAAAATGTTTAAGAATTTGAAATGACATTCCATAAAAACATTTGTTTAAACACTCTATGGGTTATTTGATTTTCAAAAAATTATAAAACTGGAACAGTAAAGTTTTCTCAATAATAAAAATATTGTGTCTCATCCCTTTTTAGTATGGTATAATGGGATCTTTTCTATATTTCCTTGTTTACAGAATATTTCATAAGTGTGATAGATTTCAACTGCTACATATACTTATGGAAATAAAATATCATTAGAAAACATTTATTCTCTTTAGAAAAATAGTCATGATAACATCATTACAGTGAAGAAAGCATTTGCATAAGCTCTTTGGTTAATTAAGGTACTAGGGCTTCAACTCCATTACATTTAAATTTTTTATTTAGGGATATTATAAAAGGTAAGATAATGCTGGCCAGGTTGTTAGAGTTTCAAAATTCAAACTGAATTTTTTTCCTTCTTATAATTAATATCTCTAATGAGTAAAATGGACAAAATGCAGGAAACAGGTTTCAAGTTAAGTATTTCCATATTTACCCTACTTACCACAAGTCACCAGGAAAGGTGCATAAAAACATGTCTTATAAATGTTGATAGGCATGATTGACAGGATGTGGTAAGAATTGAAAATAAAACAATTTTAAACACATTCCATTTTTTAGCAGCTGTACTTATAATAACTAAACACTTCAGCTTTCTTTGTAATATCTGAAACTGGAAGCAATCCAAACGCTTCCCACTTGGGTAACAAATCACAGTATATTCGTGCACAGAAACACTATTCAGCAATGAAAAAGGGTAAACTAGGCAAACGACAAAAGAGAAGACTCTCAAAATGATTATGCAGAGTAAAAGAAGCCAGACCACCCCAAAATTATATTCTTTGTGGTTCCATTTATGTAACACTTGAAAAACACAAATTAATCTAGAGTGATAAACAGAAAATTAATGGTGACCTGGAAAAGACAGTGTATTTTTGGCAGTGAGAAATGAGACAAGGGCACAGGGAAATTTTGGAGATGTATGTGCGTGTACATGCACGTGAAGTTTTAGTACTGGGGATTGAACGCAGCACCTCACTAGTGCTAAGCAAGTTCTCTACCACCGTGATCCATCCCCAGCCCTTCCCATTTTATCCTGGGACAGAATCTCACTAAACTGCCCAAGCTGGCCTGAAACTTGCTATACTGTCACCTCAGCCTTCCAAGCAGTTGGGGTTACAAGTGTCCACCACCATATCTAGTTTATGTCAGCATTTTTAAAATTATATCACTTAAATATGTGCCACTTATTATATGTCAATTGTGCCTCATTTAACTCTTAAAATTTATTAGAAAAAATGCATAACTAGTAAATATCAAAGAACACTATTATTTCTAAAAACGACTGTTAACTTCCATAACAATAAAACTATTATGCTAATGAAAGTTTAATTATGTTAAAGAAAACTTTGGCCTTGTAAAATAACATCTATCCTTTTAAAGGGACATATCTGGTTCTGGAGGTGGCTAAACAAGCACACACCTTTTGGGATGTTAATGACAATAAGAGATGTAAAGGCCCACTTGGAATATTCTTGATTAAAAGATTTCCATTCATCAGCAAAGTTAAAACAGAATAAAATCCTGCTTTTATATCTCATAGATTTAATTTTCTAGAGGGTTAACATCTAAAAACTCTTCCCTTATAAGGGCACATAATGCAAAAATTTTTGCTGAGAAGTATTTTCTAAATAGAATTCTAAACAGAAATCATTTGGCTTGAAAACCTTTAGGTTTTTATAGGACACTTAAGTGAAAAAGGATTGTACTCATTAAATTGAAGAGTTTTCTGCAATTCAAATATTATGCTAATTATCAGTGCACTAGATCCATCTTCTGAAATGTTATTTAGCTACCAAAAATTTTACTGTTAGTTGTTTAACATTATATTTCTTAGACATAAGGATTTTATAATATATTTATATCAACATTTGTCATTATTTTCCAAATACTATTTAAAAATTCAGCAGTTCTTGCCTATTATTTTTTTTAATGATCTTTGAACAAACCTAAATGAACACTTGGTCTTATAAGATAGAGTACTGGAAATTACAGGACATTCATTTTGTAGAGAATGCTATAAGAACCTCTAAATTCTCCACAGTGAATAACTATGAAAATACTTACAGATGAATACATGCAAAGACTACCATTAAATTATTTACAACCACATAGGTACATTAGAGATGCACATAGATATGTAGATTTTTTTCCTTAAAAGGAGTCAAAGCAAAGTGGATTATATATATGTATAAAATGGTTTTGAGTAAGAAAAACAATTAGAACAAAAAGTGAAAAAGCAATTTCTTATAAACATAAAATAATTATATGATTTAACAGAATCAATGGATTTGACAATTCAAGATATTTTATTACAGATTAAAAGAAAAGAATATCTTTAGATTATTTTGGTAGCAACAATTAGTTAAAAGCAAGGTGCCACCAAGGAGAGAGGGTAGAGAGGACGCAAGGCAGAGGCAGCATGAGCTGGCGGTTTTTCCTCTACCTTCTAATATGATACACTCTATTACTCAAATGACACATTCTCCATCACATCATGTTTAGCTCCACTACGGTGGACAGACTTTAAGTGCTCCCTGATCCTAGTGTATGAAGCTTTGTGTAAACTCTGGACACCAGTAACAAAGCAGAGTTATTAGTTATTCAGAATGAGGAATCAATGCAGTAGGCATGACGCATGACAACTGCCTGTAGTAGAGTGCTGCAGGAAACTGGTTAGGTGCTACACCAGGACAGAGAACTCAGGCAAAGATGCATGGGAGTCTAGCGACGAAAGGGTAGGCTGGATTCACAGGGCAGAGCACCCAAGCAAAGAGCTCTCTGGTGAGAAACCCTGGAGCTCAGTTAAGAGTATCCCCAGAGTCTGAGGCTGAATATTTACACATGAGTACAGTGTAAGGTGACTACATGAAGCCAGGAGAAGAATCATCAGGAAGGTTTAGAGGGTGTCCTGGTTTGGGCTTTTTGCAAGATGAACAATACAGAACACATTTTATTAGATCATTTTAGTGAATCACACAAAGAATAATATACAAAGAGTGCAGGTAATCTATCCACATATGAAAGACCAAAAAATCCAGGTGAGAGCCTGGATGCTAATACTCTGCATGAGTCCAGCTGAAAACCTAGAGCCCATAACAATGTCTCACACCCCAACTGGAGGCCTAGTGCCTGCGACAATGTCTCATGCGGGCCTGTTTCACGGATCTGCACTGGGAATGCCCAAAGGTCAGTGTTGGCAGCTAGAAAGTCTGTGCCAGCGGGATGAAGGATCTGTGCCTGCAGGCTGAAGGACCTGAACAGAGGTAGGAAGCAATGTTCATGGTAAGAATCAGAGCTCCCAAAAAATGTACCACAGTCATCCTCAGCTGCAGTGATGTCCCAAGCTCCTCCAATGATGAGGAAAGCCGAGCTCCCATCGGGAAAGCCAATGCGACAAGCTTCTCCAGGAGGCTGAGCAGTGCACCACCTTCCCCTCTAGAGCCAGGAAGTGATGCTCAAGATGAGAACCAGAGCTAACCCAAAGTGAACCACAGCCATTCTCAGTGACAACGAGGTCTCAAGATCCTCCTCTCACAAGAACAACCAAATTTACCAGGAAAGCTAGCATGACTAGGTCTCCTGGCAGAACCAAGTGAACTAGCAGCTTCCAGCAACTTCCGACAGCTTCTCCAGACAGCCTCTCCAGACAGATTCCCTAACAGCCCTTCAACTGCTTCTCCAGTTCTGCCCTTTATGCTTCTGGCAACAATCCTAAAGTGGGCCTCCCACACTCAGCACATCAACACCATGCTCCTCCAATTCAGCTGGATGTAACAAGTTGGCCATGAGCTGGTAATCCATCACAGAGGACTATGCTTGGTGGTACAAATTTGTAATCCCAGAACTCTGGGGAGCTAAAACAGGAAGGTCATGAGTTCAAGCCCAATCTGGGCTAACAGCAACTTAGAAAGACTCTGCCTTAAAAATAAAAAAAAAATTTAAAAAAAAAAAACAATTTAAAAAAAGAACTGTAGCTCAGTGCAAAGGCCTTGGATTCAATTCCAAATAGAATAAATAAATAAGTGGGGAAAGCAATTTTCCACCAATTGGGTTGGAAGTCTCTTAATTCAGTCCTTCTAGGGATTTACCTTAGTAATGGGAAATATTAGTCCTAGATAAAATGCTGTTATGGCCCCACAAACAAAGGTTAAAAGCAATACTAAGACTCAAACTGTTCCTAGGAAAGAGAACAAAGTTCAACAAAGCTTATAGGAATATAAAAATATCCAAAACCCACAAAGTAAAATTTACATATTTGAAATCAAATAAAAAATTATTAGGCAGGCAAAGAAATAGAAAATGTAGAAATACTCATAATAATATAGAAATAGAAATACTCACCAATAGAAACAGATCTGTGAATGACAAAGATAAAACATTTAGGAGACAAGAACATTAAGACAACTATTCCTATTCCTATATTTCATGTGTTCAAACAGCTGGAGAAACACTGAGTATGATAAACAGAAACATGAAAAATATATCAATGGGCCGGCCAGATGACTCAGTGGACTAAAGCACCTACTGGCAGAGTGCAGCAGCAAGGGTTCAGCCAGGGTTTGGTCCCCAGCATGCTGTGCCGGCCCCACCCTCAGGGCACACTGAGAAAGCAATTGAGACTGGGCATGGTGGTGTACGCCTGTAATCCCAGCACTTGGGAGGCTGAAAACAGGAGAATCACTATGAGTCTAGTCTACGTAGTGAGACCCTGTAGATCCTGCAGACCCTGTACCAACTACATAAAAAAAGAAAAAGATGAATGATTCACGGTAAACTTAGACATAAAAATTACCATATGTAATATGCTGGATAGAAATGGTAAAATTTTGGCAAACTTGATGACACAGCAATAAAAACAACCCAAAATCAGTCACAGAGAGAAAAAAGGAAAGCAATGAACAGAGAATAACTAAGCTATGGAACAACTTCAAGCAATTTTACATATGTATAATTTTAATCCTCAAAGGGGAAAACATATTTGACAAAATAATAGTTACAAAAGCCTACTTAGGCTGCTGCACTCTGCCTAAGTAGGTGCTTTAGTCCACTGAGCCATCTGGCCAGCCCGTTGATGTATTTTTCACGTTTCTGTTTATCATGCTCAGTGTTTCTCCAGCTGTTTGAACACATGGAATATAGGAATAGTTGTCTTAATGTTCTTGTCTCCTAAATATTTTATCTTTGTCATGAAAACCATAAGCCTGTATATCTAAGATGATCAATAAGTCATACACACAAGCCACACAAACTGGCAATAAAGAAAAAGTAATAGATTTAATAAACAAAATGATCAGTGTACTAGTTTACTGAACACACTATTAAAAAGTTGAACAAAACAAAAACCATAGTTCTTTTCTTCTTCCAGTTCCAGGCACTTGGCAGATGCAGTTTACAGTGCAGTTATGGCCAAGCCCAAGAACCACACCACGTGCAACCAGTCCTGAAAATGGCACAGAAATGGCATCAAGAAACCTCAGTCATAAAGATGCGAATGTCTGAAGGGGGTAGATCCCAAGTTCCTTGGGAACATGCATTTTGCCAAGAAGCACAGAAAGAAGGGCTTCAAGAAGATGGAAGCAAACAATGCCAAGTCATGAGTGCATGCGTCAAGGCTATCCAGGCCCTCGCCAAACCCAAGGAGATGAAACCAAAGATCATCCCAAAGGGAGTAAACTACAGGCTTGCTCAACTTGCCTATATTGCCCACCATAAGCTTCGAAAGTGTATCCATACCCGATTGCCAAGGGTATTGCAGGCCTTGCTGGCCAAAGGCCCAGACTCCAGCCAAAGCCCAGGCTCCAGCTTCTGCTCCAGCCCAGGATCCCAAAGTTGCCCAAGCCCCCAAAGGTGCCTAGTCCCCTGTGAAGGCTCCACAGGAAAAGCCTCTTATCTGCTGATGTAAAAACAGAAGGACTGGTGTGACCCCGGGGGTACCATCTGTTGTGGGGTTGGTGTCCTCCTGTGCTCTTTGAACAAATAAACCTGAGGCAGGAACAAAAAACAAAACAAAACAATACAAAACACAAATGCCCAGTTTAGCAAAGAATTAGAGTCCATAAAAAAGCACAAAACAGAAATCCAGGAGATAGGGGGCTGGGGAGATAGCGCAATAGAAGAAGCACTTGCCTGGCATGTGCAAGGTCCTGAGTTCAATCCCTGGTACCGCAAAGAAAAGAAAAGAAATCCAGGAGATAAAAAGCTTAAATATCACATAGTCTGTCTTACATGAGAAACACAAAATGAAAATAAAGAGCAAAAGAAAAAGTAAGTAGCGGGAAGTAGAAAGCTAGATCTTTCTCAAAGGAGAAGAGGACCAAGAAATGGAGGTAGTAGGAAGGATGGGGAGGGAAAGGGGATGAGAATGGGGCAATTAAAAAAAAAAAAAACCTACCACTTAAGGAAAACCCAGGACCCTATGGATTCACCACTAAAATCTGTAAGAACTTCAGGAAAGATCCATATTCCTATACCATTTATACATGTGGTCAATTACTATGCCATAAAGGATAAAGGAGGCATTATAGGAATATGGATGTACTTTTAGACTGTTACATGAAGTACGTATAAAGTTAAATATCCACATTAGAAAATTATGTAGCTCACTCTGGTACTTAAGGCACTCTGTTGTTGAACTGGTCATAGGATTAAAACTGTGTTCCACAAACCATGATGCCAATACTTGATTTATCTGTAATGTAAACCGCAGTGTGACAGCCCAAAAACCAAGGACTCAGGCTTACTGCTGCCATAAACTGTGGAGGGAAAGGGCTAGCCCTGCACAAGCATTCTCCAGGAGGACCCCACACTCAGTCCCAGGCAGAGCACAGAGAGAAGACATCTCTGTGGACTCTGGCCTGCCTGCCAGCAGGCACGCAGTACCTACCACAACTGAGACTATGCTGTGCTTCAGGGATGCCATTGTCTGCATCACCTTGGGAAGCCAACCAAGACACCTGACCCCCATATTTACTGTGTCTATCTTCACAGTGAGAGAGGACCAGCTTTTCCTGATTTTTTTTTTTTTTTTTTTTGTACATATCTACATGGTCTGACACTGTAGTTCAGACTCGTAGTGATCCACTTGTGTTCAGCCTGCCAAGCACTGGGATTACTGACGAGCGCCATCATACCCAGTCTCAATCACTGCCTCAGGGCACCCGGGGTGGGGCCAGCAAGGCATGCCGGGGATCAAACGCTTTTTTGCCACCATGTCTGCCTAAGCAGGTGCTTTAGTCCACTGAGCCATCTGGCCGGGCCTCCTGATTTGTTTTTAGTCTGACATTAATAACCCCAGGCCAGCCACTGTATCATTGCTATTTATATGGAGTTATCTTTTCACAGTCAATTACTTCCAACTTGTCTGCGTCATTATAGTTAAAGTACATCTCTTGCTATTTATAATCCATTCTAAAAAATATTTATCTTCTTATCGGCTATTTAGTTTATTAACATTGACTATGTAGTGCTAGATTTTATTATGTGTTTTCTGTTTGTCTTTTCTGGTTTTTTGTTTATTTGTTTGTTTTTTATCTATTTAGTATAGGGTCTACAGGGTCTCCCTACACAGATCTTACCTTTAGTGACCCACCTGTTTTCAGCCTCCCAAGAGCTGGGATTACAGGCCTGTACTACCATACCCAGTCTCAATTGCTGTCTCATGGAGCCAAGGAGATGGCTCAGTGGAATAAGTGCTTCCCTGGCAAGCACAAGGGTCTGAATTCAATCCCTGGTTCTGAAAAAAAAAAAAAAAAAAAATTGCTTCAATTGCTGTCTCAGCACACCTGAGGGGTGGGGCTAGCACAGCATGCCAGAGGTCAAACCCCAGTCCCTGTGTCTGCCTAAGCGGGTGCTTTAATCTGCTAAGCTATCCGGCCAGCCCTTTTTCTGTTCGTTTTCTACTTTTTTTGTTTTTTTTTTTTTTTGAGACAGAATCTTGCTATATAATTTAAACTGGCTTTAAACTCACTACAGGGCCAGGAAGACAGCTCAGTAGTTTAAGTGCCTGTCTGGCAAGCACAAGGACCCAGATTCAATCCTCAGTACTGCATGTCATGCCAGCCTGATACCAAGCTGGCCAACAAAACGAGGCGTGGTAGCACAGGCCTATAGTCCCAGTGCTGGGGAAGCTGAGACATGAGGATCACTATGAATCTGAGCTGTACAATGAGACCCTGTACCAAATTAATAAATAAACAAATGAATAAATAAATGATTTTTAAGATATTTTTAAAAAATAAACTCACTAGGAGCTTGCGGCTACCCTGCACCGGCAGGACCCACTATTAGTCCCAGCCCAGGCGCAGAGTGGGTGAGACCCTCTTCCACCCCCTACCACTCCACCACAACTCCCCCACTCCGCCCCCCGAGTAGGAATTTCTGCCGCATTCCGGGAACCCCCAGACCCAGTCCTAGCCCAGGTCCTGTGAGTGTGTGGAAGAGCTTCCGGCTACCCTGCGCCCGCGGGACCTACTACTGGTCCCAACCCAGGCACAGAGTGGGTGAGACCCTCTTTCACCCCTTGGGACGCCCCCCACCACTCCGTAGCACCTCCTTCACCCCACCCGCCGAGTAGGAATTTCTGCCGCATTCTGGGAACCCCCAGACCCAGTCCTAGCCCAGACCAAGAGAGTGTGTGGAAGAGCTGCCCTCTCCCACCCACTCCACCTTGTCCCCTCCAGGCTCAGCTCAGGCCTGGCATACAGGCCTGGGGTATAACCCTGCAGCTGCAATCCCTGCAGAGAGTGTAGAGGATAGAACCACCCAGCTAGTCCCAGTGCAGAACATCTTGTCACAGGGGCACAAAAGGTTCACCCTCAAGGGCAGCAGCATGAAGGGGCTGAGCACAGCAGCCAGACCCAAGCCAGGCACAGCTGGATAAATCCAAACTTTGTAGATCTGCACCTGAACGTCAGTACGTGCTAAGGTTATAACTACAACAAAGATCTACAACAAAGGTCAGAACACAGTGCTACACAAAATGATGAGAAGGAACAAAATGCAACCTCAGAACCCAAGCCCACCCATAACAAGTGCAGA
>NW_004524666.1:7600146-7602099 GCF_000260255.1 Octodon degus | reverse complement strand
TATGTTGAGCTACAGGGGACTCAGGTCAACAATTTCTGACATTGCTAGTGAAGCGGAAGACCCAATACTATTATGGGCTCCTGGACTCTTTTAGAATATTTTACTAAGTTAACACACCTATAATATTCGAATAACGGAACTTAACAAAAAAAGGAGATACAGATGAATGTCCATTTTGTATCTGTGTATTCAAAGAGGTTAGGATAGATACATAGTTACATTCTCTTAATGAATACAGCGATTTGTTCTAACAGTGTTTGTAAATAGGATATCATGTCCACATCTTGTACAGCAATTAACCACTAGGAAGAATGTATGCAATGTATGAATTATTGAAACTGTTCCACCAATTTGATTTGAAACTGTCTCATTGCTATCTGTTTATCAATAAAATTATGGGGGAAAAAAATAAGCTCACTACATAGCCCAGGCTGAGTTCAACCTCACAAAAGTTCTCCTGCATCAGTCTCCCAAGTCCTGGGATTATAGGCAGGCACCATCATGCCTGGCTCTTAACTTTTATAGATTTGAATATATTTCAAGATGTATTTTTTATTTTAAACTACTTGCCTTTATATAATTGTTTTTCTAGGATCACAGTATAAATTAGAATGATTTGAGGCTGTTGTAAAGTAAAAAGGAAATAATGAGGCAAAAAATAATGTCACAAAGATTATAAATAGCCTGACCAGTATTAAATATGAAATTGTTATATGCTAACACATACATACAGATAAGATAACTTTTGAAAGATTAAAAAAATAAACCCATCCTGGAGCTGGGGAAAGAGCTCAGGGGCATAAGCACCTGCCTGGCAAGAGCAACGTCCTGAATTTGATCTCTGGTTCTGTATGCTGTGCCAGCCCTGCCCTGACAGCCCAAAACTGGGCACCGTGGTACACACCTGTAATCCTAGCACTAGGGAGGCTGTGACAGGAGCATCACAAGTCTGAACTGCATAGTGAGACCCTGCATCAAAAATATATAATAATAAATAAATTCAACCTTAGCTTTTTCTTTCTTTCCCTGTGTATGCATGTTTGTGTGTGTGTGTGTGTGTGTAGAGTGTCACATGCTAGGCAAATACTCTATCACTGAGCTGCACAGCCAGCCCCCACTTTTAACTTTTACTTTTTATGCACTACTTGGAATTAATGTATCACTTCAAAGAAATGTAGAAACTTAGCATCCATTTTATTCTACTTGTGTCATATGTCTCATATACTCATATATATTACAAAAATAACTTTATATATAACAATGAGTTATATAAAACTATAATTTTTATTTGGGCATGTTGTGCATACCTGTGATCCCAGCACTCATGAGGCTGAAGTAAGAAAATCACCACCATAAGATCAAAGTCAGCCTAGGCTACATAGTGAGTTCAGAGTCAACCGGAGCTACTTAGACCTTATTTTACTTACACCCAAAATTAAAGAAGGAAAGCTTTATTCAGATTATAGTTTGTAGAGTTTTCAGGCCATAACTGGCTGGCTACAAGGCGAGGTGGCATGGCAGAGGAAAAATAGTTTGTGGTAGGCAGATGGTAGCAAAGCCACAGGGGGAAACCACAGCTCTTTGCATCTCTTATATCTTCTCCAGGTTACTTAGGGCAGGTAACACTCACACCCTTAATTGTAGTGCCCTTGATCCTACCATTGCACTATGAATTGACCCCAGCATCATACATTCTACATCCAACCACATCTGAAAAAGCCCGCCTATGGGCCAGCCAGATAGCTCAGCAGACTAAAAGTGTCTGCCTAGGCAGACACAGGGCCCAGGGTTCAATACCTGTTGAGCAGTGCCAGCCCTGCCCGTGGGGCACGCTGAGCTGACAACTAAGACTGGGCATGGTGGTACATGCCTGCAATCCCATCACTTGGGAGGCTGAAAACAGGAGGATCACTACGAGTCCAATCTGTGTAGTCAAATCCTGAACTAAACACA
>NW_004524666.1:7582579-7599980 GCF_000260255.1 Octodon degus | reverse complement strand
GTGTGTGTGTGTGTGTGTGTGTGTATACATTTATATCAGCCTTCAAATTTGAAAATTTTTCAGGCATTTTTTTATTTCTTCAAAGGTTTTTCTGCCTTCTGGGATTCCAATTAGAAATATGTCCAAAAGCATGCTATAATTCTTCAAATTCCTAGGGTTTTGCTTCCTTCTATCATTTTTGTTTTATTCTTTGATTAGTCATTTTCTGACTCTTTTATTTGCCTCCATTATGCTATTAGGCCATGCAATGAATTTTTTAGATATTGCCATTTTTGCTCTAAAATTTAAACATTACATTTTTAATGATTTCTTTTCTCTGCTGAGGCTTCTTGTCCTTTCACTCACCACAAACATATTTTGTCTACCTCACTGCCCCAGTAATTATACTGCTACTCTAAAATCCTTGTCTCCTAATCAAAGTCACTCTGGGGTTGGTCTGTTGATTGTATACTTTCTTGAGAATGGTTATGTTTTACTCGTTCTTTAATTTTGGACGGCATGCTGGACCTTGCAAACGTTACATTGTGAATTCTATTTTGTTAGCTGAAGTATTATTATTTTTGCTTTGGTAGAAAATTATCTTGGTTGGGTTCAAACTATAAACTCTTCTCTTGGGCAGTAGCTCAAATCTAGTTCAGGACTATTGTCCTTCATTATACAGCCTGTAGTCTAACCTGCTCATGTGTAGTTCAGAGCTTGGAGATTTGGGCAGTTTTCCAACAGAATGTGGGGCTGTACCAATCTAGTTCTCCCTGGGACTTATTTCTCAACCTCTAGCAATAGTACTCACCCAAAACTGATTCTTCAGGCTCGAAAAACTGGAGCTTTATTAGAATTTCAGGCACCAACAAAGCACTGACTTTACCCTGTTCTGAGGCTGACAGTCATAAAAACTCTGAAAATTGTACACTGAAAATTCTAGACCCTCTTCCAACTTTTGTCTCCTCTCCTGAATCTGTTGCATGTTTTACACTCTAGGACCTTCAGATAATTATGGTGAGTGTTCTGCTCAGAATTTATTCTTGTTTTCTGTGCGAAAATTTGGCCAGAAGTTTACTCAGCCATATCAGAACAACTTCTAGTTTTTAAAAAAGGAACTTAACCCATTTATGTTTCCTGTCAGTGAAATGTCCGGTCTTACACCATGCTTTTTGTTTTGACTTTATGGCTGTTCTCCAGCTTTTGCTTCAAGAACTACCTTTTCTTTCATGTCTTTTTCTTGTAATTAAAGGGCATATTTTAAATTCTAAAATCTTGATTGTACATATCCCTAATTATCAGTGCCATGCATATGGCACTGTCACTCAAATTCTGATGATCACATGATTAAATTATACCTCAGCTCCCTTAATTTTTATTTCAAGACAGTCTTGAAATTGCCCAGGAAGAATGCAAATTTGCTAGCCTCCTGCTTCAGCCTTCTGCAGTGCTGGAATTAAAGGCATGTTCTAACAACCATACTGCTGATTTGAATTTATTAGTTGTAATAAATCTCTTATTCATTTAGTTTTATTTCAAATAATATATCAGTAAATAAGTTTTAAGATCAATCTGCAGTCTTCTTTCATCTAAGATGTTCTGATATTCAGAGTCTAGATTTTCCTGACTTTTAAAGAATACAACGTAGAAATTTCATAAAACAAAACTCTCCTGGCTGTGGTAGATAATCTATCAAAGATGTCATTCTTCTATTTTTCAATAATCATATTTTCTGGTGCAGTACTTTTTATGGTTCCCATATTGGAGTGTTTTTGCTTATATAGTTTACAATAAGGAGTTCTATGTCTAACACCTCTGCATAGCTCTGCAATCAGAATATGTGGCTTTCAGGGCCAGGGAGATGGCTCAGTGGAATAAGCGCTTCCCTGGCAAGTGCAAGGGCCTGAGTTTAATCCCTGGTTCCACCAAAAAAACAAAAGAATATGTGGCTTTTTCTTAGTTCTCCCATCTACCAAGCTGATCTCATAATCTGTCTATAATTTAATTCCATGTTAAGAGTGGTAGCCATCAGCTTTGATTCATTTATAACTGTAGTGGAAATGCTGCCAGTTTTCCTGCTAAGCATTAGTCTGACTTTTCAACTGTAATAGATATACTTGGCATATTAAGAAACCTATCTATGTTTTATGAATAAGAAAAGATATTAAATTTTGTCAAATGCTTTTCAGCCTTGATGGTGATGCTCACTGGATTTTTTTCTAAGCAGTCAAGTGATAAATAACATTCACATGCACATATGTGTGGGCGTGCATGTAATATGTATATAATCATTAGTTAACTTTCTAGTGCTATTTAATCTTTACCATGGAAGGCCAGGTGTAGTGGTGCACATCTGTAAATCCAGCTCTCAGGAGGCTGAGATGGGGATCACTGTGAATTCAAGATCAGCCTGAACTGCATAGTAAAGCCTTATCTCAAAAGGAAAAAGAAAAAATATTTATTGTGGAAATGCTAATCTGAGCAGCAATCATAATGTTGTGTGGTAAAATAAGGAAAGCAAGATTATTCTTGACATCCTAACACGACCTATGCATTGTCATTATAACAAACAGTAAATAAAACTTCATCCTACTTACGGTGCTAGTTCAGTCAATAAGGGCTCTTTTCTGTATAGCACCTCATGTTATAATGCTAAGGAAGCACCATCTTTTCAGCTTATATACTGTAGTCTATTTCCCCATAAAACTGTATTACTATTTTATTATCAAATAGAATTTCCAAGTTTAATGATTAATTTAATTCCAATTAATTTTATTTTGTTTGGGGTTTGTGGGGATTTTGTTTTGCTCTGTTTTCTGAAACTGGGTCCTACTATGCATTTGAGGCCAGCCTTAAACTCACTACGTAGCGGAGGCTGGCCTCCAACTCCCAGTCAGTCACCTATGTCAGTCTCCCAAACTCTGGGATTAGAGGCTTGTACTGCCACACTTGGCTCCAATTCTATACTGCTAACCAAATCTGTTAATCTGCTGTGTCTCTGTGTTAGTCAATACATTGTGTCAACTTGGCTGAATCAGCTCCCGCAGTTCTCAGCGTGGGGACCTAGCCCTACACGTGGGAAGGGCCCAGGAATTGAGGAAGGCTTCTTGCTCCCCTGCCCAGCTTCCTGCCACCCTGCCCCAGTTTGTGTGGAGAAGTCCCAGTCTTCCGAGGAGCTTGAGCTTCGCAGCCACAGCGCTTTGGAGGCTGGTCTTCGCAGTCAGTGTAGAAGGAAGAGAGGCTTGATGGATGCCGCAGCTGCTGCTCTTCTCTGCTCTTCATTTTCTGCCGCATGAACTGCTGCTGTTTGCCTTGGAGCCAGCAGAAATGGACTGAACCCTCCAGTAACTGTGAGCTAAATAAACCTTTCCTTCCTTCATTTTGAGTGTCAGGCATTTGTCCCAGCAATGAGTAAAAAGTAACTAAGACAGTCTCCATTCAAATAAGTTTTATAATACTATTTTTCTCACTAGAATATCATGAAAATTAACAAAAATTTAAGAACATAAAAATGATAATCATATATGGGAAAAATTTTAAAGTGTGGATTAAATTTCTAGCTTTTCAAATGACCCAACATTACAATCTTTGAAAAATAAAAAGTATGCCTATTTGTATAGGGTCACTCAAATAGTTACCTAAGTGACAAGCTGATGAAGAAATCATTTATTTGTGGTTCTATAAAACTAAGACTACAAACTAGGCATGTATTGTATCTAAATTTTTCTAGTAATTACCCATCCCATGGATTAGATCCAAGACCTCTGCCTCACATGCCTTAATCAGATTATCCCATAAAACATAAGACAGCACTACAATTACAACACATTAGAAATGTTTCAGCAAGCAAAGGAATAAAGAAAATCCCTACATGCCAAAAAAGCAAATGGGAAGCTAAAAACTAAAGTAGTAATCATCAACTGACAATGGTTTGGGTTTCCTGAGCTTCATGAACAGAGAACAAAGCTTTGGAGCCAGCACGTAGGTCTAGGACAATAGTGATGTACAGGAAATCCCTTTTTGGTGCCTGCTTCTCTACTCTTCAAATACTGCTTCCTTTTCTTTTTTTTCTATAAGACTTTCCCAGACCACACTATTCCACAACTATTTATTCTCTTAGGTTCCTAATTTCTGGTGTTGGTGTTGCTTTTACTCAACTGTCAATTGCTTTATATTAAAATGAATAATTATATATTAAATACTCTTCAGCAACATTAAAGTTGATAACTCATTTACCTGTAAACCCACAAGTTATTGCAGGTAAAAGATTAGGGTATGATCAGAGCCTTCATCTTCAAGAACAGTCCCAAGTCTTACCCAGGATATTGGTAACTAAAGATGGAGGTGTCATCATTTGGGGTTTTGCAAAGGAATAATACAATATAGGACACACACTTTGTAAAATTATTTTATAATGAACCATCCAAGGAATCACATAAAAAGAGTTCAGGAAATCTGTCCACATACTAAGGACCAAAGAATCCAGGTGAATGAGTGCTTAGATCCAACTATAATGTCCTGCATGAGTTCAGATGAAGACCTAGAGCCCATAACAATGCTTCCCATAAGTCCAGTTGGAGGCCTACAGCCTATGACAGTATCTCAGGCCTATTTCACAGATCTGTGCTAGGAAGGCCCAAAGATCAGTAGTGGCAGCTACAAAGGCTGTGCCAGTGGGTTGAAGGATCTGTGCTAGTAGGTTGAGGGACTTAAACTGGAGCTAAGAAGCAATACTCACAGCAAAAACCAGAGGTCCCCCAAAAAGTCCCACAGCCATCCTCAGCAACAAGAGGTCCCAAGCTCTTCTGATGCTTAGAAAAGCTGAGTTTCTACCAGGAAAGCCAACAAGACAAGCTTCTCCAGGAGACTGAGTAGCCTACCACATTCCCCTCCGGAGTCAGGAAGCGATGCTCAAGATGAGAACGAGAGCTCCCACAAAGTGAACTGCAGCCGTACTCAGCAAGGAGGTCCCAAGCTCCTCCTCTGACAAGAACAACCAAGTTCACCAGCAAAGCCAGCATGTTGGGCACAAGGTCTCCCAACAGAACAGCCCAAGAGAACCAGCAGCTTCCAAGAGCTTCTCCAAACAGCTCCCCTAACAGCCTCTCAATAGCTTCTTCAGTTCTGTCTTTTCTGCTGCTGGCAACCTTCTTGATATGGGCCTCTCACACCCAGTACCACATTAGTTCAGTTCAGCTGGGTGTAAGAAGTGGACTACTAATTGGCAATACACTAAGAGAGGGCATGAGATGAAGCAGAAGAGACTGAAGGGACCAAAGTATTAACGCAGAGGGAGAAGATATGTGTTCTCCACCAGGCCTGATCTTCCGGACTCCTCACCTCTAAAGCTTTCTCTTTATTGAATGGCAGCTATACGATTTACCCAACTGTACTGTTTCCTTTACAATACCCAATTTATATCAGGTGCCATCTTATCCCCTAAATCTCTTTGATATTTAGCCCTCTTTCCATATCCATTGCCATTGCCCCATTCTATCAGTAAATCCTAATGACTTTGCCTTCAGAACATAACCACTTCTCACCACTTCACAGCTCTATCATCCCCCTCTAGGATTGTGGCAAAAGTCTTCTAAATGGCCTGCTAAGGCCAACTTTAAAGACTCATCCCCAAAGTCTATTCTCAGCACTGCAGCCAGAAAGACCTTTTTTTTGAATACCAGAAATCGCACTTGGGACCCTGTGCTTGCCAGGCAGGTGCTTATGCCACTAAATAATATCCTGGGGAAGAAAGAGCCTTTTAAAACATAACATTCATTCAACATTCAATGACTCTTTCCTGAGATCTACCTACAAACCTGGCACTATTGTAGCTTCTCAAGAATATAGGCAAGGGGCTGGGGAGATGGCTCAGTAGAATAAGTGCTTCCTTGGTAAGCACAAGGGCCTGAGTTCAATCTCTGGTTCTGCCAAAAAAAAAAAAAAAAAAGAGAAAGAAAGAAAAGAATACAGGCAAGGTGGGCTGGTGAGATGGCTCAGTGGTCTAAAGCACCTACTTAGAACAAGCTTAGCAAAGCACAGGGACAGTGGTTCAATTCCCCAGCACCACATGCCAGTCAGCCCCGCCCCCTGGTGGGCTGAGCTGGCCACACACACAAATAAATAAATAAAATTTAAAAAGAATACAGGCAAGGGCCAGCCAGATAGCTCAGCGTACTAAATCACCTGCTTAGGCAGAGCTCAGAGGCTGGGATTCAGCCCCCAGCATGCTGGCCCCACCTCCAGGGCACACTGAGATGGCAACTAAGACTGGGAGTGGTGGTATATACCTGTAATCCCAGCGCTTGGGAGGCTGAAAACAGGAGGATCATAATGAGTCTGATCTGTATAGTGAGACACTGTAGACTCTGTACTAAATAGATTAAGAAAAAAAAAGAATACAGGCAAGTAAAGAGAGAAAAGTCACTGTTCATATGAAGCCTTTGCATACCAGAAACAGAGATGATAAAACAAAAATATGAGATGTGGGTGGAATATAGAGTTTCTAAATGCAATGAGAAAAATACAGAGCAGGGAAAGAGGCTAGTGTATCAGGGACAAGGGGTTATGTTGCATACATTCAAATAAAGAGCCAAGCCTCAGCTTCCCTAGCAAGGTAACTGTTGAGCTAAGATTTGAAGCAGGTAAGGAGATAAACTATCTGAAGGAGAGCAGTCCAGGTAAAAGACGTTAATATTTATTCCCTCATATATTACCTTTTGGTTCCTTAGACCTAAACTGACCACATGATGACCTGAAAGATTTTAAACTCATTTTTGTCTAAATATTACCTGCATCTAAATCCTTAGATTTTCCTAATAAGCCACAAGTGCTTTTTAGAAATGATAAATTAAGTGAAGTATAGAACTTGTTCATGCAAGTCAGCTTTCTCTTTTTCTAAAATTTAATTAGGAGTTTCATCTTTTATTTCATTGAGTTTTGAGAAAAAGGCTTTTTTTGTGATATGTACATATGACATATCTTATATTCTGGCAAAAAAGAGCAAGTGTATCCAACATGGGAGGTCAACTGGATTTAGCTCACTAAGGGGATAAACATTTTTCAAGTACAAAGACGGACTGATTTTTCAGATAAAGCCAGTACAAAACTAATGATAAGCAAAGTCATCAGGTTTATTAACAAAATAAAATTAGCACAAAATTCTAGATCTTTAAAAGCTTGTTAATTTCTACCTAATTGGATGAGACTAGCACAGCGCTTGGTTTTACCTTCCGGTGGCCTGTTGGATGTCGCCACAACGACAACCCCGTTTTTGAACAGATTTTCAAAAAGCTGTTTCAGAATCATGGCATCAGCAATGTCAGTGACCTGTGGACAACAACACATTTGTTTTATTTTAATTTCACTTCTGCTCTAACAAATTTACTAATGGCTAGTCTTTTTTAAAGATGGAAGTGAATTCAAAGAGAAAAATCCTAATTATCATGAAGAAAAGAACAGACAATTAAAAGCATGAAAGACTATATAACAGTCTGTTAAGCTTAACTCTTTTGTAAGCCTATCATTTTTACACAAATTATCAAATGGTTTTACGTTAACTTCTTTTATAGAACTACAGGTGGAAAGCATAAATAATTGTCCTAAATATTTAGGAAGTCTAATTAATTGGAACATGATCAACCCCCTTCTCCCGCTGCCACCCACCCCTCCTCCACAAACTCCCAAAAGGAGAGAGAAAAATAAAATACGACACAGTCTGTTTGCAATTTCTAATACCTTTCCAGCAAGGGTCCCTAGAAAGGTGACTTTAAACGTTCATGGGACTTCAGAAATAAGGACAAGTAGCCAGTGAGACATAATCAGCTGCTGTTGAAAATAGAATGATATGACATAGATACTATTGTGCAATTGTTGCACAAAACAATTCAACAGATGGCCCATCACAAAAATAAGCAATTTCATTGTTCTTTTTAAGTGCCTTCTATTACTGTCCATGAATAATCAAAAGGCACTGCAGTCACTTCCAGCACAACCAGCCTCTGCTAACCTTCAAAACACAAATATTCCTTGTAAAAAAAAACAACAATAAAAAAACTGTAAGAACAATTAATACAGTGCTGGGGGGATTGGGGGAGACAAAACCAGAAATGCTAATGCAGATAAAACTATCCTTCTGTTAGGTAACAGAGAAGTACAACTATTCATCTTTTTAAAAATTATTTATTTTTAAAATTCGCAATGAAAACATAAGGTTAATAATCTTTCAATTTTTTAAATTCACAAAGAAATATAGCAACAAGGGAAGTTGAATTCCAAAATAAATGTATAATGAAAGCTGATTTTAATCATTGCTACTACCCTTAAATATATAACAACACGAGTATTAGATACAGTGTAAAGATGTTTTGATATTTCTTTAATAAAATATTTCAAATAATCTTAATAAAACTTGTTTTACATATATTTGCTAAATATATCACAATGTTATTCTAAAGTCCTGTAAGGGAACACAGAAACTAAAGGAATTCTTACAATTTGTTCAAAGTGCTAAGCTACTAATTAAATGGTTCTAACACAATTAATAACCTGGAGCTAAATCACTTTTCTCTTTATAGCTAATATCTTACTTAAAGTTTAATGATTTTTTTTCCCACCTGAACAAAACAAAACCATGAAAGAGAGAGGTACAATTTTCTTTTTCTGCCTCAAGCTATAATTTGAAAACATATTAACTAAAAACTACTAAAGATTCCCTAAACTAAAAAGACTTCAGGAACTTCGAAACTGGAGATTTAAATAAAAAGAAAAGTGGTGCTGATATTATTTAATTTGGAGCTTAGGATCATTGTCAAATTTTGCTTCCGCAAAACCAGTCACAGAGAAGGCCCTTTTCAAATGCATAAACACCAGTGGCATTTCTGATGAGAACACAGACCGAGCTTGCAAATTTTAGTAGCAATTGCACTTTCAAATTGAATCCCAATATACTCACTTTAAAAAAAATACACCAATTAAAGGTTACTCAATTTTAGAGAATAACAATGGTTATTTGATTATGCTGTTAATGTTTTTGAAAAAATTAAAAATAGCTTGTGTCCCTTAAGGTTCAAAAAAATAAAGAAACATGTAGCTTATAACAGTGCAAAGATTTAAACTGAAGAGTGAAGAAACAAGTAGTAAGGGTTTGTGGTGGAGTTATACTTTGCTGTTTTTACATTGCAGACTGTTTCTGCCTTACCAGAGTAAATTAACTTGGAGGATCTATGACTAATTAATAAAGCAGGAGTCACTTAGTGTAGCTGGGTGCCAATGTGTACTCTTTTGATCCTAGTCCAGCACTTGTTCAGCTTTGCTGGAGAACAGTAATTTTACAGTATAAGTGAACAGAAGACAATTGGCCCCACATTCTTGGAGAGCCAGCTTTTTCAGTACCCAGCATTTCATTACCACCAGGAACAAAAGAGAAGGCTACAGATTACCAGTAAGGGTAGTCTGCTAATACAGAGTGGAGACATTTCATTAGCATTAAAGAGAAGAGATTTTTTTATGACCTAGAGTTGCTTTCCATTATGAGTCACTTAAAAAAAGGGGGGGAAAGCCTAATGGTTAATTTACATGTGTAAGTGCTTGAGTCTCCGTCATCCACTGATTGGTACAGTGCCATGCAATGAGTGACAACATAAGCATGCATTATCATTAATTAGTATTAGCACAAAAATAAGCATCTATTTTTTATTAGCAGTTTTTAATAGCTTTCCTGCTTTATAAAAATAGTTCAACTTCTTTAAATGATATTGATACCTTCCAGAGGAGAATTTTACAACTCCGCTCATTTTTTGTACCATATTAGTAAAACATCTATTCACTGTCCCTAAAACAATACATGAAGACATAATATTTTTGTACAAAAAATCAGTTTCCCTCAGTATTCTCATATCTTCAGCAGTTTAACAAGTAACAAATATTCAAAGAGGACATAATATTCTAAAAGAAAACTCAGAGGGTAAACAGTTTATTTTAACAACTAAAATACATTTTTTAAAAACCTATCTAGACATATTTCTCAGCCAAAATAAGAATAGTATATCTCCTACCACAGGTAAAACTGAAATGCCACACTTAACAAAGATGACCAAGGTAATGAAGAACACATTCTGCAAATGTGAACTAAATGCTAACAAAACATAATCTTAAAAATTCCTTAAATTTAAAGCATAAAAAGAATATATCCTTATATTTAAGCAGCAATAATTTCCATTCATCACATTAGTAAAATAAATATTACATTAATTAACATCACCTAAAGGCCAGTAATTATTAGCTAAAAATCAAGACTACTAATATGATTTAATTTGAAAAGTGAAGTGGTGATTGTAGACATATTGTCACTAAGAATAAAGCACCTAATAATTCTTTTCTAATAAATCAGCAAGTATTATAGTAGGCTTAATAGACTTAAGGATAATTTTTAGGTTTTATTATTAAAACATCTACCAAAACCCCACTCAGATCAAAAGCTATATATTTAAACACATAATATAAGACTATCTCAAGGGAAACATAACAAAGCTGTTACTCAGAAAAGCACTGACATTGGATTTAAAATTTGTCAGTTACTAACTCTGTGGTTTTGGTCAAGTTCCTTAATCTTTATGACCCTCAATTTCCTTATGAATATAATGAAAGTAGTAATAAAACCAATCCTGCAAAAAAAATTATAATGAGATTATATATTAAACTATCAAGAAATGTTAACTATGGCTATTGCCTATCTATAGTATGAATGTTTGTATAATTCCACATAATTAATGTACCATTTGGAGAATTTTAGCTATACATGGAAATATATATAATACAGCAGTTAAGAACATAGGCACATAAGGGCCGGCCAAATAGCTCAGCAGATTAAAGCACCTGCAAGCAGGCACAGGGGCCAGGGGTTCAATCCCCAGGCCTGCCATGCTGGGTCCACCCCCAGGGCACCCTAAACCAGAGATTGAGACTGGGTATGGTGGCACATGCCTGGAATCCCAGCACTTGGGAGGCTGTAAACAGGAGAATCACTGTGAGTCCGATCTAGTAGTGAGACCCTGAACATCTTCTAGACCCTTCCCTAAAATACAGAGAAAAAAAAAAAAAAAAAAAAAGAACATAGGCACATAGAAAACACTCAGTATACAGTAGCTGATATCATAGAATATACATATTAGGGGCCGGCTGAGAGGTAGACGGCTTGCCTAGCACCAGTGAGGCCCTCGATTCAATCCCCAGCACCACAAAAGAAAAGATACAAAGAATAGACATGATAACTGGATGATGGCACAGACCTGTCAACTCAGAACTCTGTGAAGCTGAGCCAAGAGGGTAACAAGTTCCAGCCCAGCCTGAGCAACTAAGCAAGACCCTTTCTCAAAATAAAAAATTAAAGAAAGCACTGGGGATGTAGCATATATGGTGAAATATAAGTTTTCCAGTAAATACATGGGCAACACCTCAAACAGTTCCTAAGAGAAATTTGGTAAGTAAGCAAACATGACAAAAACCACATGACTAAGTGAATATACATTAAAACTATGTATCATCTTCCCATATTAGACAAAAATGTTCAGATAATCCACAGTGTTGACAGGATCAAGTATGGGATGGAGTAGTAATATTCCTTGTGCTCAAGAAATGCAGATTTTGTTTGAGAAATACTATTTAATATAAAGGGAGTAGGACTTACTTGATAAAACTTCACCAGTTATCATTGGATACTAGAATTCATTCATTCTCAGGCACTATTCTAAACACTTGTGATATATCAGCTAACAAAATACACTGCACAATATTCTGTAGTAGAATATACAGTATATCACAATCAATAAACAAAAGGTAAGTAAATATATGATCAAAGGTAATATAAGTCATGGGGCATCAGGAGTGCAGAGAGCAATGAGAAATTGTGTTAAATAGGATGTTAGGGTTAATCTTGCTATGGAGGAGATAGCCATCTCCTTACACAGGCCAGGAGAAGACCTTAAGGATATATGGGGTGGTGTGATAGGACCATATGCATATGGTAAGACTCACTGCCTGGGAATCGGCACAGTGTGTGTTGGGCCAGTCAGACAGCTCAGCAGATTAAAGCACCTGCTTAGGCAGACGAAGGGATGGGAGTTTGATCTCCCAAGTGCTGTGGGGGCCCCGCCCTGGGGGCACATTGAGACTGGGCATGGTGGCATGCACCTGTAAGCCCAGCGCTTCAGAGGCTAAAAACAGGAGGATCAATATGAGTCGGATCTGTGTAGTGAGACCGTGCAGACCCTGTACCAAATACATTTTAAAAAAAAGAAAGAAAGAAACAATGCATGTAAACAACTCAAACCAGTGGCCAGAGATAAGAACTGAGATCCTGAGTTCGATTCCAAGTACAAAAAAAAGCAGCTTAGAGGCATCACTCAGCCTAGGAGACTGGACTAAGGTGGGTGAGATGGTGCATGCCCACAGTTCCAGTGGCTTAGGACCCTGGCACAGGAGGATAGCTTAGACCAAGGAGTTCAAATCAGCCTGGGCAACACAGGGAGATCTGGGTTCAAAATAAATAAATAAATGTAAGACTGTTTCCGACTTTTTTCCCCACAGTGTTAAATACGTTATTCAGGCATTTGTCCTCCAATTTAAAATGACCCACACCATACAAATATAAATGGGGGGGGTGCATTTCTAATTGGCACGTGCACTCTCCCTCTCTGCCTGGCTCTTTGTAGCATTCCCCCTGCCCACGATGTGTAAGTAATAAATCTTCAGACTTATTTTCTTTGTGATAGTGTGTTGAATTTGTACCTTGCACCTGAAAAACAAGGTGCTACCTCAAGCTGGGTTTTCCACAGCACCAGAGCCATTTTACAAGGCCCTGCTTCTTCTTCTCTCTCTGACACTCAATGTGTAAAATGAAAGCAGCAAGTGTGGTTACCCAGGCGGCATAAACCTGAATAGGTCAGACAGGAGCCACAAGGTGTCCGCCAGTTTTCCTGGGTGAGAGATGCCCTGACAGTGAGTCAGAAAGCTATGCAGAAAGCATCCTTCAGGTGTAGGAAGGGCCCTATGAAAGAGACTCTGCAAACACCGCCATCCAGGTCCCATGCATTCTCCTTAGGCCAGGGCAGCTAGCCACAGTGGCGCAGGACCCTGACCTGGGGCGGGTCTGTCACAGTGTGGGACAGGGCTCCATGTGGCAGGAATAAAGTGGAAACCACACTGGTTTGTTTTAAACCAGTGGGTGCTGGGGCTGAGAGTGCTGATACAGCAACATCTGGGGGCATCCTTTTATTCTACAGAATTCAGAATTGTAGGGAAGGGAACATTTTAGTATGATGAGGGCGTGTGCTCACCCACTGCGGGGTGTGCTGGAGGAGCTTCTATAAAACCAGCAGAAGCATCAGGACTCAATCCTGGCTCTGTGCAGAGCTTGCCTCTTTCGCTGTGGGAAACAATCATACTCTCACTGTCTCTGGCTCTTCTCAATAGTGTGTACATGTGAATATGGGGCCCTTCTTGTACGCATGATTGGGTAAGCGCTCAGATTCTAGCTGGGAATTGTGCAAGACATAAGAGGACATAATTGTACAGGACTTACTAACAGTTTTCATTCTAGGACATTCAGGGCAACCTTGTACAGGGGGAGGGGGTTTCCCATGTGATCAACTTTAACACACTAATAACTATATACTAAACAACTCTACACTCTCCTCACTACAGGAATAACTCTACTGTGCTAAAATGTGGGATTGAATAAATGCAACCAATTTGTATTCAGTCTTGAATTTTGTTTTGCCATCTCTGCACATATTTTCTTCAGAGCACTTCTGGGAAAGAAGTATCCATACCCAGTTATTAACCATAGCTCCTAATCTATAAAGAAAACAGAATTGGAAACAATAGGATGCAATGAGCAAAGCTGAACATGTCAAAGACAAAACTGAACAGCAAGGAGGATTTGAGCAAGAGAAATAATGCTATTTTATGTAACATATTCTTTCTTCCAGAAAGTCTGAGCCCTTTAAGTTGATTTTTCGGTTGTCTGCACCCAAAAGCATCACCAACAGTTAGACACCTCCTCTATGCTCCTCCTGGGTTTTATTTCACCAGGTAATTCTCCTTCCATTGGAGATAGCTGATGTTCCAGTAAGAAAGGTGGCATTTCTTCGTGGTACTTCAGACCAACGTTTATGCTGTCTTTTACAGATCATAGGGAAATCCCTGCATCATCAAAACAAGGGTAAAATATTGAGGTAAGGAATTGTATTCTCTTTAAAACTTTGGAAAGAAAAAGGTATAGAGATCCAACTAAAGAAGGGAACTTCTTGAGAGCAGGATGGGACAAGTGCTGAAGACCCACAACTGAACTGTACTTGGGGCCAGGTCTGGGGCTGAAGGAACTCTGGACGGTGGTGCAGTGTGGAGCACCCTGGACCCTTCCTCTTAAGGCGATTCATATACTTTCCATGTCTCATCACTAAGAAGGAACCTCCCTTGATTCATGGGAAAGAGGACAGGAGCACCCTGTCCCCCAGTCCACACCATACAAGCTCAAGGCTTTTGACAAGCTTGAGGACTAGCTAGCTACTCACTGAGCAGGCGCCTAAGGACTGCCCACTTAGCTATGGGACAAATAAGAGTCTTGTCATATAAAGTAAAGCTCTTTAAGGCAAACTGAGATGAAAGAGTAAGTGATTAAATAAACTGGAAGCTAAGTCTGGATAGTTCAAGCAGTGAGAGACATCTCCATCACATCTACCTCTTCTCTGCTAGTAACATTTTACAAGGGCCTATTTCCTCTTGATCTCTCTGACACTCAATATGTAAAATGAAAAATAAGCATTTTTTTGAGACAGGGTCTCTCTGTGTAGTCCAAGCTGGCTTGAACCCACTATGTAGCCCAGGTTGATCTCAAACCAGAGGTGATCCTCCTGCCTCAGCCTCCCAAGTGCTGGGATTACAGGCGTACACTACCATGACTGATAAAAATTATTTTTGGTGCCTTCATTTCTTTTGCACGACTGGACTTACTTGGAACATTAGTATCCTAACAGTTATTTTTGGTTCCTTCTTCTCATCTATATGTATCAGCCTTTTGAAATCTGAACTGGATGAGAACACCCCCAGTAGGGCCGGGGAGATGGCTCAGTAGAATAAGCCATGGGAGCACCCACAGCAAACAGACACGTTTTTGTTAGGACTTCATTAATAATATGGCATTATGACTTGGGGGGCACTAGGAATTTGCATCTTCATGAGCCTCTTCAAATATTTTTAAAAATTAAGAACCCCAAATTGTACAGGTATAAAAACAAATGCAATACAGGTAAAGATGTATACAGGCCGGATTGATTACTACATACCCATTTATTCTGATTTTAAAAGAAGTAAAATTAAGATAGTTTTGTGATTTTTTTTTTTTTTTAAGGCAAGATATCACTATATCGTCTAGGCTGGCCTTGAACTTCCTCACATAGCCCAGGTTGGCTCTGAACTCACAGCAATCCTCCTGCTTCAGCCTCCTGAGTGCTGGGATTACAGGTGTGTGACACCATGCCTGACTAAGACATTTTTCATAAATTTATTTATTTATTTATTTATTTATTTATTTGAGACAGGGTCTTATTATGTAGTTCAGGCTGGCTTGAACTCCCCGTGATCCTTCTGCCTCAGGCTCCCAAGTGCTGGGATTATAGGCATGCACCACCATGCTCAGCTTTCATAAATTCTTAAGAGTACCAAGGGCCCCAGCCACTGCACCTGGGTAAGTAAATAAGTAAGTAAATAAGTAAGTCAGCTCTGCTGGTTCAATATTTTCCTCAGGCTCATGTGCTTTGCAGTCCAGTATCAATGTTCCCTAACTTTCTTAGTCTGGCCTTTGAAAAGACCCTCACGCCATAGACATGCAACAATTGCTCATCTGAATGTTTTCAAATGTAAATTTTTAAAGGAAAAAGTAATGATTTTACACCTAGAAAATTCTGATACCTTTAGATACCTCATCTCTATGTAGGGAAGTCAATAACTACTGTAAATGAAATATGGGTGCAAAAACAGATTTTATACCATAAATCATTTCATAAAATTTGGATATCAATATATCACTTATATGTTTCAGTTGAAAATTGAAATTGAAAATTTAACTGTGCCAACTCAGTTTTTATATAGAGCTATTTTGGGTAAAAGGCTAGTAATAGAAAATTGGAAGAAACTGACTTTTTTTTTTTTTTTTAAAGAGGATTGAACTCGGGGCCTTCACACAGATTTAGGATCCTTAGTCCTTTTTTATTTTTTATTTAGAGGCTATCTTGCTAAACTGCCCAGGATGGGCTCAAACTTGAGATCCTCCTGCCTCAGCCTACCAGAGTGCTGATATTAAAGACCTGCACCAGGCCAATGAGGTAGATCAGCTGACTAAGGGCCTACTCAAGCAGGCACAGGGACTGGGGTTCAATCCCCCTGTACCACATGCTGAGCAGGCCCTGCCCCTGACCCCACCCCTGGGTGCGCAGAGCCAGCCATGGAGTCGGGCATGGTAGAACATATCCATAATCCCAGCACTGGGGAGGCTGAAAACCAGAGGATAACTGCAAGTCTGAGCTGTATAGTGAGACTCTGTACCAAACACAGACAAACACATATACACACACACAAGGCCTGCGCCACTACGCTCAGCTAAGTGGTCCTCATTGATGTATCACTGACTTCCATCTTGCAAGCAGCATGACCATTAACTCGGTGCCATTTTCAGAACTAAGTGAGGCCCCTCCCTGCAAGGCATGTGCGAACCCCGAGTGCCTCTTCAGAGAGGCAGGGGGCACATGCTCTACAATACAAGGGGTGAGGAACAGGCTGCCTAACATGACTGAAGGGAGGAAGAAGCAAAGAGCCCCCTCTCCCAGATAGTTTGGTGTAATGGCTTTCTCAGTGAAATGTTCTCTCCCTCCGTCATTAACCTAAGCAGATGTTAGTTAAACATACCCAACTACAGAAGGAGATTCAGGGTAAAAGCACACTGGCCACATCATGATCCTCTTTATTAATCTTACTGCTAAAGACTGACAACCAGGAAAGGACTCCCTACCAATCTAGATGCATGACATCAGAAAATCCTCAGGCCAGAAGAAACCTTAAAAGTTCAACTGAGGAAATTCTTTCCCTTTATCATAGATTATGTGTGATGTAAGACTTAGGTGAAGTGTGTGAACCACCGTTCTTCATATAGCATTTCCAAAAATACTCAAATACCTCTAAAGACCTTGATTTAGAAACACATTATCCCTAAGGTACAGGGCACAGACACACAGCCACTCACCATAGCTTAGAATCGGGATAAACTTTCCTATAAAAGACTGAGGGATAAATATTTTAGGCTTGAGTAGGAATTTCTGCCGACTTCCAGGAACCCCCAGACCCAGTCCTAGCCCAGGTCCGGTGAGTGTGC
>NW_004524666.1:7576732-7578493 GCF_000260255.1 Octodon degus | reverse complement strand
CTATTTACTCTTCCAATTAAAGTATTACTTATGTCCTCTTTACTTCCAAAAACGTCACCTTAATCAATGCAATAAATTACCAGAGATATGAAAAAAAAAAATATTTTAGGCTTTTTGAGTTACATAGGTTTTCTGATGGATTTTTTGTTTTCTGTCTTCTAAGTACTTTAAAGAATATAAAAATCCTTCTTTTTTGATGGGCCCTACAGAACCAGGTAGGTCAGATATGCAGGTCATGATTTGCTGATCATCAAACAAGACAGTAAAATTGAAGTAGTAAGAATCAATTTATAAATTGATGACGGAGCTTCACATCTAACTCAGTATATCATTCTATACCTGTGAAAAGTCTGTACTGTACCTGAAATTCATCGAAGCAGAGGAGACATGCTTCTTGGCTGATTTCTTCAGCTATGGGTGCTATTGGGTCATAGGATTTGGTCATGAATCCTGGTTTCCTTTTTGGCAAACTCTGTTTAAGGCGATGTATTCCTTAGATGGATAAAATGAAAAGCAAGTATTAATGTATATTAAACAATTGTAGCATGTTTTTAAATCCCAACACAAAACTTTCATGAAGACATAAAAATTAGGTTTAAATGTGATTACAATTAAACTCAACTTTTGAAATTGGTTGTGCTTTCTCTTACCTTCAAATAAATTGTTCAACCAGTGTAGTCCTACAGTCCTGAGGAAACCTCAAGGTCACTCCCTCTAGAGTTATTTCAGAGATGACATAGTGACATCTGACCAACACAGTAATCTTAACCCTGATGGGAAGGGAGGCTGTGGTCCTGCCCAAGAAGGGTATGTCCCTCTAGCACATCTAATCAAATGTGCCTTTCTCAGTCCTGCACACCAAAGCCAGACCCATTCCCTTCATGTTATGTGCACTACCTACTGAAACTGTCAGAAAAAAAAAAAGAAAGAAACATTCCTGGCCTGGGGGGCAAGGTTACAATACAGCTGACAGATAAACCACAGAACAATGAAATAAAAGCTGGGTGTGGTGGTGCACACCTGTAATCCCAGCAATAGGGAGATGGAAGTAGGAAGATCATTGTGAGGTCCAATCCAGCCCAACCTATGTACGTGAGTTCAAGGCCAGCTTGATTACACAGTAAGACTCTGTAGCAAAAATAAGGTAAAATAAGAACACCAGGCAAAGCAATGCAGTGCATATGAAAATACAAGCTGAATGCCTACATGCTAAAGTTACACAGAGTAAAGAGCCTATCAGGAATAATGTCTGAGGGCTGAGGAGATAGTTCAGTAGAATAAGCACTTGCCTGGCAAGCGCAAAGGCCTGAGTTCAATCCGCAGTTCCGCAAAAAAAAAAAAAAAGAAGAATATCTGAGGGGAAGGGAAATAAAAGAATAACATCTTAGTTGGGTATGGTAGCACATCCCTATAATCCCAGCGCTCAGGAGGCTGAGGCAGGGGATTGTTATGAGTTTGAGACCAGCCCGGAATATATAGTGAGTTCAAGGCCAGTATGGACTACACAGAGAGATCTTGTGTCTCAAAAAAAAAAAATCTCAAAACAGTATGTTTTCAATATTTTTATTAACCATTAGTAGAAATAAAAATATGCCTAATCTTTAGATCTTCAGGTAGTAACTTCTGTTCTCTAATTAAGAAGTAATGAATTGGTCTTAAGAACCAACTCTGGGGGCCGGGGAGATGGCTCAGTGGAATAAGCGCTTCCCCAGCAAGCGCAAGGGCCTGAGTTCAATCCCTGGTTCCACCAAAAAAAAAAAA
>NW_004524666.1:7565879-7576117 GCF_000260255.1 Octodon degus | reverse complement strand
TATATATAACTTTAAAGAGTATATATGTTCATCCACTGTTTAAAAAAAATATTGCAGTTTGTTCAGTGGATAATAACTTCTTTCAGATCATTAACTTACTTTTATGCACATCTAGCATGAAGCCATGAAAATGGACCCGTTTTTTCCTCTTCATTTCCACATAAGCATAAAATATATCCATTACCATTGTTTTCCCTGTACCTTAAAAATAAAAATAACAAGTGAATAATGTTATTAGATAGCATATACTGAGTGCTCTAATGACCGTCATTAGTTTTGAGACAATGAAACACATTCTTATTGGAAAACCGAAGCCTATATTACTTCTTTAGAAGAGGCTGTTTACTCTGTATGCTGAACTGGCTAGCCAGCCCCTATAGTGTGAGACCTAATAGCTTCCACAGATGAAACCCTAGCTACTGTGGAGGCTGAGGCAGGAGGATCACAAGGTCAAGGTCAGTCTGGGCAACTTAGTGAGACCCTGTCTAAATAAAATAATAAATAAATAAGACAAAAAGGCTGGGGATATAGCCCAGCTTACTGTGGATTCAATCCTTAATACCAAAAGAAAAAAGAATTGATTTTTTAAAATATTGAGTTTAGGGGCCAGTAAGATAGCTCAGTGGTCTAAAGTGCCTGTGTAGGCAAGCTTAGGCAGGCGCAGGCGACTGTGGTTCGATCTCAGGCACCACATACTGTGCCAGCCCCACCCTCAGGGTGGGCTGAGTAAGCCAAATATATATATATATTTAATTTAGGGTATGGCTTCACTCTTGGTTAATAAAGCCTGACAAATAAAATAAATTAAAAATAAAATAAAATACTGATATTACCCTTTATGGTTACAATCCTGTTTTTTAGGAAATACATACAATATTCAGTTAACATTACAGGGGCTAATTTCCCAAGATATAATATCCACTCCTATATTTATAAATTGACAAAATTTAAAAGTTATTCTTCAATCTTCTCTTCCAAAAGAGAGTACTATAAATATAATAATGGATTAGTCAATTAATTATTGGGCCACTAGGAACTATTTTAGAAACCATAGAAAAATCCAAAAATGAAAAATAAGAGATGAGAAAAAAATAATATCAAATGAAAATACTGAACATGAATTAAACAGATAGGTGAGAGCTGGGGAATGGTCTGTAACATTTTCAAAAGATGAGAATATGAGTTTTCAAAATGAGGCCCTCTAGAATTGTGGTATAGTTAATCATAATTAAATGATCTAGTTTTCAACCCTCTAAAACTTTTATCACTATAATCACATTAGTCATTGAACACAGTGGGGCCCAGAGAGCCTTACTTGGGAGGGAAACCCAGGGCTCAGGGACAGAGGCAGTGCCAGCCAGCTGGCGCCAGAACCTCAGGCAGGCACCTGCCCCCTCTTCATCTCCACCCTACCCACCCCACAAGCTCTCTGGTCAAAAGCTGCAATCGCCACAAATGCAAGATCTGAGTCTCCACCTCTGGGAGGTCCTGTCCTCCACCACAGGAGAGATGGGCCCAATGTAAGGCCCGGGGCAGAATACCCAGCACAAAACTCCAAAATTTATTTTTCTATATGTAGGACAAGGCTTTACAAAATAAAAGGATTTAAACTATACAGAATAGATTCATTGACCAGAATAAATTAGGAATCAAACAGATATTTAGAAAATTACCCCAGATTTGGAAATTAAGTAACATGCATCTGAATAACTCTTAGGGTAACTACAAAATTATGGAAAAATTTGTTAAACTTTGAAAATTTGAAAATTAAAATGCAACATATCAATTTTGATTAATACCACCACAGCAGCACTTGGATGTAAATTTGTACTTTAAATGCTTATATTAAAAACAAACTTTAAAGTCATCTAAATTTCTACTTTAATGAGCTAAAAAAAAGTCATCAAATAAAAGCAAAAGTATGAAAAACGGAATAATAAAGAACAGAAATTATAAATCAGAAATGAAACAGCACAAAATTTAGTAAAACCAGAAGCCAACTGTTTCAAAACAAAAAATAATAACTGATTAAAACCCTAGTTGATCTAACTAAGAAAAAAGAGACGATGCACAAATTATCAGTATCAGGAATGAAAGAGCAGAATCACTATAGCTTCTAGAGATATTAAAAGGACAATAATGGAGGTCAGGAATAGAGCGCATCACTATACAGCGGCCCAGTGCCTGCCTGGAAGCACAAGGTCCTGAGTTTGATTCCCACTACAAAAAAAAAAAAAAGTAGTAAGAAAAAAAAGAAAATTAAAAGGTAATAATGAATTATAATCAACTGGAGCTCCAGAGCACAGTTAGCATACAGTACTTATATAATAAATTATAAACAACATTCTGTCAATAAATCCAGCTTAGATAAGAGATAAATTTCTTAAAAGTAGAAATGATCAAAAATAGCATAAAAAAGAAAAAAATAAATTTAAGTTACTACATTTATTAAAGAAATTAAATTATGAGTAATAACTTTCCCACTAAAAACATTTCAGGTTAAAATAGCTTCACTATAAAAAAAACTAGTCAGATATATTGGGACTAAAGAGCACTAATCTTACACAAACGCCTCAGAAAATAGAGGAAGAAGGAATATGCCCTGATTCATTGCATGAGAACAGCAAGTGACATAAAGGATAATATATCATTATCAAATGAGAGGTTTATATCAGAAATATAATAATGGTTTATTAAAAATCAATCAATACCATTTACCATATTAAGAAAATAAAGGGCCCAGGCATGGTCCCATATGCCTGTGATTCCAGCACTCTAGAAGGCTGAAACAGGAGGATCACAAACTGAAGCCCATCTTGGGAACTGTGTGACTTAGAGAAATCCTGTTCCTAAATTAATAATAATAATAATAACAATAACAATAATAATAAAAGGGTTGGGAGTGTCACCCCATATGAAGGCTTTGAATTCAACCCCAGACTTGTAAAAAATAAAAAATAAAAATAAAATTAGAGTCAGCAAGATACAAAAAAAAAGAAAAAAGAAAACTATTACCATCATAACATTTGAAAAAAAAAATTGCAAATTTGAGCACCCAGCAAAGATTTGGGCTCTGTTACAGCTGTGTCTAGGTGTCCCCCACATAGCCTCAGGCAGTCATAGGTGGGGCTTTTCTATGGGTGGCTGAATCTAGAGTGTGTAACTGATTTATGGTACAATGCTGGGATTAAGGGTGCTAAGATTAACGGTGGGTGACTACTAAATCAGGCCACTGAGTGGTTTGGTATTGCCATAATCCTGGTAGCCTCAATGCAACACAAGGACAGAAAGAGGCCGGTCTTGTCCCTTCCTTGCTCGCTCCTGCTGTCTTCTGCTTGTTCTCTTCTGTGTTGCCCTCTGCCAGGAAACCCCACCTTGGAACAAGCTGATTATGGATGAAACTTCTATAAACTGGGAGCTAAATAAACCTTTCTTCCTTGAACTTTAGGTGGTGGGTATTTGGTATCAGCCACGAGAAAAAAGTAATCAAGATTCTGATTTGGACAGTACCACAGAACTGTGGACACCAGGAGAATTTTACTGTTTTGTTTTCCTTTTTCTATCTGGTTGTTGTTTTTTTTTTTTAATCTTTTTTTTCAGTTGCTTAGGTTTTTAGTTTTATTGCTTGTTTTGTTTTGTCTTTCTGTTCTCTCTTTCCTCAATTGTTTTTCTTTATTTTTTGATTTTCCTATGAGTGAACACTGTCTCTAATCTTTTGGGTTCACTCTGATATTCTTTTGTTCACTCTTTCATTCTTTTTCTCCTGTCCTCTTCTCCAGTTTCCAAAGCTTGGGTGATCATCTTTTCTCCTTAGGCTTTTCTTCTACTATATTTCTCTTCACTTATCTCTATTTTTCCTCTATTCTTCTTAAATTCTCTCCTATCCCCAGAGTACAATCACTATACTAAGGGGAAAATCATTGCATACAAGTTCCTGGTTTATATTGGATTTTGTTATATAATTGTAAATCTTTCTCCTATGGTTAAAAGTGCCAAATTAATGGTTATCACAGTTTGTCAGTTTCTAGGCTATATTTGATGTTACTGTTATTGCTAACTGTACTACACTAGCCAGGGTGTTGTAATTAGTTGTTCTTCTTTGTAAGACAATGCTGTGATCAGCTGAGGCCATCATCATCACCACAGTCCAATACCAAAGGACTGGGTGCTGGATCGAATGTATGAGAACTTTCCTCCCTAACAAATTGGTAAGGTAGGATCTTGGGACAGACACGAAGGCCAAGAATCAACTACACCTAGAACACATCTGTGAGGTACAGATATTTCCTAGGGAAGACTCCATATTAATGATAAAGCTACCTGCCACAAGCAATTTACAAGTATCAACACAGGGAACAAATTAGAATTTCAAAAAAATGGAATGATATAAGGAAGCAGAAGAAAATGCAACCCCAGACCTCCAGCCAACCCAATACAAGGACAGGGGACAACAACAGAGAAAACCAGAAGTCAACCACCTGAGTTTTCCAAAACAGTAGCAGCAGAAGTAAAAGAACAGATAAATGAGGCTCTCAAGAAAATCAGACCAGAAATAATCTTTTGGGTTAAAAAAGAGATGATGACCATAATGAAAGACTTGCTCAGTAAATCTAGAGTAGATGACAAAATAGAGGAGCTGAGGAAAAGATGAAAAATCATGAATGCCCAACATAGCAAAGAAATGGAATCCATGAAACAGATTCAAACAAATATCCAAGAGATTTAACATTCCATTGAAAGTATACCTAGCCAAATGAACCAAGATAAGAACAGAATGTCAGATCAAAACGACTGGATTCTGATAAGAGAGGAAAAAGGCAGGATGGATGGACGGAAGGAAGGAAGGAAGGAAGGAAGGAAGGAAGGAAGGAAGGAAGGAAGGAAGGAAGGAGGAGGGGAGGAGAGGAAGAAGGAGGAGAAAATCAATAGGCATCATGTGTAAGAGAGTAAAACCATCTTCAGGGACATGTGTATGCATATGTCAGGATGTAAAATGTATTTCTTATGATGGGTCATGTTGAAAAAGGCCATTGCTCCAGCTCATAAGCTTTGAGTGAGTGCTTTTAGCCACCATTATATCTCCAGAAGGAACACGCTGCCTGGCACAAGGCAGATGCTCAATAAACATTTGTTAGGTGGTCACTAGGTCAGGTGACCTTGAGAAAAGCTAAAGAAACCAACACCAAATTTACAGTTTGTTTTGGACTCTATGCAATCATAAAGAAAACCTTAGTCTTTTCCTTAAGAACAGATTCTTACCAGAAGGTTAACTCGGAAAACCTATACTTTTAAGTTCATAATTACCGAACATGAAAGTGAAGGTACAAAAAAAAGTAAAAGAGGGCATAAGAAAGCCCAAACCCAAATCCAGAACAGGTATAAAGAACATAGCCATCCTCTTTTCCCATCAGACTCCCCTAGAATTCAACACCTGTTTGCCAAGTCCCAAAAAAGGAAATAGTAAAGAATAAGAATTTAGTATAGTGGGCCAAGGAGACAGCTCAGCAGCATAACCGCCTGCCTAGCAAACATAAGGTCCTGAGTTCGATCCCCAGTATCAAAAAAAAAAAAGAATTTATGATAGAATTCTGAGGCTATTCCCCCAGTCACAGAACCTTTCAAAGCAAAAATGCGACCTATCTTTTACTACTTAGTAAGTCTTCTAAATTGATCATAGCAAAATGTTCATTTCATTTCCTATTTCAGAATTTCTTTCTCTTCTCCATCTGCAATAGAAAGATGTTTCCATCCAAAGGTTGCCTTGCACCCAGTTTATATGACTATCCCATATCTCATCTTTTTAAATTTATTTTCCAAAAAATAAATAAATAAATAAATAAATAAATAAATTTCTTCTCCAGGAGTTCAATTACTTTTTGTATTTATCTTCAATTAATTAGAATATGGCTGTATTGAAATCCAACCATTTTCAGAGTTTAGGGGGAGAGAGGACAGGGTTTTTTTGTTTTTTTTTTCATAAGTCCATTTGCAGAAGTAGAAGCAGGTGTATTTTACCAACCATCTCCACTTATGGTTAAGGATTAAGGTAATAGGAGAAGCAAAGACGCTGGTTTTCACAATGACTGAAAAATGAAAGTGAAGGGCTAGGAAGTAAGATGCTCTCAAGGGACAAAGAACCAGATCTGACAAGCAATGGCTGCGCTAATGATGCCCAAAGACACAGGCACATAAAACTGACTTAAGCATCTGCTATAAAAAAGTATAAAGCGGTCTCAAAAATTCCAATTAAAAAATTCCAATTAATGTTTTCCCTACTATGTGGAATTTGAAAAAGATGGCATGAAAGAAGAGACTGCAATTAATTTTAAACACAAGGAAGAAAATAAGGGGGAGAGAGAGGGGAGTCCAAGGGTAAGAAGAGGGATAAGGGTGGTGGAAATGTTGTATGTGTACACAAGAAAATACCAGAGGAAAGCCCAACATTTTGAGAGTTGTTTTCCTCCAATCAGATTTTATTGATATTTTTTAAACATACATAATGATCACTTTCATCATAGGGAATTTGTACCTGCACATAACATACCTTGTTTCGGTTTTTGCTATTGTTGTTGTTGTCTTGTAGTACCAGACATTGAACTCGGGACCCTGTGCTTGCCCCGCAGGTGCTTACGCTGATGAGCTCTCTCCCCAGCCCAACATATCTCAGTTCTTTTTTCCCTTCTCCAGCCTCCCTTCAACCCCTCTCTCTCCTCTCCATTCACAAAAGCTTTGTTTCCATTTTTTCCTTTTCTCCTTCTTTTACCTCTTCTCTTCTTTCCTTTTCCCCTCCCCATATGAACCTTTTCTTCCTATTTCACAATATCTACTACATTTTGGTCCTCACTTACACTTTTGCTTTCTCATATCAGGGAAACAATGTAGTATTTACACATGTGTGTCCAATTTATTTCACTTAAGAGCATGGGCTCCAAGTGCATCCATTTACCTAGAAAAGTCTTGAGCTTATCATTCTTTATGGCAGAGTAGTACTCCATTGTGGAAAAGAACTACATTTTCCTTATCCATTCACCAGTTGATGAGCATTTGAAAGTCCAATGTTTTGTAAAATTAATAAACACTGACAAAATATTTTTAAATGTTAAAAAAATCCTTCCAATTAACCAGTAAAACTAAGAAAAGAAATAGAGTTTAAATAGAATAGAATTTGTGCTTCTTTAATATTTTTTAAAAGGCTGAGTGGACCGGGGAGATGGCTCAGTAGAATAAGCGCTTGCCTGGCAAGTACAAGGGCCTGAGTTCAATCCCCGGTTCTGCCAAAAAAAAAAAAAAAAGTATTTTTTAAAAGGCCGGCCAGATAGCTCGGCAGACTAAAGTGCCTGCTTCGGCAGAGCTCAGTGGAGACTGGACATAGTGGCACGTGCCTATAATCCCAGCACTTGGGAGGCTGAAAACAGGAAAATCACTAGGAGTCCAATCTATGTACTGAGATTCTGTACACCCTGTATAGACGCTGTCCTAAAGTCATAAAAAAGTATATTTTTTAAAGTGTAATTTTTAAGAATGTGAAGAATTTTATAACTCAAACGGGTACATAAATACATTGATAGTTAAATCAGATGCAGAGAAAGTAGACAAAAGGGAAAAAAATTATTTTTAATTGGACTTTTTGTTTTTTGTTTTGTTTTGTTTTGTGGGTTTTGAGACAGTCTCACTACATAGCTAAGGCTGGCCTCGAACTCATAGCAATCCTCCTGCGTCTGCCTCCCAAGTGCTGGGATTTCAGGCACAAACCATTATACCCAGCTAGTAATACTTTTATTCTTAATTAAGAGACAAGAACTACTTACTTAACTCGTGGGTTTTTTTCTTGTCTAAAAAATTTTACTAAGAAAATAAGCCTTGGCCCCATCCAACTCCTAACAGAAATGTTTTTTAATCTAGATCCAAAACATCTCTCCTTACATACACTAAATGTGAATGTCAAGTGTTCCAGTAAGAGAAATAACTGACAGAAAGAATTCAATACAGCCAAGTAAAGTGGGAACCATCATACAACACCAGTGAAGTCCGGCAAACAGGGAGAGGTTCAAAGCTAGAAAAAACTGGTTTGTTTGAGAGTAATTAAAATCAGAAAGTGGAAGATTTCAGTCAGGATAAGCCCAAAGAAGACCATGTGGGCAAGATAGTAACTGATCAGGAAAATTTAAATGTCTGCTCCAGTTTCCAACAAAATGAGTGGGCTTGTGTGATCAATGTAAAGAACTAAGAAACTAAGGAAACATTACCACTGATAACTAAGTTAAACATAACCGCTCAGTATGGCAGTATGTGCCTGTAGTCCCAACACTTTGGGAGGCTGAGGCCGGAAAATCATCACTTGAGCCGCAGAAGTCCAGATCCAACCTAGGGCCCATAGTAAGGCTCTACGTTGAAAATAATATTTATAATATAATGAAAACAACTCCTAGGATATCTAAGGGCTTAGGTTATGAATAGAAATAGATGGATATTAAGAGTAAATAAGAAACATTAGCCAGAACAATAAGGCAAGAGGAAAAAAAAGGGATACATATAGGAAAGGAAGAGATCAAAGTGTCATTATTTGCAAATGACATAGCCCTCTACTTTATAAGACCCAAAAAATTCCATGAAAAGACTCCTAAGTCTAATAACCAAATAAAGCAACATAACAGGATACAAAGTCAAAAAAAACAAAAATCAATAGCCTTTCTATGCACTAATTAATAATGAACACACTAAGAAAGAAGTTAGGAAAGTAAAACTATTCACATAGCATAAAGAGGAAATTACATAATTAGGAATTAACCTAAGTAAGGAAGTAAAAGAGCTCTATAACAAAATTATGTCTCTTGAAAGGGAGACTGAAAAGGATATCAGAAAATGGAAAGAACTCCAGTTCTTGGGTAGGCAGAACCAATACAGCCAAAATGGTCATACCCCCAAAATTAAATCTGTAGTTACAAATTAATGCAATCCCAATCAAAATACCAACACTAGTCCCTGCAGATCTAGAGAAAATAATTATAAAATTCATAGGGAGCAGGAAGAGACCAAGAAAAGCAAAAGCAATCCTGGGTAACAACAGCAAAGCAGGAGGCATCACAACCCCAGATTTGAAGTATATTACAAAACTACAGTGATTAAAAAAAAAAAAAACATGGTACTTGCACAAAAACTGAAAATGTGGATCAATGGGACAGAACAGAAGAAGCAGAAATAACTGTAGTTATGTCAAACTTTTACTTCAACAGAGGGGCCAAAAACATATACTAAGGTAAAGATAGTCACTTTAATAAATGTTGCTTGGAAAATTGGATATCCACATGAGAAAGGTTGAGTCTAGACCCATGTATCTCACCATGAACTAAACTAAAATCAAAACTGATTGAAGATCTAAATGTTAAAACAGAAACACTTAAGGTACTGGAAGATAAATTAGTAAAACACAAGGCAGGCATATGGCATGCATCATGTTAAGGTTTGCGTCTAGATGCCCCTTCCCCCAAGCCCATGCAGTCATAGGGGCTGTTTTTGGCGGTGCATAAATCTAAAGTCTGTGACTGATTCATAGTGCAATGCTGGTGTTGCTGGATCAGTCCACGGGTTGGATTGGTACCAGTCTAATCCCAGTAGACTGGGACAGAAGAGGCTTGTCTTGCTCTTCCCTTGCTTGCTTTTGCTGTCTTCTACTTCTAGGAACTGTTTCTCCTCTGGAATGCCCCATTGCCAAGCCAATTCTGCCTTAGACCCAGCCAATTACAGACCGAAGCCTCTCCAAATAGGGAACAAAATAACCCTTTCCTCCTTTACTTTGGCTGTTGGGTATTCTGTCTCAGCAATGAGAGAAAAGTAATCAGGACAAGGCTGGAATCCCAGCATTTGGGAGGCTGAGGCAGAATGATTGCCAAGAGTTTGAGAACAGCCTAGATTACACGGCAATACCCTATCTCAGAAAAACAAACAACAAAAAAAGTAAAACACTTGAAGACAGAGGCATAAGCAAAGATTTTCTAAACAGAACTTCAATGGCACAAAAAATAATACCAAGAATCGACAAATGGAATATCAAATTTAAAAGCCTCCTGCACATCAAAGGAAACAAACAGAGTGAAGAGGCAACCTACAGTATGGGGAAAAAAATTACAGCTATTTCTTAGAAAAGGACTAATATCAAGACCATATAAAGAACTCAAAAAAATTAGAAACCCCCAAAATAAAAGATCCAGTAAAAAATGGACAACTAAAATGAAAAATAC
>NW_004524666.1:7563809-7565499 GCF_000260255.1 Octodon degus | reverse complement strand
TACCACTACTTGTGGAGATCAGTATAGAGTTCCTCAAAAACCTCAAAATAAAAAGTCCTTTCAACCCAGCTACTCTCCTTCTAGGAATCTTCCCAAAAGAGTTATTGTCATCATATTACAGATACATGGATACCCACGTTTATAAGACACAATACATAATAGCTTGGAAACAGCCTTAATGCTCATCAAAAGATGAATGGATAAAGAAAATGTGGCATATAGACGCAATGGAATTTTACTTTGCATAAAGGAGAAACTTGAGGCATTTATAGTCAGATGGATGCACCTGGAGACCACAATGTTAAGTGAAAAAAATCAGGCACAAAGCTGAAATATCGCATGTTTTCTCTTACATGAAACACCCAAAATATAAAGAGCAAACTAAAGGATAGATAGTGGGGAGATCTTTTTCCAATGTGAAGGGGAACAAGAAATGGAGAGAGAAGGAAGGGAAAGGGGACTAAAAACATAGAATTGAAAAAAATGGAAACAGGGCTTTTTCAAATGAGAAGAGAAATAAGAGTTGAAGTGAGCAGGGAGGGATAAGAGGGGAAGGGGATAGAAACTAAGATGCGTTATGTGCTCCCCTATATAAATGCAATCATTCTATTCTGCAAATATGTACTCAGAAGAAAATAATAATAACACACAAAGTATAGATCACTATAATACAGTTGAGGTTTTCGCTTCAATGATAAAACAATAAATATGAATGGTTTACTATTTAATTATTATGTTAAGTCAGAAAGCGCTGGGTAGTAAGATCCTGATTTATCTAACAACCTTTCTACATGATTTTCTTCTGTAAGATCAGGTCATTGTGTGCATTATATAATGCTTGCACATTATCACGGTACCAAATTCTGCCAAGATCATGTCCCTGTCCTCTGGAAAGTAAAGCAAAAGCTGGAAGCACTGCCCTTCCCTCCCATGACCTCTTCCCCTACTCTATCGCATCTCATCCTATTCCCTTGTCGTAGTGGATTAGCAGATGGACACAGAAGTTATCTCAGAGTAAAAAACTAGAACACTTTATGATTGGCCCACCCCAAAGTTACTGTAGCACTTACCAACATCTCCATAAACATACAGGCCCCTTGGAGGTTTGCTCCTTGAAAAAAGCTGAAAATTAAGAACAAATTATAAATCTCCACCATGAAAATAATTAAATGTAGTCACATATATTATGTTCCTAACTATGCTCTCTACAGGATTTGGAAAGACTATTACGCAATGAGTAAGGAAAAACTTGTTAAAGTCTGTGAACTTCTTTTATTTCTTCCTTGCAATGTGAGGTCCAAAAGAGGAGGCCCTGCTCGGTCGCCCTGCCCTGAGCTAAGTGTCTCTGACCAGCAGCAGGGAAGGAAGAGGCTGGAGCTTCTCCTGTGCCCCAGCAAGCAACCCAATCTGTCCAAATTCATGTTTCCATTCTCACTCTTGAACTACATATGTCAGAATTCTACAAGTAAGGAATTTAACACACATACACAAATACACACTTGCAGTAAATATAATAAATGAAACAGAGTATTTTGGAATTTAAAGTACACAGTTTGAGAGTCTGAAATGTTATCATCTCTTTATTCCGAGAAAGCAACTTGATGACTTTGTCTTCTTAGCTTTCTCATTTGAAAATGGCAAATACAAACACGAGCACTTTGTAGACTAATTAACGTAGTTTAGGCATTTA
>NW_004524666.1:7562755-7563647 GCF_000260255.1 Octodon degus | reverse complement strand
TAGACCATTCAGTAAACTAAAAAAAAAGCATTCATTTGGGCTTTTCGGTATATACTTTGTAATCATTTCAATACATTTTCTTTTTTTTTGTTTGTTTTTTGTTTTTTGTTGTTTTTGTTTTTTTTTTTGGTGGAACCAGGGATTGAATTCAGGACCTTGCACTTGCCCAGCAAGCACTTACTCTACTGAGCCATCTCTCCAGCCCTTCAATACATTTTCAATACATGTTTTATTCTTCTTCATGGCCCTTAAGGCAGGATTCGCCACTTACATGTTCACAGTTGAAAATTTTAAGATTTGACAATAAAACACAAAGGGAATGGCTATGTATCTATGCAGCAGTAAATACAGAGCCAACCTGGGCAGTTTTTTGTAGTTGATGTTTGACTAATAAGCTTGATTCTTATGACAAGAAGATGAGGGCCATGATGTAAGGAAAGTGCCTTTGTAATTGGGTCAAGAGAGCGGTGTTTATCGTTCTTTACAAATCTAAATCATGGGGCCAAGGAGATGGTTCAGTAGAATAAGCGTTTCCCTGGCAAGCACAAGGGCCTGAGTCCAATTCCTGGTTCCACCAAATCAATCAATCAATAAATAAATAAATAAATAACTTGACTAAAAATCTAAACCATGGTAATAATCTTAGCATTTGCTACAGCTGACCAAATTGGAAGGAGAAATGTTTAACAGTTTCTGAACTCCCTAAGACACCACAGGTAGAACTACAAATAAACAGATATGACTAGACAGCGTTGGGTGGAGTCTTAAAGAGCACTCTGCCCAAAAATGTTATAAAAAAAAAAATTCATCCCATGTGTGCTGTGCTGGCCCTGCCCATGGGGCCTGTTGAGATGGTGATTGAGACTGGGTGTTGTGGCTCATGCCTGTAACC
>NW_004524666.1:7549989-7553740 GCF_000260255.1 Octodon degus | reverse complement strand
CCTATAATATTCAAATAACGGAACAAAAAAAGGGGATACAGATGAATGTCCATTTTGTATCTGTGTATTCAAAATGGTTAGGATAGATATATAGTTGCATTCTCTTAATGAATAGAGGGATTTGTTCTAACAGTGTTTGTAAATAAGATATCATGTCCGCATCTTGTACAGCAATTAACCACTAGAAAGAATGTATGCAATGTGTTAATTATTGAAACTGTCCTACCGATTTGGTTTGAAACTGTCTCATTGCTATTGGTTTCTCAATAAAATTATGGAAAAAAAGAAAAAAGAAACAAATTACAGAATCAAATAAAATGTTTGCTAGCTACTCCTCAGACAGGGAACTATTATCTAGAGCATACAAAGAACCTGAAACAATAAACCACCTAAGCATTAAAGAAATGCTCTATAGAAATGAACAATATTTCACAGAGGAAGAAATACAAGTAATCAACAGATATATGAAAAAATGTTCAACATCTCTGGCAATTAGAGAAATGTAAATTAAAATAACCCTAAGATTCTATCTTCCTCTGGAAAGAATGGCAATCATTAGGAAATCAAACAATAACAAATGCCAACGAGACTGTGGTAAAACAGAAGTAATCCTGAATTGTTGGTGGAAATGTAAACTGGTAAAATCATTATGGAAATCCTCAAGGAGATTTCTCAAAGAAGTGAAATTAATAATTCCATACCACATAGCTATCTCCCCTGCTAGGTATCTTTGCCAAAGAGCTTAAGTCATCATACTACCGTAACACATGCATACCAGTGTTTATATCAGCACAATGTGTAATAGCTAAATCCTGGAAGCAGCCTGTATACCCATCAATGGATGACTGGAAAAAGAAAACGTGGTATCTATATATAATGGAATAATACTTGGCTATAAAGAATGACAAATTTGAGACACTTGTAGGAAAATGGATGCACCCAGAAAATATAACATTGAGTGAAATAAATCAGCTCTTGACTCCAACAGGCCCCTTCCAGACCTCACCCTGGTTTAGGACAAACAGAAGGACTTTCTTTCATCCTTCTGCTACACAGCTTCCCCTTGCTTCTCTACATGTTCTCTCCACAGATTCTTAAAAACCAACTAAAAGAGATTTCTTCTCAGAGCATCTTAATTTTTCTTTTTTGATATGAGCAATTATTGTGTATTCATTATTCCATTTTCAACTTACCAGAAAAAGCATTATGCTCTTAAACAATTTTAGAACAACCTTCAAACTGAAAAACTTACATAAAACCTAATAACCTGTAAGTATATTCTACTTTGGAATCTTTTGTAGGTAACATTTTGTATTGGATAACTAGGAGTATCATGGTGACTCATAATTCTTTTGAAACACATTTTGCAGGAATAGTTTAAGAATTAGCTTCATTCTAGCACTATTGACATGATACAGTCAACATCCACAGAACAAAGGAAGTTCACATAAAAACACTAACAAAGAGAGGAAAAGAAGATGGTTTAGTGAGAACTCAGTGTTCCTCAAAAAAAAAGAAAAAAGTAGCACTCGTCCTGTCTTCTCTTTAATCATTCAATAATTCAATATATCTTAGAAAAAGCACTTTGACAAATATATGACATATATAATGTATGTTACATTGTATTATATTGTATAATGTTTAGAAAATGGGTACACTGCTATATACTACCAAAGGAGAAATACTGTTTAAGATGCAGATTTTAAACTATATAAATTAATAAAGGAATAACCTTCTGACTTCTTCATTTTTAAAAAGTGGATATCCTTCTACTAAGGAAGATATTCTACCTAAATGATATTACATACAGTTGCCCCCATATATCCTGAGGGAATACATTCTAAGAAACCCAGTGGATGTCTAACACTTCAGATAGTACTGAGCCCTATATAGAACATGATTTTCCTACACATACATACCTATGATAATGTTTAATTTATAAATTAGGTACAGGGAGCCAGCAAGATAGCTCAGTAGTCTAACCCGCCTGCTTAGGCAAGCTTAAGCAAGCACAGGGACCGTGGTTCAATCACTGGCACCACAGGCCACACCAGCCCTGCCCCCCAGGGTGGGCTGAGCCTGCCACTAACTAACTAAATAAATAAATAGATAGATAGATAGATAGATAGATAGATAGATAGATAGATAAGGCACAGTAAGAGATCAGTAATAGTAACTAATAATAAAATAGAACAACTGTAACAATATACTATAGTGAAAGTTATTTAAAACTTAGGAATTGTTCATTTTTAGAAGTTCCTATTTTGTACTATTTTTAGACTTTTTTTAGTTATGGATAACTGAAACCACAGGTAGGGAGGCACTACTGTACTCTAAGTATTTTAATTTGGGAAGGCAATCTAATTTTCTCATAATAAACTTTCAGTCTCCCAATAATTACTGAATTTTTTTTTGAGAGGGGGCAGAACTGGGGATTGAACTCAGGCCCTTGCACTTGCCAGGCAAGCGCTTATTCTACTGAACCATCTCCCCGGCCCATGAAATTATTTTAAAGGACTTAAAAGTCTATACCTTGGGCTGGGGTGATCTCTCAGCAACATAAGCTCCTGCCTGGCAAGCACAAGGTCCTGAGTTCAATCCCTAGTACCACAAAAAAGAAAAAGTCTGTATCTTAAGAGAAAATCAACAGAGTAAATGGAGAATAGTAACATTATTTAAAAAGCTGTAAAGTGGATCCTAAAAAACTTTTCTGTTATGGAGAGATCTGTACTGTACTCCCATATAAAAATTCCATGAGAATCAGAATGGTATGAGCCAGGCTCCAACCTTCAGCGTAAACACTTATGTTACTCACATGGCCTCATTGTCTCACTGCTCGGCTGCACACCAGCACCTGTGGGGACCTCCCTGACAAAAGTTAGGGTCCACAGACATCCACGGGTGGGTATGGATACAGGTTATACACCTCTGCCAGTCACAAGCTATTTAACCTTTAAAAATTTGACACGCTTATCCTCTATGATTGGGGTGTGGAACCCTCCCAAGGCCCCCTTCCTTGTCTGTTCTTTCATGAGCTGGCATCTTCCCTCCAGGTATAAACATCCCTCGCCTTGCATATAGCCTTGCCTCCAATGGCTTACTGAGAAAGGATGCACATGTGGGAGGCAAATCAGGAAATTTGTATATGGGAAAATGCTCTAATGAAGCTTGTAAATTCACTATTATTTGTGGTGGCTTCAGGAAGAGTCAAGTTCACAGTTTTCGTCAAAATGACTGTCACTTCCACAGGAACACATATCATTTGCATGCACCCCATTGAATTTTCACACATTTCACCCTATTTTCAGTTGCTTTAAATTTCCTGTCTTCATGTTTTAATGTCCTATCATTTGTTATTTTGTCTCACAAATCACACATAACTATGTAACATTCACCACAGACTCTACCCTTACATTGTTTCTCGGCACCCATTTTCCACTGTCTCCCTCCCTCGACATCTTCTCTGTCCTGTCCTGCACCCTGGGGGCTGACCTTGCTGGCTGGCCCTGGCTGGTGCAGCCCATCAGAGGCACTATTTGCAGGATGCAGGAGAGGGGATGAGGGGATCTTGTCTTTCTTCTCGGTTCTCTTGCTTTCAGAGCTGTAGCTATGACCGTCCAGAACCATAAAGTGATCCGTCCCTAAGGCTGCAGCTCCAGCTGTCACCAGGTTCCTCCTCGTTGCTCCATCTTTCATTTGCGCCTTAAGCCTGACCATACTTTTTTTTCCCTAAAGTCAGTGAATTTATATA
>NW_004524666.1:7547799-7549889 GCF_000260255.1 Octodon degus | reverse complement strand
TCTTTTTTGTCTTCTTTTCTGTTATTTTATCTAAACATTTTATTTACTTCTTTAATGGGATCCTTTATCTCACCTTTCCTTATTCTTCATCTTCTTTCTTTATTTTTCACATTTTATTTCTTTCATTCTTTCACCACCACCTCCCAGCCCTCCAGCTTCACTAGTATTAAGCTTTATTTATCTTTAGATATTTAGTTAACGCTATACTATTGCTGAATTCTTTTCTATTGTTAATGATGGTATAATTATTGCATTTAATAAACATCTACTGTATGTCAATATTTTATCTTGTATTTATAAAAGATTTCTTTTCTGTGGCTAAGGATGATACAGTGATAGCTTCAATATCCAGTTCTCCTTTGACTCTATTAATGTGGCTGACTTGGTCACTATTACCAGAATGACACACTTGCATATTAACTGGTTTTTACTGTATGTCAATATCTGGCTTGTTTCTGTGTTATCAACAATACTACTGTTCATTTATAGAGAAATGGGTAGCTGGCCAATTACCTCACACCCTCCCCTCCCCTCCCCAAATTAATGGAGGTGGTTGCATTTTGGTTAGCAATCAGCCTAAGTTTCTTTCGCTTGATTCAGATAGAAAGCATGAATTAGTAAAGTGCAGTTCTGCTGCTGGTCACTGCCACTGCTGGCTGTCATTGTCTGATGCCAGCTGGACAATCTAGATACCTCTTCTGGGCCCAGGGTCTCTGCTGCTGTCCTTTGTGGGCTGCTGGGATCTGGGATCTGGGATCTTCTGTGCTACCATCTGAGTGCTCATTCACTGTCCAGCCTGCCACGAATATAAATTCTAAATGGATTTATAGTAGTTTAAGCCCACTCTGCCAAGAGATAAACCACAATCAGATTTACAGGAATAACAAAATGAGTCTTGATTGTAATAGGACCTGTGCCACAGCATGCGCAAGGGGGTTACACAAGTAGGAGCCTTACTGGGCTAACACCCAGGAAATACTTATGCGACAGCTTGCAGGCCTATTTCAGCGAGGGAGAGGGATGGAACCAGGGATTCTCCTGAAAGGCTTGCTGTGAACAGTGACTATGAAAACAAGGGGCTCAGATCCCCCCTTCTTTATCTTAGCCATTCCAGGGTGCCTGAAAAGACAATAGTACCATTTGAAGTGGCAGGAGTGGGCCAGCAGTACTTATACTGGAGTGAAGAATGGCAATTTGATAGTCAGGGAGGACACCACTAGATAGCCAGGGAGGACAGTGAAGAAAACTAAGTTCATTGGAATGTGAGGAGGAACAAAGGGAAGAAAGAAGGAGGGGTACACAGCTGCTGGCCAAGCCACGTCCCCTCTCCAACTGGTGCAAAGAAAAAAAGAGTCAGGCACTTCTGTGTCTCACTGGGACAGAGGCAAGAGCCCACACTTAGCCAAGTTCAGAGCACATTACTGAAAAGCAGAAGCTAACTAAAAAGATCTCCACCCCTGAAGTCCTCCCACTGCTTTCTGCAACAGTTCTGGAAATCCTCTTTGGGTCTTCAGTTGCACTGTCATGACTGTCTTGACATCCTGAATCCTTGTAGAATATTTATTTCCATCGTCATTTTGACATTGAGAAGAGCCAGAATCCATACACCACCAGATCCAGTGAATGAAGTGGATCAGGACTGTGCTAGTTACTTTCCTCTCATTGCTCAGATAAAATATGGGAGGCAAGGTTTATTCAGCTCACAGATTGTAGAGATTTCAGTCCATAATCAGCTGGCTCCAAGGAAGAGGGGCAACAGCTCTCGATAGTGGAAGACAGTAAAAGCAACAGAGAGAGGAGACAAGTCTCTTACTGTCCCTTATGTTGTATCCAGTCAACCAGAATTAGGACGGTGACAATCCATTTAGGGAACTGATCCAGAAGTCACCCAACCTTAATCCCAGCATTGCACAATGAATCAATAGCACACTCTAGATTCAGCCACCTCTGAAAAGTCTACCCCCCAATAACTGTGTTAGGCTTTGGGGGGCATCCAGACACAAACCACTACAGTGTTTTAATGAGCCTCCCTTTCTGCTGCATGACACTCAGCCAAAACACTCACTTTATTTTTTATTTTTTATTTTTTT
>NW_004524666.1:7544649-7545889 GCF_000260255.1 Octodon degus | reverse complement strand
CTATCCTCAAACTGTTAGAAGTGCTGGTCATTTACTTGCCATTCCAGTATTTATCTTATGTTTTACTCTTAGTACTTCTTTGCTATCATGAAAACTTTTTTTAGTTCAACTGTTTTTGAAACACTGAATTTTTAATTAATTAGTATCTAATTTTCTGAATATTGCTTAATCTTAATTTTTGTTCTAAGATTTGTACTATATCTTTGACTTACAATTTATTTAGAAGAGATTGTATGATATCTTTTCCTAATATTAGAAACTTTAAAAAGAAAAAAAAAGAACAAAATGGGATAAGTGTTGAAAACAAGGGAGAATATTCTGAGGGAGATGAATGTCAGTATGTCTTTCATTGTAATAAACTTTTAAAATTCTAACATTTATTGTATTTTCACTCATACTCACATAAGACATAAAGATGGGTAGTAATGGTAGTGGTAACTTATGAACACATTTAGTACCACTATACATATACACTTAAAATGATTATGATGTTAAGTCCTACATGTATTTTATCACAATAAAAAAAAATGTAACAGGCATAGTAGCATATCCCAGCAACCCCAGCACTTGGGAGGCTGAGGCTGGAGGATCACCATGAGGTTGAGGCCAGCCTTGGCTTGGCAGTGGGTTCAAGGACAGTCTCTACTGCACAGGATCTTTTTGTCTCAAAACAAACAAACAAAATGAGACAGGAAAAAAAAAAATGATTCTAAGTACCACTTACAATTCAAAATAAGCAGGGCCAGCAATGTAGCTCAGCAGCACAGTGTATGCCTGGCAAGCACAAGGTCCGGAGTTCTTTTCCCAATATATATATATTTATAGCAGAATTCTCTCACCCATTATAATTCAGTTTTTAGCCTCCCATTTACTTCACTTCCTAATCCTAATACCTGTTACTTCTTTCTCCTAGAAACGGCTGGCCACTATGATGCATATTGTAAGAACTAATGCCCAGTTGGCCAGCCACTCTGTTCCTGTACTTTCCTTTGAAACTCCATGAAAACCTCCCTATCTCAGCCTTTGGAACCTGATTTCTTCAGGAATGATCCCAGTCAGGACTGCCAGCATAATAAAGCTGATTCTTACCTCCAAAGCTCAATGCCACTTGGTTCTTGGTCATAGCAATGCTGTTACCCAGTAAGGGCTCCAAAATCACACAACTTAAATTTACACTCCCTCCACCATTTACCATGTGGTCTTCCTCTTCTTTCCCACACTGGCTCCCTAAACAACATCA
>NW_004524666.1:7526518-7535957 GCF_000260255.1 Octodon degus | reverse complement strand
AAAATTTTTTTAAATAATTAAAAGACAGTACAAATAACTTTCTAAGAACATTCACCAAAAGGATAACATAACTGGTACCTCCTAGAAGAATTATATATTTCTCATCACATTTCATATTTTTCCACCTGTTTGACAATCTCTGATGGAAAATGGAATTCTTTACAAAACTAGTTCAAGTAGAGGGTGAGAAGGATGTGATACTAGACTATTTTTGTATGTTACTGTTTTAAGTACACTGAGCACTGTGAAACTCTAATTCTTTTTATAAATATTTAAATTTTTTACTAGTGTGTATTTGCAGCATATAATGATTACATTCCTTGTGGGGAGTTGGAATGTGCACATAACACATCTTAGTTCTTTTTGCTTCGTCTCTCCCTCCTTCCTTCCCTCCCTCCTTCCCTCTATATCTTGGAAATCTTAAACTTTTAAGGACTGGAAGGATTAGGTCTCAAATCTCAAAGTCCATTCCACAGCCCTCTTCCTCAAGATCAATTCTCTGATAAGCATGTTGAGAATCCAGTTTCTTTGGCCCCATTTTTTAAACTTTCCTAAAATCATTGATGGTAGAACCTAGGACGGGCCATCCAAATAAAATCCTGAAGAGATGCTTGTGGCATCTGTGAACCTCTGTGGACTCTTCTACCAGTCTAGAGAGCAGGTGATTCAAACAGTTTTGCTTGTGTGTTTGCTTTGGTGCTGGGGGAAGAGGTGGGTCTTGCACACTAGGCAAGCACTCCACCACTGAGCTACATCCCCATATCTTTTTAATTTCTGAGACAGGGTTCACTAAGTAACCAAGGCTGACCTCAATTCTGTGATCCTCTTGTCTCAGCCTCCAGAGTAGCTGAGATTACAGATACGCTGATGTGCACCAGCACTGTGGCTGGCTTCACAGTTGATTATGCAGAGAAAAGCTATTCAGTTCTTTGGGTTTTAGTTTTTAGCTTCTTTGTGTGGGGAGGGAGGTTGTATTGTTTTGTTTGTTGAGACAGGGTCTCACTATGTAGCTTAGGCTGGTCTTGAGCTCAATTATGTAGCTCAGGCTTGTCTGGAACTCATGGCAATCCCCCTGCCTCACCTTCCTGAGTGCTGGAATTACAGGAACACACCACCATGCCTGGTTGCTATTGTTTTTATAGCAGCAATGTAGGTGAATTTTCATTTTTCCATGTTTTGGCAAGCTTTCTCCAGTATTTACTGTCTTTGTACATATAGTTAATTCTACTTCTTTAACCTTTTATCAATTTGATGTTTTAGTTTGATCGATGTTACTTTGCTACAAATATTATCTCATAATGTACAGATTGCCCTGTGTGGCCATCTACAGCAACAGACAGCTGACTATGGATTGAAAAACCCTTAGAAAATAAAAATTGTGTCTGTACTGAAAATGTAGATATTTACCTTGTCATTATGTCACACACTATTAGGCAGAAAGTTTGTCATTAGCAGCCCTAGGAACAGGTGGCTGGGAGCTAGTGACGTGATTGTTTTCCCTTCCCTTTCTTAAATTATTAACTATAGATAAGATTCCATACAAGTTTGTGATTTTAAACTTTTAAGTTCAGAGAACCTAATATCCTCCAAGTGTGCTGATAGGATCAGGGTGAATATAAAGTTCAGATCATGAGTGAGGGCTTAGGGAAAGCTCAAGGTCTGCAGAGTGGTAAACAGGGACCAACTGCCCTTTGAAGTAGGTAAACACAACCTATTTTATTTACACAAGGACAATGACTTTGTAGGAAGGAAAGCTATTCCTTCAAAGACCTCGTTAATCACATAAATGACCAGGCTTGGTGGTCCACTCCTGTAATAACACCACTTGGGAGGCTGAGGCAGGAGGTTAGCTGAGGATCGCTGTGCATTCTAGGCCAGCCTGGACTTCACAGTGAGACCCAGCATGGTGATCTGGATGGGCTGTCATTCTCCACTCTTAGTTGGGGCCATACCTTCCATATCGTATGTGCCGTGTTCATCAGGTTCTTTACACTTCAGCTCCATGGGACAAGCACCCCACCAATGGGAATGTTCTTGACCTGCAGCATGATGGGCTTAATTTTCACCTCCACCTTGTATAAGGAGCCAATGAGCAGATGGACAGTGTGGTTCTGGCCAAAGTGCTGCCCATCTTCCTTATAGAAGATTGGGCCATCCTTGGGCTGGATGTGCAGACCCAGCAGGTCCCCCTTGGCTGGGTGCAGTGGCTCCCAGGAGCAAGACAGTGTGGGCCTTTAAGGAGCAAGAGGCTAGGCCTGTTGGGCAGAGAGGATGTTCAGGAGGGATGAGGAGGCAGTGTAAGGGAGGCGGCAGCTAGGAACAGCTGCCACTGTCCTTTGAGGCTTCTCTGCCACAGCAGTGGAGGCTGTGCCACACACACACACACACACACACACACACACACACACACACACAGCACTAGCAGCAAAGAGAGCTGCTCCAGGGCCACCAGCAGGCCCATTGCCCTTCCTGACCACACCTCTTTTAACTCACTTGTTGAGACACCTGCTGTGAATTCTTTCCTTCCAAGATTTTGACAAACCACACACACTTAAAATGCACATGCTTAACACCAGACTCGTACTTGAAAATCTGCAATATAAGTTACTTGTATCTGAAGGAATTTAAAAAGTAGGATGATGACACCTTTTCTAATAGGTTGGTTTTTTTGTTTGTTTGTTTTTTCAAGTTACTTTTTCTTTTTAATTCAATAGTGGTTGTGAATCACTCAACTGAATTTATGTTACATAATAGGTTGGTTTTTTGTTTGTTTGTTTGTTTCTAATAGGTTTTTGACGAGGTCCCAACAAACTATCATTTAGAATGTGTAGGTGGTACGTTTAAGGATGATGCTGGAAAATAATGACTATCACCTATCTCCACTAAGCATAAAATATGGCAGAAGAGTACTGGAGCTAAATGCTAGGGATCTGGGTACAGTCCTGGTTCTTTGGCTTATTAGCTATGTGAGCTGAGTAAGCCTATCGGCTCTCTAACTCGCTGTTTCTTTATCTCTTAGGTGCAGGGTGCAGCATGGGGAATGCCTATGTCTGCATGTCTAATCTCGAGGCCCGCTCACTCACACGGAAGATGGAAAGCTTCACGTGCTCCCGATACCCTTCACACCCAGCCCTGGCACACCCCTCATAAAGATCTGAGCAATACAATTAGCAAGCCCAAGCAATTTTACACACACACATATACACACACACACACACACATAAATTCTATACTCAGCAAATTAAGAATACATTAGAGAACACATGGTTCATGTGCTCTTTCAAATGCAATCCATGTAATAAGCCACTAAGGAAGTCTGGGTAAATTCCAGTGAATCAAGTGCACTCTGACTACAGGGTAGTAAGATTATAAATAAATGATGGAAAAGATAGCTAAAGGCAGAAAAACCTCACACTAAGATATCCATCTGTCCACCTTCCTGTCATTTTCATCCCAACTATTGAAAGCTGTTGCAAAAGTCTCACAGCCCTGCAGAGAAAACCCTCGCATCTGCTCCTCCACTCTGTCTACACTTCTGTTTTCTAGGTTAGTTCACTTCATCTCTCCAGTGATTCTCTGGAAAGTTCTCATCTCCCTACAAACTTAACCTACGACTCCTCCATCACTTTCAGAAGATGTCTCTTATTTCTTCACAAAGAAAAAGCAAAAGACATGGGGAGGGAACTCCATCTTCCCACACGAGCACACAGTCCCAGCCACATCTGCACCAATCCTCTCCTTCCTTTTTCCATAACAAACGCAGATGATTCCTCTTCTGTCCAACCTTCGACCAGGCTCTGGATTTCAGAAACCTCTTCCCCTTTTACTTTTTTAACAGAATATATTTATTCAGGGAAAGAAAGCTTCTGTCCAAGAGAAGGACAAAAGGGGGGCCCAAGCGGGTCATCTCCTCCTTTTAGAAACCATGGCCTACCTTATTACATTTTTAAAGTAACCCACCTTAACAATGCCCTCATAAGTGTCTCCTTTATTTCTACAATACTGAAGAATAATATCTTTATTTTTCTTTGCTGAGGTAGGGTCTTGCTATGTAGTTCAGGCTGGCCTCAGACTTTCAGTGATCATCCTTCCCCAGGCCCCACATGCTGGGAATACAGTGTGCACTGCACACCTAGATAAGGATAGTATCTGTGATCTTCCCAATATTAGTCTCTCTCTCTCTCTCTCTCTCTCTCTCTCTCTCTCTCTCTCTCTCTCTCTCTTTTGGTCTTCTTGAGAGGATTTCACCATGCAGTTCAGGCTGGCCTTGAACTCAAAGCAATCTTGCCTCAAGGGAGGACAATATCTTATAGGCACAACACAAAACCGGAATTTATAAGGAGAGAGTTAGACACATCAAAAATAGTGAAATTAAAATTTTCTGTTTGGAAAAAAAAAATACTAAGAAATGAAAAAGAGCAAATAATAAATTAGTTTTAAAACAAAAATGCAACTTTACATTCAAGAATTTATTCTTCTAGGGCCGGGGAGATAGCTTGTTGGTTTAAGCACCTGCCTGGCAAGCACAAGGTCCTTAGTTCGATCCCCAGTACCACATTAAAAAAAAAACCATATACATATATATATATATATGAATTTTATATATATATATACATATATGAATTTATTCTTCCAAAGAAGAGTCTTTAGTTATTTTGTGGGCAAAAACCTCTTTGCTATCTATAAGCCACCCTGTGTACAGTTACAGCAGCTCAAGCTAAACTATCTCTTAAGGCCTTCACATTTTATTTTAGTATTTCTTCTCTTCTCCTTCTCCTTCTTTCCTTTTCTGTCTTTCAAATTTTCCTTTACTAAGCTATTCCAGGGCAGATTGATCCCCCTCCTGTCTCTATTTGTATGCTCTCACATGATGGGTAATATATTCTTCATTTTTATCTAAAAAAAATTATTAGCATATACTTGCCATATATAATAATTACATTCATCATGGGCATTTGGTACATGGAAATTATACATCTTAATTCCTTTTATGTCCCTTTATCTCCCCTCCCTCCCCTTCCCTTACTGCCTAGACCCCTTCCCATTACCAAAAAATCTAGCTCCCTGTGTCCTATTATCTTTCTTTTATTTTTCTCTTTAATTTACTTATATTTTGGCTTTCTCACATAAGAGAAACCATGTGGTATTTAAGTATATTTGTATATTTGATTTATTACACTTAACATTATGGTTTAAGGTATAGCTATTTTCCTACAATGATTCAAATTTATCCTTCTCTACAGAGCTCTTAAAAAATAAGATAAATGGCTCTAGCTTTTGAAAGAACACTTGATTTAAATCATAACAACAACAAAAAAGTATGACAAAATATTATGAGCCAGGCATGGTGGCACATACTTGTAACCACAGCACTCCTGGGAGGCTGTGGATGTAACTGAGGGTGTAACTCAGTACAAAAGCCCTGGGTTCAATCCCCAGAACTGCAAAATAAATAAAATATCATCATGACAAGAATCTAAAAGTCTGAAAAAACATAAAATAATCAAATATGTGCAGAGACAGGCATGCTCATTAAGTGGTAAGAAAATGAACGATTGAAATCTCTTTTCAGGCACTTTGACACTGTCTATAAGAATGTAGAATATATATATATATATATATATATATATATATATATATATCCTTTAACTGAACAATTCTATTTCTATAAATTATCTTCAAGAACACCCATCCAGAGCCAGGGAGATAGCTCAGTAGCATAAGCACCTCCCCGCCTAGCAAGTGCAAGGTCCTGAGTTCCAACCCTGGTATTAAAAAAAAAATCCATGTCTGCCAAGATGTATGTATTATACACTAACAGAGCATATTAGCATATTCACACAGTAGAATATAATGTAACTGTTCAAAGTTATCCAATTACACAACATGAAAGAGGTATCTCTTATAAGAACTAGAAGTTCAATGTGGAATATTCTCCCAGATAAAGTACTAAAAGTTTTTGTTGTTGCTTTTAAAGATATAAAACACTGGGTGTGCTGTGGTCTCATTAAATAAGAAACAAAGGAGTACACACACATATGCACACATGCAAGCTTACAAAGGCTTAGAAAATTTCTGAAGGGCTCCACAAGAAGCTACTGGGAAGAAACAGTTGGAAAGAGAAGAGAAACAATAAAGACAATTTTAATTGTACACTATTTTATAGTGCTTTAATTTATTATTAAATATGTATTTTCCTTTTTATTAAAGAAATTGGTACACACCTGTAATCTCACCACTAGGAAGGTTGAGACAGGAGGACTGATGTGAGTTTGAGGCCAGCCTCAGCTACATAGTGAGTTCAAGGCCAGCCTGATGTGAGTTCAAGACCAGCAAGACCTTATAACAAAAAACAAATATACATAAAATAAAAAGGATGATTTCAGAAGAATGATGTGCTCTGTCAAAGAAGCCATCAGCCACAGCCCCATAAAGGTAAAGGAATAAAGAGGCACGAGGCACAAAGAGGACAACACTGGAGAGGAGACCGCAGATGACTAGAGATTTTAACAAACTTTTGGAAGAGCAAACATTTACAAAGGAGAACTAATGAAGAAGCAAAAGAATCAAGTCAGAGCACAAAGTAGCCTCAGATGAAGCTGCCCCAAAGAGGGTAGACATCAGAAGGGCTGAGATCTTGAAAACAAGAGGTTGCATGGAGTAGGATGGAAAAGGATGAAGATGACATCTCAGGAGAAAACAGTCACACAGAACTTTCCTCTCCACCCCATCCCAGAGTGAGTTCAAGGTCAGCTTGAACTGCATAGCAAAACTTTGCCTCAAAAATACAAAAAAAAAAAAAAAGATGCAGAGCCCCATGTTCCAAAATGGAGGTGGCGGCCACAACAGGGTTCCAAAATGATAGCAGCATAAAAAATCTGTTCCTAAAAATCAGGGTCGAGTGCTCAGCTACAGACACTTGACCCCTACAGCCTAAAAAAACAAAGCCTGGCTACTGCTCCAGCTGACAGCAGACCTTGACATCATCCATGTGGCACTGGTTTTAAGCATATGCAAAATACAAGAGTTATGAGGTTAAAAAAGTTAGATTTCAAAAGGCCTGGGAGGCCAGGCATTGTGCACCTAGGAGGGCAGTATATAAAACTGTGAGTAAAAAGCCAATTCAGGTATTTGCTTCAGCAGCACATATATTAAAATTGGAATAATACAGAGAAGATTAGCATGGCCTCCGGGCAAGGATGACATGCAAATTCATGAAGCATTCCATATTTAAAAAAAAAAAAAAAAAAAAAGCCGATTCAGTAAAAATCCCAAAAGTTTAAAACACACACACACACACAAAAAAAAAAAAACAGCCTGTCTTAAAAAAAAAAAGCTACAAAAAGAAAGCAAGGCAGGCCTAAAAAAAGCCATGAGAGCCACCAGCAGAAGTGTCATACGGGTTGAGCCATATAAGACTTCTAGAGCTCACAACTCATTATAGATTCTGTCAGATGTTAAATGTAAAACTACAAGACTTAATGTTTGTCCTGTAAGATTTAAAATTTGCTTTGGTCTCAATGCTTTATATCCTGATGTTGCCACCTTTTAAAATGGTAACTTTATCTTGTGCCTTTAATTATTAAAAGTGTCTGACTTTTCATTTGTACAGGAGCTCACAGCTAAGAGTTTGCCTTAGATCTTAAAAGAGGACTTGAAACTTAAGACTTTTCAGCATTGCTAAAATTGTTGGGACTTTGACAACTCTCACAGATAGACTAAATGCCTTTTACATAAAAAGATGTACATGAGTCTTTGGGGGGCCAGGGGCAAAATGCTATGGTTCTCATATAATATAAGGAGATATACTTAATAGTGATTCTTAATGATAGTTAAACCTGTGTTATAATGTTAAAGTTGAAAAATGTTAATAAGCATATCTTTATCTCTAAAAACTAATTTTAAAAATATGTCTAGTTGCCAAGTTGACAAGGGGTGGATTGTGGTAGTTGATACATTGTGTCAAGGTGAGAAGTTGGAAGCTTGGCTGGAGCTACAGCAATTCCGGGGCATGGAGGGCCCTGCCCTCAAGGGACTCAGCACAAAAAGGATATAAAAGAGTTTTTAAAAAGTTAAAAAATGATTCTGCATGCCACAACTTTCCTCAGAGGAGCTCCAATCTTCATATTCAGTGTTTAAAAAAAAGAGAGAAAGGCTTGCTAAAAGACACAGCTATGTCTCTTCCCTTTGCTCTTTGTTTTCCCGCTGCCATAAATTGCTGCCCTCTGCCTTGTGCCAGTCTGCCTTAGAACCAGCAACATATAGACTAAAACCTCCACTAACTGTGAGCTAAATAAAGAAAGGACAGGTTGGGTGTCAGGGATTTTGTCCCAACAACAAAAAAGAGTAACTGAGACAATGGTAGGTGAAATAAATCAGATCTACGTGTGTAAACACTGTATTATCTCACTAGTGTGAGAACCTAAATAGTGTGAGAGTAAATAAAATTAGAAAGTATAATAGATGCTGTGAAAGGGAAAGAATTTGTTCAATGGGAAGGAAAACCTGGGACGAGGAAAGGGAAAAAAGAAAGAAGGGAAAAAGATATTTACGTATATATGCAGGATAGTTTGGATAATTGTACTGCCAATTTTTGCTGATCTTTTGAAAGGAGCAATTAATTCTTAAAATTCTTTTTCTTTTTATTTTTTTTTTCCTTTTGAATTTCTTATAATTTTTTTGTCATTGTTTTGTTTTGTTTTAAACCAATCTTGCAAGTTTATATCTGTGTAGTGGTTGATACACTGTGTCAACTTGGGAAGTTGAAGGTTTATCAGGTTGGGCTTGCGATTCCATACCTAGGCCAGCCCTAGAGTGATTCAGAACCAAAAGGCTATAAAGGGGAGCTGTAGAAAGCTTCAGTGCTCCACTTCTTCGCAGGATCTTGATCTTCACAGCCGTCAGTTCAGAGGAGCTCGCTGGTCTTCGCAGTCAGCATGGAATGGAGAGGGACAGAGGCTTGATAGGCGCTGCTCCTCCTCTACTCTTAGTTGTTCTCTGTCGCCACAAACTATTGCTGTCTGCCTTGGAGCCAGTGGAGTATGGACTGAAATTTCCACTAACTGTGAGCTAAATAAACCTTTCCTTTCTTAATTTTGGATGTCAGTATTTTGTTCCAGCAAAGAGTAAAACGTAACGGAGACAATCTGATAACCTAAACAATTAATCTGAAGATAACATGCAATACAGTAACCATTGTTGAATTCCTATTACTTTGTTTAGTGAAATTTTGTATTGTTTCTAATGCTCTTTTTTGTCTATCTCTTTTTTCTTCCTAATACATTTTGCATTTAAAAAAATAAAAAATAAAAAATTAGGCCGGGGAGATGGCTCAGTGGAATAAGCACTTCCCTGGCAAGTGCAAAGGCCTGAGTTCAATCCCTGGTTCCACAAAAAATAAATAAATAAAATAAAAAATAATAATAAAATAAAATTAAAA
>NW_004524666.1:7463490-7526398 GCF_000260255.1 Octodon degus | reverse complement strand
ACAAGGTAATTAATTATTAATAACAATTGTTATGGTTTGTGTCTAGGTATCCCCCAAAAGCCTCATGCAGTCTTGGGGCAGCTTCTGGAATTTGTGATTGATTACTGTGGGTGTACTTGCTGTGCCTGCCCTGGGGCAGGTAATTTGTATTACAATGTAAGGAGGGAAAAGAAGCTAGCTGCTTGAGCTGCTGCTACCCCTCCCTTGCGCTCTTGCTCTTTGCCATCACCATGAAAGGTCGCTTTCTGCTGTGTGCTGCTCTGTGTTGGACCCAGCTGAGTATGGACTGAAACCTCCAGTAACTGTGAGCTAAATAAACCTTTCCTTCCTTCATTTTCAGTGTCAGGTATTTGTCCCAGCAACGAGAGAAGAGTAACTAAGACAACAATGTATTGAATCTTTTCAAAATAGCTAACAAGATTTTAAATGCTCTCACCATAAAAAAATAAGTATTTAAGGTGATGGATATAGATATAGATACCAGCTGGAAGAGCCAAGGCCATACACTTACATGAACATCTAGCTGCGATGGGCTTGAAAAGAGCAAGGAATTCCTAAGCAGCTTGGCTTTGTACATATATGTACAAACCCAGAACATCCCTTCTCTACCATGATTGCAGATTACTAGAAAAACAAAATTAGTTTCCCTCATATGAACAAATTTAATTTCATCTATCATATAATTTTTATATTGAGGAGACCACAAAAATCTATCCCTGAATGTTAAGAAAAATCATTCTCAGAGGTTTTTTGCCTAATAATTTCTCTCAGAGACTCTAAACAACTTGTCCACAATAATCCAAAAAAGAGTAAAATTCTAGATAGTGATTTTTGTTTAATTGTTTGAGACAGGGACTCATATGCAATTCAGTCTGGCCAGGTAGATACTTATGCCTCTGAACTATCTCCCCCGCTCCTAAAATAGTGATTTTATATTTATCAACAAATCTAAATTACAGATAAAAATTGTTTTTTCTGTGAAACAGAAAGATAAAATCTAAAATCAAACCAAAAGTCTTCTTGAACAAATAGATCTGTAACTATTTTGCCAAACTGTTCTTTATTACCAACAAGTTATTTAAATCATTTTAAATTTGTGTATTAATAAAGACAAGAAAAAGAAAACAAGGTCCTACCAATTTGATTTGAAACTATCTCATTGCTATTTGTTTATCAATAAAATTATGGGAAAAAAAAAAGAAAACAAGAGCCAGCCAAGCAGACTAAAACACCTGCAAGCAGGTGCAGGGGCTAAGGGTTCGATTCACAGGCCTGCCATGCGGGCCCCACCCCCAGAGCATGCTAAAACCACAACAGGCAGATCACTACGAGTCCAATCTAGTAGTGAGACCCTGAACACCCTTTAGACCCTTCCCTAAAAATGAGGAGGAGGAGGAGGAAGAGGAAGAGAAGGAGGAGGAGGAGGAGGAGGAGGAGGAAGAGGGGGAGGAGGAAGAGGGGGAGGAGGAGGAGGAAATGAAGTGTGTGCCTATAATCCCAGCACTCCAGAGGCTGAGGCGGAAGGATCACCTTGAGTTCAAGACCATCCTATATTATGTAGCGCATTTAAGGCTAGCCTCTTATACTATAAAGTGAGACTCCATTTCAAAAAAAAAGGAAAGAGAGAAAGAAAAAATGAGAGAAAAAAAGATCTATGCTAATATGAAAAGAATTAAAGAATAAATCTTAACCAGAAATTAAAGAATAAATCTTTTTTTTTTTAAAGAATAAATCTTATAGAGAAGTAGGCATGTCCGTAATCCCAACTACTTAGGATTTATATGTAAATATTTATACAGAGACATATGTATGTAATTTTAAATAAATTCTAAATTAGAGTATGTATGCTCAGAGTCTATGAGAGCAAATGGCTGAGCTAATATGGAAAATATCTGAGCACATGGCAAGAAAGGAAGCAAGACAAAGTCAAGCTGATGTCACTAAATACTTGCTTTGGAGTACTATAATCCAGAGAGCAAGAACTCTCTCTCCAATGCATTCAAGGATAGCCTCTTATACTATAAAGTGAGACCCCATTTCAAAAAAACTCTCTCTCCAGAGTTCTAGCTCTCTGGATTACAGACCACATTGATCTCACAGGCTCCACTCCACAATCCAAATGCCTTCCACAAGGCACGAACAACATGAGTTGAATCTTTAACATAAAGGATTAATATTTTCAAACTAAATATCAATCTTTATTCTATTAAAATTCTATGAGAGGACTGGCGAGATGGCTCAGTGGTCTAAAGCACCTACTTGGAACAAGCTTGGCAAAGCACAGGGACCATGGTTCAATTCCCCAGCACCACATGCCAGCCAGCCCCGCCCCCTGGTGGGCTGAGCTGGCCACACACACACACACACACACACACACTAAATAAATAAATGTTTAAAAAAAAAAATTCTATGAGACAAAAGTCAAATGCCATTTATAGTATACACACACATTTTTAAACAACTGGAGAAATTTTAATGTAGGCTTTATATTTAAGACTGTGCAGTAAAACAGTATGCTCAGATAATTTGAATTTCAGGCTATAATAAATTTTTAAATCATTTTTATGCCCCAAATATTTCATGCCACATGCATATACTAAAAAATTGCTTTCTATTTGTCTGAAACTGCATTTATCTTTTATTTGCTAAATCTGGCCACCCTATTTTAGATATAGTATTTAATATGTGTTACATTTATTATATATCACAACAGTAAAACAGTTATGAAATCAAATGTCCTTGTTAGAAGATGTATATGATATATTTAGAAGTGTCATAATACTGTAATTTGTAAACGATTCAAGAAAAAATATATTCAGAAATAAGATAAATAAAAATGGCAAACTGTCAACCATTAGTGGATCTATGTATATTGTTGAAATTTTTCGAAATAAAATATTGGGGGAAAAACCCACAAAATTTGGTAAAGTGACTATTATATTATTTTACCTTTGAACTAAACCTAAAAGTCTTCAAAAAATCTGCATTTTTACATTATAGACATTTGTTTTCAAAACTGTTATCAAAACTATTCCTTTCTTTTAACTACTGCAAACTAAGAGCTAGCATTCCCAATTACTCATTGCAAGATTTGTCTTTATTCTTTGTCTTTATAGTATTCAAATTCTAGCATTAAAGAATGATCCAGGTGATTCTCATCAAAGCTGTGAACTAAACCAGCATGGTCTAGCTGGGTGTGGTGGTACACGCTTGTAATCCCAGCACTTGGAGGGCAGAGGCAGGAGGACTGCCACAAGTTCAAAGCTAGCCTGAGCCACATTGTGAGTTCAAGGCCAACCTGAACTACATAGCAAGACTCTGCCTCAAAACACAAACACAAATAAAAGCATGTTCTCTGCCTTTCTGGATTGCAATCCACCTGCTACTGCAGCTTAATTTCTATTAGGACAACTATATAATAAGGGTGATTCTATTAAGATTAAAAAGTGCTGTGTCCAATTTGCTCAAAATGCAGGAATACTACTTTTCCTATTTCTCTCCACTCCCCCCACCACTGCATTATTATCTCCTAAGATGACAGAAGCAGAGACAATGATTCCAGCTGAGCATAATTACATCTTTTAAAAACTGGCATTATACCATTCCCCACATAGACTACTTCCGATAAAAGTAGACTACTTCAGGTTTCGAAGATGACCTTTAAAAACAAAACTACATGGTAGCAGCCATAAATTCTCTTTAAATGAAATGTTAGTCTTTAGTTGATTTGCAAAAGAACCATCCTAACATAAAGTACATCAATTAGTTCAGTTTGCCGGTATAATTAAACCTACTTAAGAATCTAAATAAAGGGGCCCTTTAAAACAACTACTATCAGAAATGGCTTACTTTCGAATTATAACTAAATGTGAAGATATAAATGACTTTTAATGCCACCTGCATGCAAGCAACAAATATTTGTAAGTGTCCATAGTGGCACTGGAAGACAAATGACAGTTGGCAATTTCTCCAGCAAACACTCCAACGCTATCTTCTGCTGGCTATTCTGATGCCAACAGCTTTGGTAGAGTTAGGACAGGAAAAGTCTATCCTAGTCCATCATAGTTTGATGTAATGTCCAGGACAGAAGCATAATCTTTGAAAAAATCTGGAACTCATTAAAAAAAAAAAAAAAAAAAAAAGGAAAATTTTCCACATTCTGATTTCTCACAAGGTTTTAAGTGAGAAAATTAAGCTAGAGTTTCAGATATCTTCAAGATTAACTAAAATCTGATACTAAGGAGAGAAAACAAGCATATACACATCCACAGGGACATGTGGATATGACACACCAGACACACGTACACTCTCACACAGACAAATGGATAAGCCGCAGCCACCACAAACACCTTCAAAGTCAGCAGAGACCTGCTTTGGGATTCTGCAGTGATGGTTCAGTTATTGATTGATTTTTTTCATTTAGTCTACAAACTAAGACTGAACAGCTATTTTTGCCAAGCAGTGAGTTGAGTTTTACAGGCACAAAAAAGTGAGAAAACAAAGACAGGTTTTAGCAGCAGAGCATGTGGTTACCAGTGGGCAGCAGAAGGTGGACCATGACAAAGGATGGGAGAGGGAGTTTTAGTAAAGCCCCAGAGGCAAACAGGGGCCCAGTCTTTTCCAAGATGAAGTGGCTCATCCGAGCTGGGCCTTTAATTGCCAGCAGAGAACAATGATCAGTGAGGCTGGCAAAAGGCCTGGACTAGACTCTCAAGAGCTTTGTACAACATGCTAATGAGTTTGTATTTTCTCCTGAGGGGAAGGAAAGCCTTAAGTCAAAAAATGGTATAAGCAGAAGTATGCGTTAGAAATGTCATTCTTGATAGGTGTAAGGAATTGGGCGAATGGGAAGAAACTAAAAGAAAGGACACTACCACTCATACCTGCTCCACTGACAAGTCCAGTGTCCAGTGGAGCTTGGAAGAAACAGCCTGGAGCTTTCTGTGCATTAGTGGGGTGAGGGTGCCCCTGAGAGGGGAGTGTGTGAAGCTGTTAGTATGAAGCCAAAGGTGCTGTAGAGACCCCAAAAATTTGGAAAAGCCAGGAACATGGATCCTCTAAAGAAAACTACAAGGAGGAAGCAGAGCTGTCGCAAAAGAAACTACTCATTCAAAAGCACAGAGGAGTTTTTTGGACTCATTTCTCTTTTTTCTTGTTATTTTGGGATATTATAGAGGCTTTCTTTTTTTTTCTGTATTTTTTTCTTCCTTTTCTTGTTTTTTTTTGTTACATTTATCTAATTCTATTAATATCTTTTTTACTCCTCAATATGATCCTTTCTCATTTTTCTCTTTTCCTTCTCACTTTCCTTTTCTTTATTTTTCAAATTTTACATCTTTAACTTTCCCCTTCCGCATTCCCTCTATTTTTATTAGTATTGCTATTTTGTTTTTGTTTTTCATTTTTGCTTTTTTCAGACTAAGTCTTGCTGTGATATTCAGGGTGGACTTGAACTCACTATGTAGCCCAGGCTGACCTCAAACTCATAGTGATCCTCCTGTCTCAGCTTCCCAAGATCACAGACATGTGTCAGCACACCTGGCTATTAATACTACTATTAAGCTTTATTAATCTTAGATATTTAGTTGACTCTGTTCTATTGCTGTTGATTCCTTTTCTATTGTTAATGGTGGCATAGTTGTTGTTTATAGTAGATATTTATTGTATGTCAGTATTTAGTTTGCTTTTGTGTTTATATTATTATAACAGCAGATCACATTTCTATTGTTAAGAGTGGTACAGTGGCAGTTTTTGTTTGTTCTTAGGGTATGTTGATATCCAATTTGTCTTTAATCCTATTATTGTCATTAATTTCATTTACTCTATGCCAATATCTGGTTTGTCTTTGTGACATCGACATTACTGTGGTTCATTTCCAGACAACTGAATACTGGGTCAATTATCCTGTACCCTCCCATCCCCAAATTAATGAAATTGGTTGGATCTTGGGACACAGACAGTAAGCCACAACAAGATCACATGCAACAAAGTCCTCCCACTATAATCAACCTGTAGATCTCATCTTCCCACAAAAAAAAAATGGGAAAATGAGAAAACAAGGCAACAAAATTCTCCAAAAACATCCATCTCCCCCAAAGCTGATTCATAGGACATTAGCGGAAAGGAAACTAAAAGTCAAATAGTTGAATTACACAAAGAAGTAACGGGAAACAAGTAAATAAACAAACAACAACAACAAAAAAGAGATGGACATAACTAAAGAAATGGATAATATAACTGAGATGGACTTAATAAGCAAAATGATCAATGAGCTTAGAGAAGACACTAATAAAAAAAAAAGCTAGTTAAGCTAAACAAAATGATAGCAAATATGAATGACCAGTTTAGCAAAGAATTGCAGTCTACAAAAAGGTACCAAACACCAATGTAAGAGACAAAAAATATTCTACTGAATTTTCAATTTGAGTTTCAAAAATAGCTATTGTTTCAGAGATATGCTTTTGCTTAAATAAAAGCTTTATAAAATAATAATTTTCAAAAGGTTTTTATAAATTTTCTTAAAATATTCATACAGATCACATTTTTACATTTATATTATCTAGATAGTTAATTTAATTTGATTAACAGTTCATTATTAAAAGAACAATACTGAAGCTATTTATACAATACTGAAATTATATGACCAATTCAGAAATAGGATACGTTTGAAATGACAAAGCCATTTTTCTATGTACTATTTAAATTTATTTTAATTATAAAACAAATGCAAAAGTAATAAATAAATTTTAGATTGGCTTTTAAATATATACATATGTATTATAGAGCTAGGGAAATAGCTCAGTGGTATAGTATTTGCCTAACATATACAAGGCCTGCGTTCAAGCCCCATACCACAAAAAAACACAAACAAAAATAATATACAGGGGCCAGGGAGATAGCTCAGTAGAAATAAGTGCTTGCCTGGCAAGCACAAGGGCCTGAGTTCAATCCCCGGTTCCACAAAAAAAAAAAAATAATAATAATAATAATAATAATATACAGTCATGCCTTGCTTAAAGGATACATTCTAAGAAATGTATCATTACCTAATTTTCTGGTGTGTGAGTACACTTATTTACACAAACCTCAATAGTATAGGTCAATTACTCAATGCAGCCACTGAATGTACTCAAGAGATTCATTCAGCAAACACAAGATGTATGTTACCTGTATAATACAGCATATACTATTCTATGACAAGTACTTGTTTTTATAAATAGAAGTATACTCTAAAAAAACAAAAGAAAATATAGTAATCCCATGTAATCCCAGCTACACTACTTTGGAGATTGCAAGTTTGAGGCCAACCTGGGCAATTTAGCAAGACTGCCTCAAAATAAAATAAAAAGGGCTTCAATATAGCTGAGTGGTAGCAAACTTGCTTAACGTGTGAAGCCCTGACTGAGTTCAATGAGCACCGACACACACACAGAAATATATATAGCATAGTGTAGTGAATATACACATCAGTAATAGCTGCTTACTTTGATAATCAATTACTATTCTTTTGGTTTTGGTTTTGGGTGGTTTTTTGTTTATTTGGGGGATTTTGTGGGTTTTGTCTGTTTGGGGGATGTTTTTATCTTTTTGAGCCAGGATCTCACTATGCAGTCAGGCTGATCTTGAGCTCACTTTGTAGTCCAGACTGCTCTCCAACTCACAACAATCCTCCTGCTTCACCCTCCCAAGTGCTGGGACTACAGGTGTGTGCCACCACATCACATGATCATTATTATACACTGTATGTAATGCTGTTTTTTATATGATTTTAGCACAGTAGGTTACATTACTGCATTTCCATGTGATAGGGGTGTTTGAGTTCCTTTACAATATCATGGGACGTCTGCTACACATGCAGTCCATTACTGACCAGAGCACCCCTGCCTTACTTCCCTATAACTGTACTAAAGTCTCCTTCCAAGAAATAAAAAAACCTGATTTCCTTCACACTCCTGATTAATAGAAACTGAGATTTTCAGAAGAGCTCTATATTCTATTTAATTCTCTCTCTCCCTGACTCTAGAAATGCTTGATTTGGCTGTGTAAAAGTAATTCTAATTACAGTGATTTACATGAACTACTTACCATTTATGCCTAATTACCTCACAGCACAATAACAATTATGCATACATTAAATGTGTCACATTAACCTGGTTGTAAGTTTTACTTGATAACAAAAGTGAAGGGCCCATGAATGCTCACTCTTCACAGTTTGCTGCTCACATGGCACACTCATAACTTCTTCAAATATTTGCTGGAGAAGACAATGTAATATAGGTAAGTAAAGGTAGCTCGATACACTGGTACTGATTTTTTTCTCTTGGCTTAATAAATCTGGCACTTTGTAAAGAAGGTATATTTTATCTTACTATGATAGAATCAACTTACAGAAAGTATTTTAGGGCTACAATGAGAAACAGATAGGTCTACCATCATGAATATTTAAACATCTGCACTAAAGACAAAAACAAAATTCATAAAATCATAAATTTTGTTTACCAGAATTAAGAATTCTAAAGATATAGGGCGGGCCTGCCCATTAATTCAGTTGTTTAAGTGCCTGCTTAAACAAAGCAGTCAGGCTCAGGATGCTATGGTTCGATCCCCTCATCCTAAAGCCAAACCAGACCTGCCCTGAAGGCATCCTGAGGTCGCCAAAAAGAAAAAAAAAATCCTTTTACAGATATAGGTCTTCTATTCCTGGACAACCTGATAGTCTAAATTTCTTTCTGTGATAACAGGCACATCAGTGTTTATCATTTTGCTAGAGCGGCCCAAACAGGCCAAGATGGTGGATTGTATGAATGGTAGTACACTGCGCATGAGGCCTGCCTACACACTGGACACCCTGGTCTCACTATTCTCACACACAGTACTATTCTAAATCTCCATTTCATTGTTACCTAAAAAAAATCTCTGTTTCCCTTGACCAAAAGGTGTTCAAACAAGGGCAGCTTTTTACTTTATACAAAAATAGCATTGTTTAACAATACTTCGAAATCATTCTATCTTTGTTGTTTGTTTTGCCCTCAAGTTTTTGAAATATAAAATTACTTTTTTATATTTTAAAATATAAAATTACTCTTCTCAGACTTTTAAATAAAATATGGCTAATACATATTATAGTCCATTTTTCTAAAAAAACCTTACAAGGAAAGAATATTTGGGTTGAGGCAAGGGGAAGATTGGTGACCAGGTCATTAAGGAAAAACCAGTTTCTTAGGTTGAAGTGTATTATAATTCTCATTACTACTACCATCCTTCATAATTATAATGTCACAGGGCCAGGGAGATAGCTCAGCAACATAAGTACCTGCCAGGATCGTTCAAGTTCAATCCCTGGTACAGCAAAATAAATAAATAAATAATAAGATGCAACAGATGAAACTGGTTTCTGTGATAGGCTATACAACAGAATGAGAATTTTCTTGCTGTGACAGAATTTCAGCAAAAGCTTCAAAGCTGAGAATAAAAGGAAGCAAGTTTCTTATACACACCAAAGAGAGGCATTAAACATGCCTATACAGGAATTACTTAAAAGAAAAAAAAAAAAAAAATAGACAAAAAACAGGTCCAAAACCAAAGCAGGACTAAAGTCGGTGACCAAGATAGAAAGCTGTTAGCTGTGTGAGAACTGCTTGGCTTTACTTCAGACCATGTATTGGGGGGATGAGCTCCCTACCCCTTCCCAGTCCTCAGCTGGATGCTTAATAAGGTGAGGAATTCCACAGGCAACTACCAAGGCAGAGTGTGAAGAGCTCATAGAAGAACCTGACACACAGCCTTCGAAACAGGAGGATGGACAAGACAAAGACACTTTGGTGTCTCTGTCTGTGGAAGTCCAAAGGTAGGCAGCTGACTAAGACTACCCATGCAATAGGGGTTGTAGAAAACAAAATGCCATGCTTCTCACGGCCTAAGTGGACATCATGAAAGATGACAGCTGTCCTGAGAGGACCCAACACAAGAAGGCTAAGTGCAAGGGTCAGGGGATCCCAGCACGCAGCACTGTGAGATCTTTCCCCATAGTCACAAGGAGTCAAAGAATGCAGCAGTGCTGAGGATCCATAATGTTCCTCTTGAAGAGCTACCAGGTCAGCAGCTACCGCACAAACACCCCAGCAGCTGGTGGGGCAACAAAGGCTGCTATTTTGCTCTATATTTTCATCCCTCTCATTTTGACCCAAGAGAAATCAGGCAAGTAGAGAAGGGAAGATGAGGAAAAGCAGAAGACCAAGCCATATGCTCTTGTCTACTGCAGACCACACAAGGAGGCTTAAGCTAGAGAAATGGAAAGTGTGGGACTGCACTGGAATTGCAAAGAGTAGACTCAGAAGTTTATATTACAACTCAACTGCATTTTTAAATAACCTAATTATGAAGCTGTTTGAATCTACAAAGCTGAATGAAAGCTATGGAACAACACAAGGTCAGGGATGGAAATCCAATAGAACTTGCTTGAGGGAAATTTTCAAGCTATTTTATAACTACATCCCATTACTTAGATTCATTTTTGTAAAATGTTTACATTTTTAACTGCTTCATCTTTATGTTGTTGTTGTTGATGATGATGATGCTGGGGATAGAACCCAGGACCTGCCAGGCATGCACTGAGCTAGGCCACTGAGCTATCTCCCCAGCCCTATTCCATCTTCAATATCACACACAAATCTTACCTTAGAAAGGAAATCTTCTGCCTCTGCACTGTATCTTTTAAGGTCCTCGTGCAAGTTCTGCAAGCACTGGATGACCCTTCTCTGATGTTCATCATCCTTCAGCTCCTGGGCTTTGATCAGAAAGTCATAGTGGTCCAGAGGTCCATGGCAAGCAGTCAAAGCTTTCAAATAGGCCTCAGAAGTAGCAGTCTGGGTTACACCATCAGGTGCCTGAACTGTATAGGCTACAAACAAAAACAGAGTTTTGGACTTCCTTAAATAAAGATACTTCACAGTGCTCTACATGGGGCATGGTAAAACTTTTAAACAGTTATAACTATATGTATTTCAGCAGTTTTTATAAATGTCACTTTTTCTCTTGTTTTTATGGGGTTTTGTTTTCTGAAAGTCTCACTATGTAGCCCAGGTTGGCCTTGAACCCATGGCAATCCTCCTGCCTTAGCCTATTCAGTATTAGGATTACAGTCATATGCCACCATGCCTAGCCCTATAAATGTCACTTTGATTAAAGTAATATAAAATAAATCTTATACATATGCATATATATACATATATGTCTATGAATATACAATTTTTGGCCTTCTGCTGGAGTTTGAGTCAAGGGATTTGTGCATACTAAACTACTACACCACTGAACTACTGCACCAACCCAATAAGTGTATTTCTAAATGCTCATTGAAAAAAGAAATATAAAGGATCAGCCAAATAGCTCAGCAGATTAAAGCGCCTGCCTAGGCAGACTCAGGGGTGGAAGTTTGATCCCTGGGCCTGCCCTGCCAGCCCTGCCTCCAGGGCACACTGAGACTGGGCATGGTGGTGTGTGACTATAATCCTAGCACTTGGGAGGCTATAAACAGGTGGATCACTACGAGTCCAGTCTACGCAGTGAGACCCTGTAGACCTTGTCCTAAAACACAAACAAAAAAATTAATAATAATAATAATAATAAAGAATTATACTTAAAATTATAAACTACAATTCCTCTTCTAGAAAGCCTGACACACTATAATGTCTCTTTTTTGCCTCTGTGTCATTGAACTAGCCACCCTGGTTTCTCATTTCCTCCTCAGAGGTAGGGAGGATGGTGCTCTTTTCTACTTAGGCCTAGCTCTTCCGGTGCTTTGAGACTTAAGAATCTCAAAGGTTTATCTGCTCTCCCAGCACCATCTCTTATTTTTTAGAATCAATAATAAGCAGAAGCAACCTTTGCTCCCCTCCCCTTAACTGAAGTAAAAAGCAAAGCAAGTGCAACGCAAAGTGAAAGTGTGGTAAACCAGGTTGAAAGAGCCTGGCTCTTTCATTTTCTGGAATCATCAAGTAAGAAACCTCAGAGTAACAAGAATTTCCTTTCCTCTGTCCTAACTTCTTTTCCCTACCATTACACAAGTTTCTCAGGCAGGCTATGGTCACTGGCACCCCATCCTGCACCCTCTTCCCCTCTTCTTGCTGCTTACCCACTTCGGGTCTTATTATCTTTCACTTGAACTGTCACATTCTCTGCCTCCATTTGTCTTCACTGTCCCAAATGTATCGTTATCACAATCCCTGAAATACCATCCACAAGTAGAAACGTGACCCCATCAACATTTTCCTCGGGTCAAAGGGTGAAATTTCAACAAATTTAAAGATCTTACAGCTCCAGGAGTGGTGGCATGTGCCTGTAGGGTCAGCCACTGGAGCTAGCACTGCCACTGAGGCAGGAGGATCGCAACTCAATGAGAACCCATCTCAAAACAAAAAAAGGAAAGAAACTAACACTAAAGATCTTACTGGCAGTCCCTGAGATTTTAGAACAGGTCAAGTATTTATTCCATAAAATAAAATGGGCATTTCGATGAGCTGAGCAGAGGTTGGTTCCACAGACACAGAGAGATTAAGAAAAGCAGAAACAAAAACAAAAAGCAGATGAGTTGTTTCCAAGTTATTGTCCCTGTAAAGGCCAAAGACTTCTCTGCTGTGTAGGCTAGAACTGGCCTGTTTAGGAATTTGGCCAAATCTTTTGATTTCTGGGAAGGTCTCATACACACTTCTGACATGATGCTATGGAGCTTTAGCCTGAGTAATTCCATTTTGGTTGGGTCTAATAGCCCCTAAAGCAGACCCTAGGGCCCAACTGATGACTTCTTATGAAATTTAACACTTGAAATCCATCTCACTGTTTAAATGAGTAGCTTTCCAACTGTACTCTGTGTGTGTGTGTGTGTGTGTGTGTGGTACCAGGGATTGAACTCAGGACCCTATGCTTGCCAGGCAGGCACTTATTCTACTGAGCTATCTCCCCAGCCCCCAACTGTACTTTAATAGTAAGCCCTTTTCTATATATAAAATCTTCCATGGACTCCTCAATTTATTAAAGAAAAAAGTGAGAAGGGGGCACAAAGCCCCACCCTCTTCACCTCTACCTTTACCTATACCCCACCACTCCCATTTCCCTAAAGCTACTTCTTTATCCAACAGAACTACAATTAATATAAGTACTGCACAGACAAGGGTTAACATAGCAGCCCCGAGACCGCTTTCCATAGAAAGGCCTATTTACAAGATTGCCCTGATGGTAGTTGAATTTCAAGAGGTTCTCATTGTTCCAAAAATGGTGAGAGTGATTCACTGTGCCTAAACTTCTGTATAATGCACAATGTAGTTTAAGATGAACTTACTTCGGCACATGCTAGGCAGAGGGGTGCCCATGTGTCTAGCCCCCAATAAAGACCTCAGACCCTGTAACTGTAATAAACTTTCCCAATAGACATCAGTTCATACCCGTTGTCACAATCAGTTGCTAGAGAAAGAATGTTCTGTGCGACTCTTCCTATTAGCAAAGAACTCTTGGGAGCATTTGTCTGATTTGCTGCAGACTTTGTTCCTTGTACCTTCTCCCTTTGCTGACTGAGTTTGGTATTCTGTCCCTGTAATATAACCTACCCCTGAGTATGACTGTGTGGTGAGTCCTCCTAAAGAGTCTGCAAGCCTGCAGTAGTCTCAGGAACCCCTGACACAGACAGCATCCTGCTTCCGGGATTCAGAAAATCCATAAAACAACTGCAGCATGAGTTCAACACTGTTTCCTGTATGTGCTGCAAAATACATCTACTGATTTAAAAAAAAAAAAATCATGAAGGAGGCCAGGGAGACAGCTCAGTAGAATAAGCACTTGCCTGGCAAGTGCAAAGACCTGAGTTCAATCCCTGGTTCTGAAAAAAAAAAAAAAAAAAATCATCAAGTACTCACAGCGTATAGTACAGAATATAAAAGATTTTGTTCATTTTTAAGTAAGCATGGAGGGACAGAATAAATAAAGCAGTAATATATAGACTATCTGGTAGGGAAGGGAAAAAAAATATATATATATATCAGAGCTGTGATCAGTAGCAAAGTTTACCCCTTCTGATATTTATCTTATACACACTGAAATAGAACAACTTGTTGAGACAACCCAAGCGTGGTGGTGCACACCTGCAATCCCAGCTACTCAAGAGGCTAAAGCAGAAGGATCCTTGGGAGTTTGAGACCAGCCTGGGCTACAAAGTGAACTCAAGGCCAGGCTGAACTACACAGCAATACCCTGTTTCAAAAAGACAAAGAAATATGTGTCTAAGAAACAAAATAAGAAGAAGCAGATCATGAAGGATCCAGAGAAAGAAAACAGAAGTGTTAGAGAAATTGGAAACAGTGCACAATGCAGAGAAAAGAAGGGAACAACTTGGACTTTCTCCTTGGTAGCTTGAACGAGGCTTCCCAGAAGCAAGATAAGCAGACAGGGCCAGGAGATCCAAGGAGAAACACAGCCTTCGTTTTTGGGTTTTGCATATTTTTCTTTGTGGTACTGGAAATCAAACCCATGGCCTTGTTCATGCAAGGCACGACCTCTACCACTGAGCCACATCCCCAGCTCAACCAACAGCCTTTGTGAACTACAAATACAGTGTGGGCTTTTGCCCCAGAAAGACTCCTTCTACATGGCAGGCAACAACTGGAGGAGGATTCAAGCATGAGCAACAACCATATCACCAGAGCCTGATCAGGCACCACTTCAGGAAGGGGTTGATTATTAAATCTGGAACTCAAAAATAACTAACAGCTTTATCTCAAGACTGCTATAGTGACCAGGTGAGAGACAGTCATAGGAGACAGCCTTGGAAAGGGACCCATATCTCTTGTCATGTACTAAATTAAAATCAAAACGGTTCAAAGATCTCAATATTAAAATAGAAATAGTGAATCTGCTAGAAGATAGGTAAAACTCATGAAGACATAGGTATAGCAAGAACTTTCTAATAGAACCCCAAATGCACAAGAAACTACATCAAGAATCAACAAATGAGGTCATATGAAATCAAAACTTTCTTTACAACAAAGGTAAAAATGGACAGAGTGAAGATACAACCTACAGAATGGGGGGAAAAAATTGTGCCATCTAGTCCTCAGACAAAGAATTGATATCTATAATATGTAAAGAACTCAAAAAAAATTAAAACCTTCCAAGCTAAAAGGAGGCAACTGAAATGAATAGACATTTCTCAAAAGTAAAAACGGCCAATAAATACATGAAAAAAAAAATGTTCAACATCTCTGGCCATTAGAGAAATGCAAGTTAAAACAACATTGAGACTCCATCTTACTCCAGGAAAAAGGCTACAGTCAAGAAATCAAAGGCCATCCAGATAGCTCAGCAGACTAAAGAGCCTGCTTAGGCAGAGAGCAGTGGCCAGAGTTCGATCCCCAGCCTGCCATGCCAGCCCTGCCCACAGGGCGCACTGAGATAGTGATGGAGACTGGGCGTGGTGGGGCGTGCCTATAATCCCAATGTTTGGGAGGCTGAAAACAGGAGGATCACTATGAGTCCTATCTACACAGTGAGACACTATAGTCCCTATAGACCCTGTACCAAATGCATGAAAAAAAAAATCAAGCAATAAGAAATATTGGTGAGGCTCTGCAGAAAACAGAAACCCTTCTTAATTGTTTTGGGACTGTAAACTAGTACAATCATTATGGAAATCAGTATAAAGACTCAAAATCTAAAACAAGGAAATTCCACTCAACCTCCTAGGAATCTTCCTGAGTTACAAGTCATTATGTTACAATGATACACGTGTATGCCCATGTTTATGGCTGAAACTCAAAGGCATGTTCTCCTAGCCCCTCCTTCTCCCTTTATGTTACAATGCAGGAGATTTTTCTCATTCCATCAGAGCTGTTAACACCTGCACCTGTCCTCCCATTGAGCCGCTGGAGCTCTCTAGGCCTGCTTTTTACACCATGACCACACTCCTATAAATGCAAGTGAAAATAATATAGCTAATAAAAATATGAAATAGTAGGGACTGGAGATTTAGCTCATTAGCACAGCACCAGCGTGGCAAATGTGAGGTCCTGAGTTCAATTCCCAGTACCCACAAAAATAAGTAAATAAAAAGCACATCATTTTGGGCCAGGGAGATGGCTCAGTAGCATAAGCACTTCCCTGGCAAGCTCAAGAGCCTGAGTTCAATCCCCAGTTCCAAAAAAAAAAAAAAAGAAATAGTAAGAAACAACCTCTCCATACATGATGGAGTCTTTTAAAAATACAAATTGTTTTAAGGGCTGAGTGCATAGCTTCATGGCAGAGAGTACATGTTCAACCTATATGAGGCCCTAGGTTCAATCTCTCATACCTCCTCCTGCCAAAAAAAAATCTTTGTTAAATAGTGGACAAAGGCGCCGGGGAGATGGCTCAGTGGAATAAGCACTTCCCTAGCAAGCTAAAGGGCCTGAGTTCAATCCCTGGTTCCACCAAAAATAAATAAATAAATAGTGGACAAAAACGAGATTTAGTTATATTAGATGTCATCTATTTTACTTGTATATCTTTCTGGGTTTGGTTTCTACTGCAGAATGTATCCTCTTTGCAGGCAGGGTTTTTGTCAGCCTTGTGTAACGCTGCATTCGCCAGTAAATAATACCTGGCACATGGGAGGTGCTTATTGGTTTTGTAACCCATGACTTCCAACCTTTGCAGAGATCTCATTCCCTGCATTAACCACCTCTTTACTATACCATCAGTCTTCCCCTCCCTACTTTCTTCCTATCACTCAGCTCTTCCCCTTATTTTTAGAAAATATTAACATTGGTTGAAGAAAACGAAGAGATGGGAGGAAAAAGAATCAAGATATATCACTTATAGTACAAATTCCATATGATGAACGTGATCATAATGTACATATAAAATGTATCAATAAAATTAATATTCTTTTTTTTAAAAAAAGCACAAACAAATCCAGGTATGGTGGTGCACACTTGTAATTCTAACTATCGTAAAGCTAGCCTGGGCAACTTAGTGATACCCTGTCTCAAAATGGGAATGTAGCTCAGGGGTAGGCACTTGCCTAGCATCCGCCAGACACCTGGGTTCAATCTCCAGTACTTCCAGAAAAGAAAAGCAAAAGCCCACCACCAACTGCAACAACAAAACCTGCAGGTCCATCAGCAATGGGACACAGCCCCTCGCTCTTGGCCTTCACGGGCAGGCCACTTGAGCACAGAAGCCCTACTTCTGTGGCCACTCCCTCCCATCCTCCTCCCTTCTCAGCTAACTGTCACCAGATTTCTGCCAAGGTCACCTAAGGAGCACTGCTGCCAATTCCAGTAGCGACTGCCAGCCTTCACAGCCCTGTTTATAGCTGTCAAAGCTCTAATTTTGACAGTTATCTGTCGGAAACATTAGGAGTGCAGACAAAGCACGTCCCTGCTCTTGGCATCTGCCTTCCCTGCTGCTTTTATTTTTACTTGCTTCACATCTCTGGTTAGGAGTGTGTGCTTTCTTCTCATTTTTCAAAAAGGAAACCAAGGTGCACGGCACACAAGGTATTCATTCAGCCAGTCAGAAGAAATAAGAGTCAGGCAAGATACACAAGACTGAGAGACTGGCTGGCAAAGCCCTGGATAGCAGCTGTATAAATTGAAAAACAAAAGACTTCTCAAAAGCTGCACTAAATTAAATCTATCACTACACCAGTGTACAGAAATTATGTGATGCTGCTGCCATATTATTTTGATTCGTATTAATTTGTCTTATTGTATTCCAAATGGACAGCAGGAAAATGCCATTCTGAAGACTCACACAGTAATCTACAAATAAAAAATGGAAGATTGCAGAAGCCCAGAAGGTCTGCGCTGTTTTTAACACCTCAGTTTGGCACCTTGCTTCACTACTTACTCTTAAACCAGTTTCAGGAAGACCCTAAGACACTCCATAATCCTCTTGCTGTAAGCTTTAGTCAAGGACTAGGGCAGAACAACGGTCATACACATGGGAGACCTGGGTTCAGTCTCCAGGACTGCAGAATAAACAAGCAGAATTTAGTCAGCATCCTAGTGTTCTCACTTTTGAGCAATTTATTACAACTTCTTGGATAGTGTATTACAACTTCTTAGATCCTATTTAGTTTTACCTCCCCTAGGAAAAAGAAGTTTCTTTACACTATGAATATAGTTGTGATTACTCTGAACACACACACACACAATTTTCTTTTTTCTTTCTTTTCTTTTTCTTTTTTTTGAATTTAGTAAGGGTCTAAAGAGTCTCACTATGTAGATTGAACTCACAGCGATCTGCCTGTAATCGGCCTCCCAAGAGCTGGGATTACAGGTACTCACCACCATGCCCTCAATCTCAATCAATGTCTCAGTGAGCCCTGGAGGCGGGGATGGCACAGCATGCCTGGGATTGAACTCAGCCGCTGCCTCGGCCTAAAACAATTTTCTTTAAGTAAAAATAACCTCAAGATTTTTTTTTTTTTTTTTTTTTTTTGTGGCCAGCACAGCCCACCCTGGGGCTGGGGCTGGCACAGGATGTGGTACCAAGGATCAAACCACCATCCCTGAGCTTGCCTAAGTTTGCACTTTAGAACACTAAGCTGTCTTGTACCCATAACCTGAAGATTTTATGTGTCTGTAATCCTAGCTACTTGGGAGAGGATTGCAAATTCAATCCCAGCTTGGGAAATTTAGCAACTTAGTGATATCCTGTCTCAAAAGAAAAAGTAAAAAGAATTGGGATGCAGTTCAATTGGAAGAGGAAAAAAAAAAAAAGACTTTATTGACTTCATAATAAAATGAAAGACAAAGTTGAGCATCAAACCACGTGGCCCTTGTTCTCAGCTCCTCTCAGTGCTACACGCCTGCACCACTGATGGCCAGCGCTCTCTTAGACCAGCAGCTGGGCACAAGGTATTCAAGCCTCAGCATACTCTTTGCTATAGCTTGTCTTTTGCCTGTTAGGACACTGCTTTCTCAGGACATAGAGTCCACAATCTGCTTGCATTGTGTCACTTTGTGGGGCTGCTGTTTGCCACAGTTCTTATACAAAGTCCTCCAGATTTTGAATGACATTCACCAGGTTTTCCAAAACACCATCAGCCCAGGAAGAAGCAACTTTCCCCAATTTTTGTTAAGATTCCATCCTAAAATGCTAAGTTTGAAACAAATAAAATTCTTAAGAAATTCTGCAGTCTTGAAGTCTGTACTAATAGGCTTCAATTAACTAATCTCACCATATTAACATATAATAAGCCACATTATTTTGTGGGTTGTTTTTGTTTGAGTTTTATTTTGTGGTTCTAGAGATTAATTGTAGGGCCTTTAGCTTGCTAGGCAAATGCTCTAGCACTGAGCTACACCACCCCCAGAGCCCACCCCAACCCTTTTTTAAAGACATAGTCTTCTTGCTAAATTGTCCAGGCTGCTCTGGAACTTGTAATCCTGCTGCCTAAATTCCCAGAGTAGCTGAGATCACAGGTGTGCACTACCATGGCTGGCTGCATTGCATGTTCCGGATAACACACGTATTCAATAATGCAGAAAGAAGCGACAGCACAATAGCACATTATAAAAGAAATTAGGGCCAGGAGTGGTGGCACACTCGGGAGGCTGAGGCACGAGGACTGCCAGGAGTTCACGACTAGTCTAAGCTACACAGTGAATTCAAGGCCAGCCTGAACTACATGGAGAACTCTGTCTAAAAAAAAATTTTAAGAAGTTTTGAAACTGTCTCATTGCTACTTCTTTCTCAATAAAATTAATATAAAAAAATAAAAAATAAAAATAAAAAAACAAAGGCCAGGCATAGTGGCACATGCCTGAGACCTCAGTACTCCGGAGGGTGAGGTAGAAGGGTTGCCACAAGTTTGAGGCCAGCCTGGGCTCAATAGTGAGTTCAAGACCAGCCTGAATTATATAAGGAGGCCCTTTCTTAAAAAAAAAAAACAGAAGTTCAAAAAAAAAAGGAAACTGGAGTTAAAGAGTTTGACAGAAATAGATATCTGTAAGCCTTCTGAATTTATATGAAAACTATGTATTTTCTGGGGCCAGACTTCTAATACACAATAGCCTTTTTCACATTTTCAAATAAGTCTGTAAATAAAGCAGGCTAAAAACTACTGTTTGCTTGTTTTTTTGTTTTGTTTTGTTTTGTTTTGTTTCTTTTCTTGACATCAAGGATTGAAGCCAGGGCCAAACACACACACTAAGCTCATATCCCTACCACTAAACCACAGCAAAACCATACTATTTTAAAAGAATTGTCAAAACAATAGTTTTAAATATAATAGTAGCTCTCATTTATAGAACACTCACTGTGTGCCAGGGACCAGATTAAATAACAAAATATTATTTATATTAACCTTTTTAATAATCTTATCATATACATTTTTAAAAGTCACTGATAATTTTGTTTGTTCATTCTTTTTTATTGAGAACCAACTATATCTCTGGTGCTATTCTTGACACAGGTGTAAAAGCAGCAAGCAGAACAAGTTCTTCTTCCTGACACTCTACTCCAATACAGACAAAAATTACTGACAAAAAAATTCAATAAATAATCAAAAAAGCATCAGGTTACAATGAGTAAATTGATGAAAATAAGAGTGATATTCACCAGACATGGCGGTATACACCCACAACCCAGCACTCAGAAGACTGAGGCAGGAGGATCGCCGTGAGCTTGAGGCCAGCCTAGCCTACATAGTGAGTTCAAGTCCAGCCTGAATAATACAGTGAGACCCTGTCTCAAAAACAAAAACAAAAAAGATTAATCTTAGGGGCTCTGATCAGCAGGCTGAGCAACTCTGGAAGTTGAACAGAAATAAAAACTTCATTACCAAGCCACTCAATCAAAACTTGCAATAGGCTCAACAAGATCATCTAGATTACAACAGCCACAATTGCTAACCTTCACTGAGTGCTGAGATTAGAGGAATGTGCCACCATACCACATTGATTCTGCCATTGCCACTCTCAGTCATGGCACCGTTGTTTTCCCAGGCAGCTAATGATGCCTGAGGGGATGTCAGGTCTAGCAAAGTCTCCCCAGAACTCTTCAAAAGGAATCCAGGGCAGAAACTCATTCCCTCCTGCATTTGTACTTGAACCTGTGAAATCAGACCATGCAGACTGCCCCAGGCACCTTAACAAAGCGAGGGGAAGTAGAAGTAGGCTGAAACACAGAGAACAAGCTCATCTGACATGGGTCATGATGCTTAATTACGCTGACACAGTTTCCACAGAGCTGCAGTGGTAAGAGTGAAGGAAATACAGAGCCTGTGTAGTTTTTGATACTTTACATTACACTGAATTATCTCTATAATATTTGTTCGTTTGGTTTGTTGGTCTGGTTTTGTTCTTGCAGTACTGGGGCTTAGACCCAGACCCTCTGCACTGAGCTATATCCCCAGTCCTTTTCAATGTTTTATTTTGAGAGAAGCATTTGCTAAATGGCTAAATTATCCAATATGGGGTAGATTTTGTGATCCTCTTGCCTCTGCCTCTCACAATGCTGGGACAAAAGATGTGTGCCAACATGTCTAGTGTCTATAATCTTTTAAAAAGTACTGCTGGGCATGGTAGCTCACACCTGTAATCCTAGCACTTGGGAGGCTGAGGCAGGAGGATAGCCACAAGTTCAAGACCAGCTTGTGCTACACAGAGAGTTCAAGACCAGCCTACACTACACAGTGAGACCCTGCCTTTAAAAAAGCAAAACTTAGGCACACTAGTGGACCAGACTGTTTCGACAGAAACTAAACACTTTCCCTTTAAGAAGCCATAAGCATTTCTGGGTTGGAGCTACAGCTCAATAAGGGTTTTGCTGGCCTCCAGTACACCATGTGCAAAGGCCCTGAGTCCTCAACACAGCACAGAGAAAACACAAAGATTTACAGGAAAGACTTGAAGACCTGTAAAATGACATGTGTCCTTACAAACGTCAAGTGTTTCCAAGGCAGAGAAAACTATCTTTTTGTATTATCCATTCGTACATATTCAGCTGGATACCTAGAAACGTTCAATATAATTAATGATTTATGTGGCTACTTCAAAGCATTATATATTTACGTTAACAGAACAGTTAAAGAAATCAATTGATTATGAGAGGCATTTATATAAACCTGAAAAACTAAATGCTTTATGTTCATTTTTGCAACCTACAGCTTTCAAAATTTGGACTCCTTTGAAAATTCAGGGTTAATACTTAAATTTTTTTTCTTCTCCTTTTTAATTTCTTATAACTTTTTAAACCAATTTTGCATGCTTATATCTGGTAATCTAAACAAATAATATGAAGACAACATTATACAATACAACAACCATTGTTGAATTTCAAGAAGAAGGAAGAGAAAGAGGAGGAAGAAGAGGAGGAGGTAAAGGAGGAAGAGGAAAAGGAAATAATTCAGGCCTGGGAAATGGATCAGCAGTAAGACACATGCTTGGCATATGCGGGGTCAATCCCTCCCACCTAAGTAACTAACTCACTAAAATCATTCGTGAGTAACAATTCTGAAAGGTAAAAAGGAAGCTAGCATTAGTTGCTGTCTGCTATATTCCAGAACACAAATAGCATTTTCTTATCTGACTTTTCTTTCTGACCTTTCCCAAAAAAACAAAACAAAACAGACATTATTCTTCCTCATACATGAGAATAAATACTTTTTTTGTGAGACAGGGTCTCACTATGTAGCTCAGGCTGGCTTTGAACTCATGGGGATCCTCCTGCCTCAGCCTCCTGAGTGCTGGCATTACAGATGTGTGCCACCATGATCAGCTGTAAATACTTCAAAAGGTTAATAAACTTAGGTGAAGCTAAGTGACCCCCACTACAAGACTATCATCACCCCATTAAAACAGCAAGGGTCTGCAGACAAGGTTTTGTGCTCACTTAGCATAGCCAGGTGATAGAAAACCAAACAAAAACCTCTCTCAAACCGGCTTATTTGGGTTGGAGAGATGGCTCAGTGGTCTAAAGCACCTACTTAGAACAAGCTTAGCAAAAGCATCAGGGACCGCGGTTCAATCCCCCAGCACCACATGCCAGCCAGCCCTGCCCCCTGGTGGGCTGAGCTGGTCTCTCTCTCTCTCTCTCTCTCTCTCTCTCTCTCTCTCTCTCTCTCTCTCTCTCTCAAATAAATAAATAAATAAAATTTAAAAAAAAAAACGGCTTATTTGATGCACTTAGGGCTCCTGGAGCAACCAACCCTGGCTCTAGCAGGTTCAGCGGGGCAACTGAGGAACTCCGCCTGCCACACCCAACAGGCAATGCCTTTGTGAACATCCAGTGCTGCCCCACACTCTCTGCCACCAGCAGCTCTTCCTAGGAAAAGCCCAGGCCAAACCATCAGAGAGAAGAAATTCTCTCCCATAGAAATCTAAAAGCCTTTGTTTTCTACACAGCAGGCTTCTCAGAATTTTGACAACAATTAGATTTATATACATACACCTTTCTGAGCTGCAAGCACAAAATTTTCATACAGATAGAACTAAATGAAGACATAAATGACAGCAATTTGGGAAATAAATCTGTGCTGGGTCACAATCACAATTCAAGAAGATGAGCTACAAGAAGAGACAAAGGTGCCTACCGACACAAATTTAAGTAAAGTGCATTTAGTTTTAGAACCTTAGTTATCCTAAGAAGGACCAAATGAAAAGCTATTAAATAGAATAATTCAATTAAGCAATAAATAATTCAACAAATAACTGTAAAGTGTCTTGAATGCAAAGCTCTGAACTAAGAACTGCAAATACACTCAGTGGGGAGCAGGACAGATGCTATAAACACACTCAGAACGCGGTGGGTGCACTGGGGAAGAGCCAAGCAAGTGGATAAACACCTCTGGGGGGAGCGTGTAGGAAGAGAAGGCCAACGGCAGCGGGACCACAGACAACGATGACTCAAGGGACTACGCAAGGTGCTCTCAGGGAATGGCTTTGCAACTGAGATCAAACTGACAAAGGGCCAAGAAAAGACAGGAGGAAAGGCAGAGAAGGAAGGAGATGCACTAGCTGCTAGGAGTTCAGAGACACACAGGTAAATGGAATAGGTGGGCCGGGAATTTAGCTCGGTGACACGGCACCTGCTTGGCAAGCATGAGGCCTTCAGTTCAATTCCTGATGTCCTGTCCCCACCCCCAAAAAAGAAAAGGAACAGGTTTAGTATGGCTGAGATATACAGAGAAGACAGACAGGGACAGCAGTATGGAGAGGCAGGGCTTTGCAATGATCGGCAGTTGGAATTTAATTTTTTTTTTTTTAACGTATTTATTACAGTCTCATGATGCAGCTCGGACTTGTAGTGATCCTCCTATTTTGAGCCTCTCCAGCGCTGGGATTACAGGCGTGGGCCACCATCCAGACTCGTGGCCCGCTGGTGGGGCGGGGGTGCAACCCAGACCCCCTGCTCTTGCCTAAGCAGGCGCTCAGTCCGCTGAGCCATCTCGTCTGCCCTGGGAGTTAGTTCTTAAGTAGAACAGGAAGCCACTTCTAAGATCTTTGTTTTCTTAGTTTTTCTGACTCAAAGTTTCACTATGTAGTCCAGACTGGCCTTGAACTCACAGAGGTCCTCCTGGGATTACAGGCATGCAAAACCACTTCGTTTTAAAAAGAATACATGGCTTTGCGGTTAGGGATGTTGCTTAGTGGTAGAACACCTGCCTAGAATGCACAAGGCCCTTAGTTCAGAGCTCAGTACTGGAATAAAAAAAAGTGTCCATAATTTAATTATGGTCTCACAAGCAAAGGAGACTCTATAACACATTTTAGCAGCTTTATCTTTCTGTCATACCAGACACAATCTGCTGGAAAACACAGTAGGAAAGGAAGGGTAAGAAGAAGGATCTCACTTAAAATCAGAATGAAAAGTCTAATACGAAGAATACTAATAATCAATTTATAAGATCCATAAGGAAAAAAAAAAAAGATCCATAAGGAGAAAATCTAAATGGCATAAGTGAAACTTTGGAAAAAGACACAACAATGTTATTAGAAGTAAAGCTACATTATAATATTACCAATTCTTCTTAAATTAACTTATAAATTAAATAAACTTCTACCAAAATCTTTAGACAATAGTGAGAAATGAAATAAAAAAGACTTTGTCTACCAAATGTGAAAATAAACACAAAACACTGTAACTGAAAGAGCCACAACCAGAACAGATACTTAAAAAAATCTCTGGAATAATTTAACACATAATCAAAGAGGTAAACATGACAAATCTTATCATTGTCATTTTATCACTCAATTTATAATTATGTATTTATTCATTTTATGTCTGCTCCTCTTAACTAGCTTACAAAGCTGTGAGGTATTTAGCACATTAAAACATACACACTTTGGGCTGAGGAGATAGCTCAGCAGTCTAAGTGCCTGCCTGGTAAGTTCAAGGACCCAGGTATTCAATCCCCAGTACCACATACCATGCTGGCCACCAAAACTGGGTGTGGTGGTGCATGCCTGTAATCCCAGCTCTGCGGAGGCTGAGACAGGAGAATGACTACAACTCCGAGCTACATATTGAGACCGTGTACCAAATAAATACATAAAAAATATTAAATATATATTATATATAATATATATTATATAAACACATATATAATATATATTACACACATGTATACACTTATACATCTATATATTCACACACTAGGGTCACTGTATTGCTTTGCTAGTTACTATGCATGCTTATTTTTCTTTTTTTTATTAAGCTGCCTTTTCTATAAGACTCCTTCTCTCTAACCCATAAACCCCAGAGATAAACCCAAGAAGGACAAGCAGACAAGCAAAAACAAAGTCCACTTAGGAATCACAGGGACAGGTGATGGCACTTAGGATAGGGCCTATGGCCTGGGATCCACCTGTGACAATCCAGAGTGCCAATCAGGTTATGATAAGTTCCAGGTATCAACCTGGGGATAGAGTTCCCTAAAACATGATAAAAGGAAGCTGAGGAAAAGGCTCCCCAGGTTTCTAGCACCTCTTACTCTTCAGGGTAGCTGTCTATCTTCCCCTTCTGTCTCTTTTCAAATATAGCATTTTCCCTTTTAAAGTTCATTCTGTTAATTCATTCCTAGCACAGAGTCTATGGCCTGGCTGAGCTGCTCTGTCAGCAGAATGGTAGAACTGTGGCGCACACCCCAGTGCACATTAACATGGTTTTTTTTCTAACATGTTATCTTGCAAACAAGGTAAAAACCTTTCATAGTGCTTGATATCAAGAATTACAATTAGCATGAAATCAACATATAATTCAAATGGTTTTTTTTTTATTTTTACATGTTTTTCATATGAAGTCTATAAAATTCAGTTTTTACACTTAAAATATATCTTAATTTGGACACTACACTTTTTTTCTTTTTGAGACAGTGTTTCATCATGTAGAAGCTGGCTTTGAGCTCACTATGTAGCCGAGGCTGGCCTTAAACTATGATCCTCCTCCCTGAGCTGCAGAGTGGTGGGATTACAGGCATGCACTGGCAGACACCAGCACTCTCTGCTTTTGTATGTTAGACTTTCATTGGAAATAGTTAATTTGTGTTTAAATCTTCATAAAATCTATAGTTGAAAAAGTAGATTCGCTTTCCCAAGTTGTTCCAAGAATACTTGACTGACTCAAGCATCTTTCTAAAAATGTGATTAAAGTTAAGTAAAATTAAATATCTCACTTGTCCAGTCACATCACACATCCCAAGTATGCAGTGTGCAAACATGACTGGTGGCCACGGTGTCAGCCAGCTCAGGCCCAGACAACCTTGGAAAAGAACAAAGACTTACACAACCAGATAGAAAGACATTTTTCTTTTGTGTATTTGGTACAAGGTCTCACTACGCAGATCAGACTCTTGGTGCTCCTCCTGTTTTCAGCCTCCCCAGCACTGGGATTACAGGCATGCGCCACCACTGCTAGCTCAGAGCACCCCAGGGGCGGAGCTGGCATGGCATGTGGAACTGGGGATTGAACCCTGGTCCCTGCACTTGCCAAAGCAGGGGCTTTTTCCACTGATCTCGCCGGCCCACAAAGACATTATAAATGCACAGACTTAACTCAGTATGATACTGAACTAGAATAGACCAACAAAATAGAAGCCTACACATAGCTAGTATCTTCATTTATGTCCAAAGTTGCACTGCAGTAACCCCTACCCCAAAAGCTCTATTCAAAACAGTTACTGAGGGCAGGGGAGAAAGCTCACTGCCATAAGTGCCTGACTGGCACGTGCAAGGTCCCAAGTTCAATCCCACATACTGTTAAAAAAAAAAGTTACTGAGTCAACTGAATATCTATTGGGAAAAAAAATGGATTTTGAACCCAACCTAGCATCATATTTAAAAAAATGTATTCCAAATGGATCATAGATACAAATGTAAAAGTAAAAAACAATAAAACTTCTTAAAGAAAATGTAACATCTTTGTGACCTTGAGGTATCTATTTCTGAAAAGAACACACAACTAGAGACTGATTAATTAGATTACATTAACATTAAGAACTTCTGTCCATGAAAGGACTCCATGAAAAAAAAAGAAGGAAGAGGCTGAGAGTATAGCTTCATGGTAGAGCACCTGCCTAGCCTACAAGAGGGCCTGAGTTCAATCCTAAACAATATAAAAAAGAAGAGAGGGAAGGAGGGCAAAAACAAGTCACAGACTGGGAGAAAACAATTAACAATCTGTATATCTAACAAAAGACTCACATCAGAAATACCTAAGGAGCTACGCATTTGGGAACATTCCTGTAATTCCAGCACCCTCGGAGGCTGAGGCAGGAGAACTGCCAGCTTGAATTCAGCCTGGGAAATTGAACACCTTATCCAGACCCTGTCTTGACAAAGCTAGGTATGGGTGTGCATGCCTGAAATCCCAGCATGTGGAGGCTGATGCAGTAGGACTGCCAAGAATTTAAAGCCAACGTGGGCTATGTAGGGAGGTCAAGTTCAGCCTGAACTACATAGTGAGACCCTACTTTAAAAAAATAAAAAGCAAAGAGGGCGGGAGACTAGGGGAAGTCGTTCAGTGTGCCCCGGATTCAATCTCCAAGACCAAAAACAGAAAAGAAAAATCAAAACTGTATTTCTTAGGTTTCAAGGCAATGAATCATACAGAGCCCGTTGCCACTGTTAATACACTAGCAAACACTTGACAGAATTAAAATGGTTATAATAATTCTGCATAAAATTGAGTTCATTCAGCCAGGGATATAGCCTTGAAGCACAGTGCCTACCTGGCAAGTGTGAGGTTGTGAGTTTTATTCCAAATACCAAAAAAACCCAAAGTTGAATTCATTCCATTTACACTCACTGACTTATATCCACTGCCTCTAGCACTTCAGTATCACCATTTCAATTATTCTGAGCAGAGCTGCACATGTATGTAATCTTACGGAGATTTTCTCATATAATGACCTCCAGGTTTGGTCTGCAAGTAAGATAGAGTTAGGATAATCAATCTCAGTCTACAAGTGAAGAAATGAAAAGGCCAAATCCTAAGTCCAGTAGAACAGAATGAAATCCAAATCACAATCTAATCTTTCCAGATCATGTTTTAGTAATCCTCTGACATCTCCACTGTTAGCCAGTCCTAAAACTGATTAAAAAATTTATCAAAAATAACAGTTGTAGGGGGCCTGACCCTAGCTCAGTTCTTTAAGTGGCTGCTTCCACAAAGCTGTCAGCCTCAGGTTGCTGTAGTTCGATCCCTACAACACTCCAGCCAGCCAAACCTGCCCGGAAGGCATTCGGAGCAAAAAAAAAAAAAAAAAAATCCTTATGCTTTATTATGTTCTATTCACACCCAAAAGACAAATAATCAGTTGCGTTGCTGAAAACTGCAACGGTCATCCATGCCCCAAAGATTCAAGACTTATCAGAGATGCTAAAGACCTGCATACAATTCAGTAATGAATAAACAAAATATAGAAGAAAATCAAATCTTAAACTCTTTATTCAGAGAAACAACATACACCATCATCAGGGAATGATCACAAGATGATTTTTCTCTTTATTTATGAAAGGCTGATTTAGGTGCTTTAAAAGGTGCTTTTGATTTAAATAGAAAAATTATGAAAATTGAAACTAAATGCTTTCTGGTTATCAATCTTGAGAAGCTAGTTAATCTTAAAGTGCTAAGGTATATAACTCCACATGAGGGAAAAATAGTACTTCAAATTTCATGGTAACAAATCAGTAAAACACTAAATCTGAATAAAGCTATTCAGAGGTAATTATAGACATGGCCGAGAATACGAGTAAATCTTTAATAGTCACCCTGTTCATACACTATTGATTAATTTTTTAATAATTTTACTGAGAAACAAACAGCAATGAGATAGTTTCAAAATGATTACTAGCACAGTTTCAATAATTACATTGCATATTGTTGTCTTAGTGGTTATCCATTGTACAAGATGTAGACATGATATCCTGTCCACAAACACTATTAGAACAAATCTCTCTATTCATTGAATTAAGAGAATGCTGCTGTATATCAGTCCTATTTTAAATATACAGATACAAAATGGTCATTCATTTGTATCCCCATTTTTTGTTCAGTTTTGTCAGAGAAGGGTATTCCATTGTCATTTAAATATTATAGGTGCATGAATTCAGCAAAACATTCCAACATAGTCCAGTAGTCCATAATAGTAGTGGGTTTTCCTTAAGACTGGCAATGTCAGAAGTTGTTGACTTGAGCCTTTTATAGCATAGCATATTAATATGGTTTTACTTTTTATAAATCGTTTTTATACTTCTCTGCTGGATGGTTGAGACTAAGATAAAGCAAGATCTATATAACAAGAAATGTAACTTTTGTATCTGCAAAAGTCAGTCAAATCCTCCCAGGATTTATCCTGAAACCCTGTACTGCAGTTTGTAGATCCTTTGTCAGTGTCAGCCACGTGGATGAGTCATGGCCATTGCTTGACCAGTTTGCTCTCTGTGAAAGCCTGAGTTTTCTCTCCATGTGACTGTCCTTAGGCACACTCTACATCATCGATCACTTTCCCCTGTGGCCCCATAATCTCCTTGATCAGAAAATTTGGGACACAACTGAGTTACATGGTGTTACAGTAGAGGTTCTCCTATGTCCTGAGTCTTCACTGACCTTGAAAGGCTAGGGCCAAAATGTTGGCTGCCTTTGCAGCCCTTTTTCTCTAATTTTGGTCTGCAAACTTAGGTTGTTAACCCTCCAGAAGAGAAGCTTATTATTATTACCCTACAACATAGGCAGTTGAGCTTAACCTCACTATCTGTCTGAATATCGAACATCTTAGGCATAACATGGAACAGGTATTTTCCATCAAGTACTGATATGTTAAACTTTGAGTCCCTACAGAATATGACATACACTATTTAATAATGATATCCAAATGACCTATTTTCTTGCAAAGATAATTCATGGATATATTTATTGTTAATTATAAATTGTATATAGTAATGTACATATGAGAATTGTTAATGGAATCTACAGGAGCTACATTTAAAATATGAATTGCATGTTGAGCCTATGAAGGAACACTACAAAAGTTACATGTTAAAAAAAATAAAATAAAATAATAAAAAAATTTTTAAAAAGTTACATGTTCATGGATAGGGTCAGAGAACATTCTGTTAAGTGAAATAAGCCTAGCACAAAAAGATAAATACTCCATGTTTTCACAGATATGTCAAAGCTAATTAAAAGCTGATTTCTACCAGGTATAGTGGCCTCACCTCTAAACTGAGCACTCAGGAGGTTGAGGCAGAAAGGGGACAGGAGATTAGGATGTGGCAAAACTGGCTGGGGAAGTAGGCTGGCCTGCTAACTATAAGACACCAGACATATGCGCAGAGCTATTCCCATGACTCTACACAGGGACTTCTCAAGAGAACTCAAGCAGGTTTTCAACTGGAAGCCCACATCAAGCCCAGGCAACAACAACAATAAACAGGTGTGCTGGTGCACACTTATCCTCCCAGCACTCTGAGAGACTGAGGAAGGAGGATCACAAGTTTGAGCCCAATGTGGGTAACTGAACTTAGCTAGGCCCTGTCTCAAAAGTTTTTTTAATTGCTATATGTTTATCAATAAAACTTTGAAAAGAAACAAAAATAAAAAATAAAAAAAAATAAAAAAAAAATAGAAAAAAAAAAAAAAGTTTTTTTAAAAGGGGATTGAGTGGTGTTTGGGGAAGTCATTCAGTGTAAAGGCACTGGGTTCAATCTCAAGTGCAAAAAGAAAAGGCTAATTTTTAGCTAAGAAATAGAAGTAGAGTAAAATACTAATCACCAGTCACTAAAGGCTGGGAGAGGGAGAGATGTGGGGACACAGAGGGAGGCCAATGAATTAGTATGAAACTACTATTAGGTAGGAATGAGTTCTATCAAGTTTTACAGCAAAATAAGGTGATGATTGTTTATAATAATTTACTATAAATTTAATAAAGCACTGTAAGAGAGAAGTGTGAAAGTTCCCTGTACGGAAAAAAAAATAAATAGACAAAATTGCTAATTACTTTGATTTGACATTACACATTGTATTCATGTATCAAATTACCATATTCTACCCCATAAATATGTACAATTGAAAAGTTTTTAAAAAGAAGGGCAAAATACTGCATGTTCAGGCTTTAACACTTGTTGAAACCTGCTAGCAGATCAAGATGAGTATGGATACATAACACAATGAAAACAGCATCTTTTGGGAGGGAACAACGGAGAGAAGCTAGAAGGGGTGACCAGGACAATGAAAGGCTATGGGTGAGGTGGCTCAGTGGAATAAGTGCTTCCCTGGCAAGTGCAGGGCCTGAGGTCAATCCCCGGTTCCGCACCAAAAAAATAAAGAAAGAAAGAAAAATAAAATAAAGAAAAACTTTAAAAAAAGAAAAAAAGAAAGGCTATGAAAGAGACTGTGGTATCTCAGGAGAGAAGCAGCAGAGATAACACCTCAGTAGAAGACAAAGCACATTGGGAAGCAGTAGTGTCCAAAAGGTCTTAGAGAAAAATCAGGACAAGTCTTAGTCACAGATTAGAGAAAGATGAACACCATAGGAAAACAAGTGTTGGCTAATTTCTAGATGAAGTGACATGACCTATGCTGGACTGTGGCTTAACTACCCATTCATTGCTAGGCCTCTCACATCTATTAACATCTGTGGTTCTTTTATGAAGAGACAAAAAAAGCCATCCACTTAAACGTGTGTCATTTACTTAAAGAAAATAAGCTCCTGAAGCACTATAAACCAGTACCAATGCACAGTAAACCAAAATGCCTTGTGAGGCCTCTGGATTTTTTTTTTTTTAGGCAACATCTCACTATGTAGTGCAGGTTGGTCTCTATCTTATGGCAATACTCCTGCCTCAGTTTCCCAAGTGCTGGGATTATAGGTGTGCACCACCACACCAGGCTGAAGCTTTTTTTAAAATCAGTTATATTGTTGGACCCACCTTACTACATCTGCCCTTCCCTTTATCTCAGAACTACATCTAAAGTACTCCATCAAATGAGGTATATAAAGTAAAGCCATATTAATACAATGAGCTGTAAAAGGCTCAAGTCAATAACTTCTGAGGATAACCCACTACTATTATAGACTGCTGGACAGTGTTGGATTGTTTTGCTGAATTCGAGCACCTATAGTATTTAGATGTCAATAGAATACCCACCTCTGACAGGACTAAACAAAAAAAAGGGGGGGATACAAAAGTAGGAACATTTTGTGTTTGTATATACAAAATAGTTAGGATAGATATACAGCTACTTTCACTTAATTCAATGAGAAGAAAGATATGTACTAATAGTGTTTGGACAGGATAGCCTGTCTGCTTCTTGTACTATGGATAACCACTAAGAAGATAACAATGTACAATGTATTGCTTTTTTTTTTTTTTTTGCAGAACCGAGAATTGAACTCAGATCCTTGAGTTTGCCAGTCAAGCGCTTATTCTACTGCGCCATCTTCCCGGCCCCAATGTATTGATTATTGAAACTATCCTATTAATCAGCTTTGAAACTGTCTCATTCATATTTGTTTCTCAATAAAATAAAAAAATAAAGTAAATGATCAGAGGAAAGTGAAAATAAATAAACAAATAAAGTACTCCATCTATGTCTACATACCGTGTGTGTGTGTGTGTGTGTGTGTGTGTGTGTGTGTGTGTGTGTGTATTGCAAGCTGAGTAAGCACTCTGCCATTAAGCCACATCCCAGCACAGTTTTATTTGTTCTTCCCTCTCTGTGCTGGGAACAGAACCCATGCTGGGGCCTGTGTAGGCTAGGCAAGTGCTCTAGCTATAGAAAAATTTATGCTAAGCTTAAAAAATAGTAACAGTCTTCAAAAACAAATGAACAAAAAAACCTCTCCATTATCATTAAGTTAATCAGTCTCAAGAGCAGGCATGAACATTTTTTTTAATATGATAACCTTAATAGAAATCCAGCAAACACAAAATAAGTTTTACACAAAGATAGTCTGATTGGGTAATATACAGTGTACCCAAAGGCCAGCTGCTTAACCACTGAGCTGTACTATTAATAAATTCTACCAATTCATATGGCTAAGGAGGCTGTGTTCTACTCACACTGATACTCAGTTGGGAACAATCTCCTATCTGTGCTTACTAAATAAGAGATGGTGGGGGTTATGGAGATAGCTCAGTAGAATAAGTGCTTGCCTGGCAAACGCAAGGGCCTGAGTTCAATCCCCCGTTCCACCAAAAAAATAAATTTAAATAAATAAATAAATGTTAGGCTGGAATGCTTGCACTTATCTGTAATCCCAATACTGAGGAGGCTGAAGCAGGAGGATGGCCCGGGCCACACAGTGAGTTTAAGACCAACCAGGACTATAGAATGAAACTGTCTTAACATAAAACAAGGCAAAATAAATAAATAAGTAAAGAAGACTACGCAGTTAAAGGCATGCAGGAGTTAGACAACACAGATTCAGAAAGATCATAAAAAGTCCATTTTTGTCACAGAGTCACCCTTTGCTTTTCATTCTCAATACCCCAGGGCCATTCTTTCCTTACCATAGCTCCCACTACCTCCTACTTCCTTTCAGAGACTTAGATTCTCCTGTGTCCTACAATTAATGCTCACTGGTATTGTCATAAATACTTCAAATGCAACAAGATCAAAACTGAATCCTCCCTAAAATGCTTCTGGTCCTATTTTGTCTTGGTCAGGTTTCTGTTGATTAAATTACCCAAACTAGGAACCTAAAGTTGATACTTAACTGGTTTCTTTACCTCCCCCAGGATTATCAGTTTGACCTAAGAAGCGTCCCATGCCCTTGTCTCTGCCTCTCACTGTACTATGTCAGCTTCCTTTTACACCGTCAACCCAGTCCCAATACTCCCCCAGTCAAGCATTCCTGTTTTCCAGGCAGCTGCCAGGGTAAACACACTAACATAGCTCTGATTAATTTTCCTTTTTAAAAAGATGTTTTATTTTTATTGTTCATGATTGCTGTACTGATCATTGTACCACCAGTCCACTGAGCTCAGAAATCTGCTTAGGGCCAGGGGTATAGCTCAGTGGCACGGTGTCTGCTGGCAAGCACAAGGTCCTGAGTTCAATTCCCAGTTCCAAAACAAAAATCCTGAACAGACATCTTCACTTAGCATAAAAGGCTCTTTGCAAACAGATGGCAGCCACCCTGCCCTGCTACATGGCTAGCTGCTTTCCTTTGGAAGGAAGGGAGAGAGGGAGAGAGGGAGGAGGGAGGAAGGAGAGTACAAGCCGGATGTGGTGGTGTATGCCTGTAATCCCAGCACTTACTCAGGAGGCTAAGGCAGGAGGACAGTTGCAAGTTGAGACCAGCCTGGGCTACAAAGTGAGCTCAAGGCCAAGCTGAGCTGCATAGCAAGACCCTGTCTTAAAAAAAAAAAAAAAAAAAAAAAATGTGCAATTTTGGATTCATGACCCCCCAGAATGAGAATGAGGATTAAGTAAAGTAACATATCAGAAAGCATTTAACATATCACATGACACAGAACAAGCATTCAGCATTCAGTAAATCATACATGTTATGGTAAAGATGTTCCTTAAATATTAATTTTCATAATTATGGTGCATACATACAATGGAATACTATCTTAACAGTCTGAAAATAGGAAGCTGTGCTATACTTATTAATATGAGTGATTACCAAGATACATATATTATAAATATATACGTATTTTCCTCCTACTCCTGGAGATTCAATCCAGGGCCTTGTCACTGAGCTACCTCCCAAGCCCTTTTCCTTTTCTTTACTTTCTTTTTTCTTTCTCTTTCTTTCTTTTTTTTTTTTCAAATGTATTTGGTACAGGGTCTCACTATGCAGCTCCAACTCCTAGTGATCCTTCTGTTTTCAGCCTTCCTAGTGCTGGCTTTACAGGTGCACAGCACCATGCCCAGGTCTTAGTGGCTGGCTCAGCGCACAGGGGGCAAGGTCGGTGCAGCCTGTGGTGCCGGGGATCGCACCCAGACCCTGCCCTTGCCTAAGCAGAAACTCAGTCCACCGAGCTTTTTTTTTCTATTTTGAAATAGGGTCTTGCTAAATCTTTAAATTGCCAGGGCTGGGTTCAAACTTGCAATCCTACCTCAGCAGAGTGCTGGAATTTCAAGCGTGCAACACCACGCCTTGGTTCTCTAAAATAGATTAAATGGGAAAAAAAGAGAAAAGAAAAAGAAATTAATAGTTAATAGGCTGGGCATGGTGGCACACTCCTGTAATCCCAGCACTTGGAAGGCTGAAGCAGGAGGTTCTCTGAGTTTGAGTATAGACTATGCTACATAGTGAATTCAAGGTCAGCCTGAGCTGCAGGAGCAAGACTCTGTCTCAAAAACCAAAAAGTTAATAAAACTGTTCTATATACATGTGGTGTACTTAGTATCTTATCAATTGTACTTTTGATACAGATATATGTATGTACTCACATATACATGTTTCTACATGCATAACATGTCTGTAAAGAATACATAAGAAACAACTCAGAAAAAGAGGAAAAACAAAGCAGCTAAAAAATAGGGACAGAGGACAGCCTTACATTTTACTATAACCTTTTATAGTAAAGGTTTATAGTAAACCTTTCTTACATTTTATTATAATTTTTATCTTTTGTGGCTGGCCAAGTAGCTCAGCGGATTAAAGCGCCTGTAAACAGGAGCAGGGGCCAAAGGTTCTATCCCTGGGCTTGCCGTGCCAGTGCCGGGCCCCAACCCCGGGGGCACCACTGAGACTGCAATTGAGTCTGGGCTAGGTGATTTGGGCCTGTAATCCCAGCTCTTGGGAGGCTGTAAACAGGCAGATCACTACAAGTCTGATCTAGTAGTGAGACCCTGAAAACCCTGTAGACCTTTCCTTAAAAATACAAAAAAAGGGACCAGGGACATGGCTCGATGAAATAAGCGCTTCCCTAGCAAGTGCAACGGCCAGAGTTCAACACCTGGTTTCACAAAAACAAAAAAAGAACCATATCTTTCGTACCCACTTGCCTTTATTGAATTGATTTTTTCAGCATAAAAAATCAAACTCACAACCTTGAATGTGTTAAGCTAAACCCCCAGCCCTATCTACTATTTTAAAAATAAAATTTGTATTATGACTTAAAGTGTAATTACCAAAGTGTACCATTATACATTAAGTGAATTAAATTGAATTTTGTGAAAAAGCCTAAGATTTTATACATATATATTGTTAAGTGTTTGTTTTTACTCCAGGGCCTTCCCAATGAGCTATATCCAGTCTCTTTGTTTTGAGTTTTTGTTTTGTATTGTTTTGTTTTGTTTGAGGCAGAGTCTCTTAAATTACTAAAGTGCCCAGATCAGGCTCAAGCTTGTGATCCTCCTGCCTCATCATCCCAGAACGTTGGGGGTACAGGCCTGCACCACCACCCAAGGCTAAAGAATATACCTTATTAAGGCATATTATAATTATTAAATTATATAACAGGAGGCTTCAAGCCGAGAAAAAGTAAAGTGTACGTAAGTGGATGAGAAAAACTTCAAACTGTACCTGCCATCAAGTACCATCGGTCATTGCCTGAGTAACCTGCATGTCACTGGCCACCTAACGGCTAGTGGGTGAAATCCGCACTCCTGTGGTGACTCAACATATGCATTCATCCATTCATAAACAAGTGCATGAGTGAATGAGTGAATGAATAAATGAAGAAAGCTCAGCGGCAGAATACACCCCCACACGCCTCAGGCAGCTTGAGCCTCAAGAATCCATGCTCCTGCGAGGAGGCTTCCGGCCCGGGCTCCCGGGGTGCGGCAGCAGCGCTGCGGGTCACGGTGGGGGGGGCTGGCTCCTCACCCGCGCGGAGTCACCCGGCCTCAGCAGCCCGGGGGCGGGGGCGGCAGCGTGGGGACCCAGACCCCGCCCAGCTCGCTCCGGGGTCGACCAAGGAACGAACAGGGGTCCTCGCTGCTGGCGGCCTCCTAGGTACTCTGGGCTACCCTTCGGCCAGGCAGCATAAAAGGGGCTAGAGAATTAAGCAAACGGCGCCCGAGGGGCCCTCGGCTCCGAGAAACCGTGAACCCGGGAGACTGCGGGGAGGAAGGGTCACCCGGCCCTCCTCCGGTCCGAGGCACAGCCGGCCCGGCCGCTCGTGGCACAGTCACTGACCTTTCCAACGGGGCCTCCCAGGGGCGGTGGCCGGAGCAGCGAGAGCGGCGGCCCGGACCCCGCACCCCACACAAGTCCCACTCAGCCGGCTCCGTAAGGAGCGCAGGATAACCAAGGGCGACCAGGAGGCCGCCATCTTGAGCTCCGTACGGCGGGAGGAAGAGGAAAACTTTATTGAAAGCCAGATGCGAGACGGTGGCACAAATTCAACCGTGCTTAGGGAACGCTCCGCCCGAGAGAAGCTAGGGAGCTGCTAAGGGAGGTAACCTGCAGTCCCAAGGGGCGGGTTAGACTCCTGTGCCCTTCAGTCCTTCTGGACCGGGCAGCCTGGACTACGACTCCCAGCATGCAGTGCGCGGCGGGGCGGGGCGCTCCGGCGAGGCGGGGCCGGGTTGACGGCGACCCCCAAGTACTAGAGGCCTCCGGAAGTCAAAAGTCACCTAGTAGCCACAACGGAGCCTATTAAATTCGCTACTGTTACCATGTAGGTTACCAGTCGACTGTCATATTTTAAAGAAATATTGATGTCACCCCGTCATATCTCTTCTAAAAGGTAGCTCCACATCTTTATTGCTTTTTCTCCCCTCTAGCAACTAGTGCAACACCTGAAATATTTGGGTCACATTAATAATGTAAATGATTTGAAAGATTTTATAAACCGAATAGGAAAATGAATGACCCAAAATCAACATTAGTGAACAAAATAGTCATGGTATGATGTATCCAAAGAAGAAATTGTAACATGGACGTAGAGGCCAGCCCACAAATGCTCGTGAACCATTTCCTTTACTGTTACTGTTTTCCTCTTCTCTCAGTCATTTCCTAAAGTGGAAAAGAATGCCGAAACACCTGGTTCCCACCGCCACGTTCCCATCTGCAGCTTTCTCTTCGTAGAAGGCAGCTATGGCCTTCCAGCTGCTCAGGCCGTTTATCAGAAGAATTAGCCTCTGATTGATTTCCTCTTTCTCTCTCGCATCCAGTCTCAGTGAATTTTGCTGGCTCCACCTTCACGATTATCCAGAATATCACTTTTCAGCACTGAAACTGCTACCACAAACACTGCTCCAAGTCTCTGTCATCTCCTTTTCGGGTTCTTTCCCTCTAACTGGTTTTCTTCCGCAGTCTGAGTCCATTCTCTCCACAGCATCCATGTGGATCTTTAAAATTGCAAGTTAATCATGCCATTCCTGTGTTTAACACCCACTACTGCCTTCCCCTGTCCTCTGTTAATCAAAACAGCCTGTGAGGCCTCATGATTGAGCATTAATGGCTCTCTAATCCTATCTAGATAACTCTTCCCTTCCCTCCCTGCCCACCCACGCTGGATTTCTCACCACTGCTAAAACTCCCCAAGCCTGGTTCCTGTCCTCCAAAGCTTCTGCGTGTCCTTGTCTATTTTTTCTTCAGGATATCTACGTGGTTCACTTTTTCATGTCTTGATACTTTCATAGTTAAGGCCTTTCCTTAGTACTATTATATGAGGTAGCTCCTACTACTTCATGTAAAATCACGATCTTAGTATTCTTTTTCTTCCTTTTTAGTTTTATTTTCTCCACAACACTCACAACTATCTGAAGAATACTGTACATTCTTTGATTCAGTAGCTCATTATATGCTCTTACTAAAATTTAATCGCCTATAGGTTTGGAGTTACTCTGCTTTATTGCTGCCCAAACCTAGAATAATATCTAGGTTACACAAGATTTGATAAATATTTCTTGCATGCTTGCCCCCCACCCATGCCAGAGGGTTTTGTTTTGTTTTTAACTCACTATGTAGCCGAGGGTAGCCTCAAATTTGCCACGATCCTCCTGCCTCAGCCTCCAAAATGTTGGAATTACAAACATGCACCATTATGCCCAGCTAGTGACAAAGAATGAACCCAGGCCTTGCACATGCTAAGAGGGAAGCCCTGAACCACTGAACTATATCCCCAGCCTGTTGTTTTTTGTTTGGTTGCTTGGGTATTTTCAGGAGGTTTTACTATGTTGTCCTGGCTGGCCTCAAACCCCTGGGCTCAGGGGAATCCTCCTGTCTCCACCTCCCCAGAAGCTGGGACTATAGACATGTACCACTGTAGCTAGAATATTAAAAATTTGAATCACATGATAATACATACTATGCTCACTTTGGCAGCACACATACTAAAATTGGAACGACACAGAGAAGATTAGTGTGGCCCCTGCACGAGGATGACACGCAAATTCGTGAAGCATTCCATATTTTTACTCGCAAATAAAGTTGAAGTGAAAAAAAAAATGATAATGCATACTTATCTTTACTGTGATGGAATGACAACTGATGGTCACCTTGTTACACCCAGCTGAACTGAACTAGCATGGTGCTGAGTGTCGGAGGTCCACGTGAGGCTTGTTGTCAGGAGCGTAAGAGGCAGAACTGGAGAAGCTGTTAGGGATGCTGTTGTAAGCTGCTGATTGGTATTCTGCTGGAGGATCTTGTCATGCTGGCTTTCCTGGTGAACTTGGTTGTTCTTGTTAGAGGAGGAGCTCGGGATGTTGTCACTGAAGATGACCATGGTTCACACTGGGGAGCTCTAGTCTTCACTTTGAGTATTGCTTCCAGACTCTGGAGGGGAAGATGGTGCACAGCTCAACCTCTAGGAGAAGCTGGTCAAATTGGCTTTTCTGATGAAAACTCAGCTTTTCTCACCTTCGGAGGAGTTTGAGACCTCGCGCTATTGCAGAGGATGGCTGTTGTACTTTTCAGAGGCACTCTGCTTAGCGTTGCTTCCTGGATCCAGTTCAGAGATCGCTCAGCCAGCTAGCACAGATTATTCTTCCCACTGACATAGACTCTCTGGCTTCCACCACTGACCTTTGGGCCTTCCCAGTGCAGATCCATGAAGGGGGCCTGCATGAGGCATTGTCGTGAGCTCTCGGCCTCCACTTGGACACCGGAGAGGCATTGTGAGCTCTAAGTTTTCATCTGGACTCATGCAGGACATTATAATGGGATCCAGGCCTTCAATTGGATTTTTTTTTTTTTTTTTTTTTTTTTTTTTTTTTTTTTTTTTTTTTTTGTGGCTGGCTCAGCTCACCCTGGAGGTGGAGCTGATACAGCATGTTGTGCAGGGGATCAAACCAGGGTCCCTGCACCTGCCTAAGCAGGCACTTTAGACCACTGAGCTATCTCATCAGCCTCCTCAACTGGATGTTTTGGTCTTTAGTTTGTGGACAGATTTCCTGCAGTTTTTGTATGATTCTTTGGGTGATTCATTATAAAATAATCTTACAAAATATGTCATATTATATTGTTCCCCTTGCAAAACCCCAAAACTATGACACCAACATGGTTTTTCCTTAAATATTCCGTATTTAAATTTTTAGGGAGGATTAAAAGGCTTTCCTTATACAATTATCCACATGCCTTCCCAACAGCAGTCTTTTAAAAATAGCAGTAAACTGGGTATGATGGTATATGTTTGTAATCGTAGCACTTGGGAGGCTGAGGCAGGAGCCTTTCTACAAAATCCAGGCCAGCCTGCATTACAAAGCAAGACTCCCATTTCAAATAAATAAATAAATGCTTAAATCCATCCATAACCATTTGGTCTTCTTTTGATCCTTTCAGAAGTTGATGTAAGGGGCCAGGGAGATGGCTCAGTGGAATAAGCGCTCCCCTGGCAAGCACAAGGGCCTGAGTTCAATCCCTGGTTCCGCCAAAAAAAAAAAAAAAAGTTGATGTAGTCATCTATCTGTGCCTGTCTTTCCTCTCCATACTATTCTGTTCTTAGATGTGTCTTTCGAAAGATGTGGTCTATCTGACCACATCCCTTCTCAGTCTATACACTTAGGGTGCCTCCCTAATGTCTTCAGAATAAAGTACAATTTGTTTATACTGAACTTAATTTCTTTTCTTTTTTCTTTCTTTTTTTTTTTTTCTTTTTTGAGACAGGGACTATGTACTTTAGGCTAATCTTGAACTCACTGCGTAACCCAGGCTGTCTCAAATTGGAAACAGTCCTCATCCTCCTTCCTCAGCCTCCTCAGTGCTGGGATTACAGCTGTGAACAATGATACCCATCTGTATTAGACCTGGCTTACCAAGTATCCTATGTGCTTTCATAAATATATATATATATATTTGATACTGGGGATTTACATCAAGGCCTTCACACTGAGCTCTACCTCTAGCCCTTTTGAGTCAGAGTCTGTTATGGCTTATATATCCTGTCCCCTGGAGCCTCAGGCACTCATTGGTGGGGTCTTTGGAGCTGGTGGCATGTGGGGTATATAAATATGGACAAGGGTGTGTGACAACTAAATTGATTTAACGTAGTTTTGAGTGTGGATAATGGGAAGCCCTACCCTCGGTATAAGTGATACCAACTGTCTTGGTTACTTTTCTCATTGCTGAGACAAAATACCTGATGCCCAAGTTAAAGAGGGAAAGGTTTATTTAGCTCACAGTTTGTGAACATTTCATTCTATAATTAACTGGCCCCAAGGCACGCTGGCATGGCTGAGGGGTAACAGTTCATGTTGGTGGAAGACAGCAACTCAACAAGTGTAAAAAGTGGGGGGAGTGAGCCTCTTTTCCTCCTTTATATTGTAAGCAGGCCAAACTTTTGGATGTTCACAAAGTGAGGACCCTGGCCCTTGCTGAGCTGCTTAGTACCCTGGATGCAATACAAAGGGACAGATGGGAGGCAGGCTCACTGCTGTTTAACTGCTTTCTGCCTGCCCTGCCGAGGACTGTTTCTCCTCTGGCTTGGAGCTGGCCAACTATGAGGTGGAAAACCACTACAACCTGTGAGATGAAACAAGTTTCCTCCTTTAACTTGTGAGTATAGGACACTTTGTCCCAGAACCAAGAAAAATAACTAAGACAGTCTCCCTAAATTTCCCAGCCTGGGCTTAAACTTTCTATTTCCCTTTCTTAGCCGTCCAGAGTACTACAATTATAGGCATTCACCACCATCTCAGTTCCTATGTATACATTTCCAGGAAAATTGATCCCATCTACCATTGACCACAGCCCCCCTTTATTTCCTAAGCATGTGTCCTGATTTTTTTTTTTTTTTTTTTTTTTGAGACCAGGAATTGAACTCAGGACCCTGTGCTTGCCAGGCAGATGCTGCTGCTTTTTACTAGGGAAAAAAGATCATTTTAAGAAAAATAATTTTAAAAACTGATTGTGTGTGTGTGTGTGTGTGTGTGTGTGTGGCTGGCTGGCTGGCTGGCTGGCTGGTTGGCTGGCTCGTTGGCTGGCTCAGCCTACCCTGGGGTCAGGGCTGGAGCGGCATGTGGTGCTTGGGATTGAACCTTGGTCCCTGTGGTTGCCTAAGCTTGCCTAAGCAGGTGCTTTAGACTGCTGAGCTATCTTGCTGACCCTACTAATTGAATTTTAATATATTTGCAGGGCAACTCCAAGAGAATATTCTTTAACAAGTAATACTAGTGTGTAGCATTCACTGTTAAACAAAACCTTTTACATGTGTGGTACTGAGGATTGTCCAAAGAAACTTTGTACTGAGCCACATCCTCACCCTCCTTTGCCCTCTTTTTAAAATTTTGCAACAGTGTGTCCCTAAATTGCCCAGGCAGGAATCAAATCTTAAACTTGCCATCCTCCTCCCTCAGTTCCACAGAGTGCTAGGATTACCGGTGTCCATTCAGGACTCCTCCCTCTAGTCCTTTCTGGAGAGAAGTACTAGGGATTGAAATTGGGGTCATCATGCTAGGCTACATCCTCAGTCCCTATTTAGTGTTTTGTTTTTCTTGAGGTAAGGCCTTACAAAGCCATGTGGGGCTCAAATTTGTGGTCCTCCTGCCTCAGCCCCTTAAGAGTGCTGGGGATTACAGGTGTGCACCATTAAGCCCAGCTGCCCTGTTTATGTTTTAATTGTAAAGCTGGGTGGCATGATGGCAGCCAGCATGGGCAAGTCAGTTCAAAGCCATCCTAAACTATACGGTGAGGGTCAGGGAGATAACTCAGCAGCATAAATTCCTGTGTGGCAAGCACAAAGTCCTGAGCTCGATCTGTGATACAAAAATAGAACAAAACAAATATATAGTGAGATCCTATCTCAAAAAAAAAAAAAAAAAGTTGACTTTTGAGTCAGGGCTCACTAAATTGCACCAGATGGCCTCAAACTTGTGGTCCTCCAACCTTGCAGTCCTTCAACCTTGCCTTCTGAAGTAACTAGAATTACAGGCAGTGTCACCATGTCTAGCTCTCAAAGGTCTGATATATTTTATATATTTGGTACAGGGTCTCACTACACAGCTCAGACTCTTAGTGATCCTCCTGTTTTCAGCCTCCCCATCATTGGGATTACAGGTGTGGGCCATCACACCTGGTCTTGGTGGCAGGCTTAGCACACCCAGGATCAGGGCCAGTGTGGCATGTGGTGCCAGGATTGAACCCCAGTCCCCCCACTTGCCTAGACAAAGCCTTAGTCCACTGAGTTATCTCACCTGCCCCAATATCTGATATATTTAACTCATCCATTTATATATTAAAATTCAATGTCACCAGGTATGGTAGTACACGCCTGTAATCCCAGCACTCACGAGGCTGAGGTAGGAAGTTTGCTATGAATTTGAGGCCAGCCTGGGCTACAAGGTGAATTCAAGACCAGTCTGCAATGCATAGTGAGACTTTGTCTCAAAAAGACCAAAGGAAAAAAAGAAAGAAGAAAATGTTAAAAGAAAAAGAAGTTTGTAACCTCACTACTTTTTTCCCCTTGTTTTGTCAATTCTTTATTCAAAATGAAAACCTAGTAAAAATCGCTAGGAGTCCCCAGCACCCCCAAAGTTTGGAAAGTTGATTTCACCAGTTCTTTTTTGTGACAGGACCTCTCACTATGGAGTCCAGGGTGGCCTTGAACTGGAGATCCCCATCTCAGCCTCTTCAGGGCCACTGTGCAACATGAGGTAACTCTTGAAACAGCTCTTAACTCAGACATAGACCAGCCCATATATGACTTTGATTGTTGCTCTTGGTCATCACCAATACAATTTTGTTGGTTGGTTATTTGGATTTGTCAGCCCACTTGGGGGGCCCAAGGGAGATTTTCATGGGTGAGGTCTCAAGGTTAAACAGTGCACATGTGCAAAACACAACAACAGCAGGCAGCATGCAGCAGGGCACAGTGCAAGAGCACAAGGGAGCCTGTGTCTTTATTTTTTATTCTTAAACAGGTTGTTATCTCATATTTATATTCTTACATAGTGCTGTAACCAGTGCATGGGTGTTTACCTATGCTAAGCTATGGTTACGTAACTGTATCCCACTGTGCACCTGTTCTGGACGAGTGGAGTATGTCCTCAGGTGTCCTTAGACACCCCTGAGCTCTGAAGCAGTCTAAGTGGTTCCCTACAGGACTTCATGGGATTCACCTAGAGTGTTTTCCATCTTGTAGTCAGAGGAACTAATGTTGGTCTAAAACACAGCCAATCTTTAAACCTCCAAGATAACATGATCAAAATAGTTCACATCCTATGAACTCCTTTGTTTGTAGCACTTGCTCCTTGTGACTACACTCAAAATCTAGTTGACCTAGACTTTACAGAAATCAGGTGAGTGTTGATGTTTTTGTTTTTTGAGACAGATTCTCATCTGTAATCCAGGTAAACTTGAACGCACTACATAGCCCAGACTGGCCTCCAACTGACAGCAATCCTCTTTCCTCAGCCTCCTGAGTGCTGGGATTACAGGTGTGGGCCACCAAACCTAGCATATTTTGGTTTTCAAATATACATGTTAGGGGAAGATTATTTAGATAAATTAAATCAAGGTAAATTTTATCTACCAAATGTAACTGTTTTATTGTCTTTTCGAGACAGGGTCTGCCTATGCAATTCAAACTGGCCTTGAGCTCTTTTCATAGTCCAGGCTGGTCTCACACTCTAAATGATGCTCCTGCCTCAGCCTCCCCTGGGATTACAGGCATGTGTACCACCACGCCTGGCTTCCAAATTTAACTGTTAATGGGGATGCCCTTAAGATTCTTTGGACAATAAAACCTGAATACCTTTCAGTCCTGAGTACTATTTAATTCAAACAGTGTTCATTCCAAAACTGAGTGTCTACTGCCAAAACCAGGAGTTGGGATTACTGAGAGACCAGATGAGGATAATGTCATGAGATCTCTCTGTCTATACACACCAATTGTGAGGGCCCAATTTTCCCAGCACGCATCTCACTCAGCCCAAGCAATTCTCATCAACTTCAAAGGGTGAGATGTGTGTCCACAGATAGGAGTTTGTGGTACCCAGGGCTCACTCAGCAGGAGCACATCCTACAAATTAGGGTACCAGGCTTCATTTTTTTTCTTAGCCAAATCAACCCAGCTGGATTTTGAACCTTTAGTTCTTAGAAATAATCAACTGTCCCTTACAATATCAAATCCACTTTGCTTTAGTTCACACATCAATCTTGTTGATTACTTAAAATAAACCACAGTTTAGATTTATAGATTGATATGCAAAACATGTCATGGAGCTGTATGCTCTACCACCATGTAGCTTTTTAGTATCAAATTACCAAAATTTATTCTAAAAAAAACCAAAATTTATTCTGAAAAAAAAAAACAAAATTTTATACACAGCAAAGAGAGAGGCAAGGGATATAATTTCACATGTTTTCTGTTCAATTTTTTTAAAAAAAATTGTTTACAAGTACTGTTTCTCAGCTTTAATTTGATACTTTACTACCACATAAATTATCTTTTAATGTAATTACTTTTATATAATAATTATGATCTGGAAATTCTGCAAAGTGATTAAAGGGCATTTCCTAAGAAATACATTTCTGGGTTTAAATTGTGCAATTTTTCTGCTTATGGTTTTAATATTACACCTAATTTATTATCATTATTATTATTACTATTATTAAATCCTTATGAAATGACATGTATAGAGGTAAACCTTTACAAATATGTAAGACTTTAGGTCTAAAATGCTTTTAATCACAGATTTAAAAAGTTGACACAAGTATATCTCCATTATTTCCTTTTAGCATTTATTAGTTTTGACTCGCTCTAGGATGTTATACACATCAGCACCTGTGCCCATTTAGCAAAGAATTTCAGCACAAATCACTCTGAATTGAACAGACATCTCTAAGAAGCATTACAATTGTTGCAATATTTTTAGAAACTGAAACAAGGAAATAAACAACTTCAGTAAAAGTGATTTAAATAACAAATAACATATCTTTATAAACAGCTTATCTCCTTGAGAACAAAGAATAAACAAGGAGACAAGAGGGGTTTTTTTTCTTCCACTATTAAAGCAGATCACAATATGAATGGGTGAAATGTCATGAATAATTGGAGAAAATCACAGAGTAATCTTCGACAAAAACATCTGATTTATTTAAACTGCCACTGTTTGTCTTATTAGAACCTTTATTTAACCTTGTTATCCACAATCCTGTATTCAAGCTGGTTTATCAAAAATTTACTTTGAAACTAACCATATTTTGGAAATTTTGACTTTCTGAAATGTAAGGTATGGTAATAGAAAACTCTTATGGTAGTTGTTTTGTGGGAGACCTAGTTGACAGTGCTTTCAACTGAAATACCTATGAAAACCAAATATGGTAAATCTAAAACAGCAGATCAAGGTATTCAAATGGTTTATCAAATTTGCTCAGATTCTGGAGAAGGGGTTTATCAGACACTCCCTATGAGACTTTCCCAGGTACAACATTGATTCATTATCCTCAGTTCATGAACCCAAACGCATACCACCAAAGTCACTTTTTTTTTTTTTTTTTGTAGCTAGCTCAGCATGGGGCCCGGGATCAAACTGTGGTCCCTGCAATTGCCTAAGCTTGCCTAAGCAGGCACTTTAGACCACTGAGCTAACTTGCTGGCTTCAAAGTCATTCCTTATCATGACATTCAAGGCATTTGTTCTTTCCTAACTACAGGCTTCATACATAAAACTATTTTCTTGCTGACTTGTATACAGATTCTGGGTATTTTAGGGTTTATGGAGTCCAGGTGAGATAGGAGATAGGATGTGGCAAGGCTGGCTAGAGAAATAAGCAAGATGTTATTAGATCCCAGGACAGTGCCAAATAATTACCTGGGACCCCATATGTAGAGGAGTTCCCAAGAGATGTAGACAACATAAAAGAAACAAGGCCAGAGAACCCCCCTATTGTGACTCCTCACAGTAGCCCACTCATCTTCTAAACCAGGGTGTTCTTTAATTTTTGCTCTTTCTTTCTCTTTTTTGTTCAGTCCAAATTTGCTCTACAGAGCCAATTTTCCTCTTTACCTCTTCAGCCCTTGCTTTTCAAATAAACTTTTGGCACCATTTTTCTTTTGTTCAATTCTTGGAGGCAAGAAGGACCTAGAATATATTTAACTGATAATTCTTTCAGTACGCATAACCATGTTGTGAAGTATGCACTATTGTCATCAGGTAGCTCCTTCAAAAAGTGGCTCACTAGATAAATGTTACTAGGCTTTAAGTTGTTCACCTCTCCTGTGGAGCTAGAGTCCAGGGTCTTCTCATCTTGTACAAAGAATTGAACAAATCAAGCAAAAGCAGTGGCAGCTTATTTGAAAAAGTAAAAGTGAAGAGAGAAACTGGCTCTGCAAAATGAACTTTGGCCAAGAAAAAGAAGAAAGCAAGATAAAAGTACACCTTGGAGAAAGTAGGGTGGGCTATCATGAGGAAAGCCACTATAGTGACTGTGTTCTTCCATAATGTTCACATTTTGAGGAAATCCATGAGAACTTCTACATAAGGCTCCTGAGAGGTGGTGCTGGGATCCTGTTCCTTGGGTGGATGTCAGGTTAGATCACCCCACTGAAAACTTGCCCTAGTCCTCATGAGAAACCCATGTGAAGGGCTGTAGGAACAGTTCTGTGCATGTGTCCAGGACCTTGTAATTAACAGGTGACACTTCTCCTGCAAGTTTTGCCATGTTCTAATCTCCTATGTCACTATTAGTGTCCTGTCTCATTATATTTATTTATTTGCAGTACCAGGGATTGAACTCAGGACCTTGTGCTTGCCAGGCAGGCACTTATGCTGCTGAGCTATATCCCTCAGCCTTGTCCCATTTTATTTCAATCCTTTGTGTGTGTGTGTGTTTGAGACAGGATTTTGCTATGTAGTTCAGGCTGGCCTCAAACTCATAGTAATCTTTCTGCCTCAGCCTTCCTATTACAGCAGTCTTAGAATTACCAGAGGCAGAGAAACTGAGCAGCACTTTGAGAGGTGGAAGGAACCAAACCTTATTATGCCCATGGGCTCAGTGGAGCTGCGTACTCCAAAGTCTGAGCTCCAAACCTTTGTCGGGGCTGTCTAATATAGAGGTTTTAGACAGGAACACACAGGCTGAGTTACAAAGGTAGAATGAGGCATGGTTATGCCTAGGGAGCATGAGGTAGGCTGTAGAAGCAAGATGCTAGAAGCAGCTGTACAAGCAGTTTCCAAAACTGAGCAGTACAAGCAGGATACTAGAAATTGAATGGTGATTACCTTGTGCAAGCCATCCATTTGGTGCTAAGTTTTTGTTTCCCAAAGTTTTGTTTTCTGCATCATCCCAAATGCTGGGATTATAGGTGTGACCCACCACACCTGGTTCAGCATCCCAATTTTATATGTGAGGAAATAGACATACAGGAGAAATAACTTGCCAAAAGTTACTTGGCTATTAAGGATTTCTTCTACCTCTTCTATCAAACCCAGATTAAACAAAATTGATTTGTTCACAGTACTGTCATCTCAGATTTATATGAAATGTAAAATTCTAGCCAAGAGATATTTATAATACAAAAGCCAAACATACCAGAATAGTAACATGCAAATCATGCTAAGATTATGCACAAAAGACTAAAGAGATTAGAGGAAGCCAAGTCATCAGAAGCCCTCTGTATCTAAGATTAACCAAGCCAGGGTATGTAGCAGAGACAAAGGTGAATGAAGAGAAAAAGATGACTCAGGATCATAGCCCAAGTAGTAAGAAAAATGTTATCTGCAGAAAAAAATAGATGCATTTATTGGAAATTCCTTGAGGGTGAATGAGATGAGTCTGATTTTAGATATGTGAGTTTGAATCAGTCTGATAAAAAACAGAAAGAGCACACGGCTGCTCGTGTGTATGAGATGGGCGAAAACTGCAGGGACATGTTCATGTTCCAGTTGATGAACTTACAGATTTCGAAGTACCGGACAATTTCCAGCAGGCCTGGTCAGGCTCTCTACCAAACTCCAGTCACAGCTTCTACAAAACACACCTTCTGTGAAGCTGCGTTCCCTTATGAGAAGTCCCAACTAACTTCCTTTGCAAATAGCACTGAACATCAAACCTAGTGTGCCTAAGACTGTATGTGCCTGTGGTGAGGCCTGCCAGAGACAGAACTGAAACAATTTAAAGATCTTAATTGGTTTTCTTTTCAATTCTAGACTCAGGCAGCACTTCAAAAATGGAATGAGTGTTCCAATGAGATATTCAGGGGAGGTTGGTTTGATAGAAAAGGAACGAAGAAAACAAAACAAAACAAAAAAGCAGATTGTTTTAAAATAACTTTCTTTCTAAGGTGAGGACAGGGAAACAGACCAATAGGAATATAACAGAGAAAATAATAAATCACTTCATTAGCAACTGAAATTGGCATTTTGGGGACATTTAGCTATTATTTCTCATTTCTCCTGGCTTTTTCGAAACATCAGATAAATTGCTTAATTTAGTTTGATGGCATAAACATTAAGTGACTCCATTTTTAGAAATTTTATATATTCATTTATTTTTATGTTTGTATTTCTATCTTTTTCAGTACTGGGGATTGAACTGAGGAACTTGCACTTACCAGGCAGGTGTACATTTATTTTTGAGACAGGGTCTTGCAGTGTAGTCCAGGCTGGCCTTGAACTTGTGGTGATCCTTCTGCCTCAGCCACTACCACTTCAGCACTCAGCAGTGTTTTGACACATATTTGTTACATGAATGGCCAAAAGAGTCCAAGAGTCTCAAGGAAGACAATGAGATCCTCTGCTGCCATCTGTCCTGGGATGGGACCCTCCTCGGCAGCTCACCAGTTAATCACCAATTAATCGAATATCTGCTGTTGCAATTCTCTGTAGTCTTGATACTCAGTGTGGCTGGGGGACAGGCAGCATGAGCAACATTTGAGAACTCACAAGAAATACAAAATCTCAGGCCTTATTTTAAGGCTTCTAAATCAAAATCTGCATTTTTGTAAAATTCCAGGTGATTTCATGTATATTGTTTGAAAATCTCTGCTCTAGAAAAACACAAGTGATTCTTTACTCAGAAAGTAATTCACTTTCTCAAGAGAAGGAACAGATGCTCGGTTCCCAATCCTCCAGTGACTGAAGGTCTTTTCATTTTTGCCCTGGCGCAGAGTTGTACTAATCTGGCCTTACAAGACTGAAGCAACTCACAGAATAATGTCAGGAATTCTCTTTTATCAACAGGAATTCTATGCCCATTTTTTTTTTTCATTTATGTATTTGCTACAAGGTCTCACTATGTAGCTTGGACTTGTAGTGATCCTTCTGTTTTCAGCACCCCCAGCGCTGGGATTCCAGGCAAGTGCCACCACCCTGGCCAGCTCAGTGTGCCGTGGGGGTAGGGCCAGTGTGGCATGCGGGACTGTGGATCAGATCGAACCCTGGTCCCTGAGCTTGCCAAAGCAGGCACTTAGTCCCCTGAGCTATCTCGCCAGCCCATGTGCCTATTTTATTTCTCAGCATATATTATGCCTATGTATTTTCTCAGAAGCTAACACCAGTGATGTCAACTACCAATGACAGAATACTCACTGCCACTGTTGCCCTTCACTCTCCCAGACTTTGGATCCAGTGGCATCTGTCGGAGGAATCCCTCCTTTTTGAGAAATGGACCCAGGTTAGAATCCCTAACGTGTTGAGCCATCGGCTGAGGGCAAGCTCTGGGCACTGTGGTTGGGAGCTAACACGGTAGAGTATTTCAAAGCAGAGCAGCTGGGTCTGTAAGTTCATTATACTTCCTGCAGTTGTACAGCTGAAAGACACAGCTTCTTGGTGACCACAAAGAGTAAGGAAAGGTAAAGTTACAGAGGGATGACTGATGAAAAGTAACAAAAAAAGCAAGAGAGTGGTTCTTATCATTGCCTGGTTTATTAATATATAAAAGACATTAAATCACAAAAGATAAAACAGAATTATTTGTTTTGGAAGAATGATTTATAAGACCCTGCATTCAATCCCCAGTACTATATCCCCCCAATAAAAATAGTACAAATATAAATGTGTATATACAAAATGTGACTGAAAATATGAATGTTTAAATTTTTGAAAAACTTACTACAGACATATTACCATTGTACCCTTCAAGGTTTTTGCCCTCATTTTGAAGATACTTATTCCATCATCCTTGCCACTTTCTGAAGCAGTTCTGGAAGTACTTTTTAAATGTCATTAGTTGTACTGTTGTGGCTTGCTTGACGTCCTAATCCAAAACATTTACTTTGCATGGCCTTTTTGACTTTGGGGAAGAGCCAGAAGTCTGACGAAGTCAGATCCCATGAATAAGGTGGATGAGGGCAATTAGTATTTTTATCATGAGCCTACCTTTCCATTGGATGGCACACAGCAGCAACATACACTGTTGTTTTTTGTCTTTGTTTTTGTTTTTTTGGATACAGGGTCTCACTACACAGTTTGGACTTGTCTGTAATGATCATCCTGTCTCAGCCTACCCCGTCTGGGATTACAGGAGTATGCCACCATGCCCAGTTTTGGTGGCCAGCATGGCTTGCAGCATCAGGGATCAAACTCAGGACCTTGTATTTGCCAGGGAGGCGCTTAAACTGCTGGCTATCCCCCCAGCCCATACACCATATTTTGTATCATATCTTGTAAAGACCCTCAAGAATAACTTCCACAATGGCTTCCGAAAGTTCAAAAACAATGAGGTAACTGTGTTTAAACCTATGGGGAATATTTTAGAGAGATTAATAGAAATATGTCTTTTATTATAAATTTTTAAAATTTAAATGCTCATGTGTTTCAATCACATTACACACACACACACACACACACACACACACACACACACGGTTTCATTTGTTTACTCAAATGGGATCTCAGTTTTTTGTTTTGTTGTCTTTTTGAGACAAGGTCTCACTATGCAGTTTTAGACTGGCCTTGAGCTCCCTTTGTAGTCCAGGCTGGTCTTGAACACCCAAGGATCCTCCTCCCTCAGCCTCCCAGTGCTAGGATTACAGGCATGTCTCACCACACCCAGCTACCAATAGAGTTAATGTTTCCAGTTTTGCATTTCTATCCTTATGTATCATAGCCTTCTGCCCTCCTGCAGCAAAGTTGGATTTGAGGATCAAAGTACCCTAAATACTTCATTTATTTTTCTAAATTTTTAAATTTCCAATTTTTGTCCTAAATATCTTCATTTTTTTTCTTTTTTGTGACAGTATGTATTCCAGGCTGGCCCTGAACTCAGTGATTCTCCTACCTCAGCCTCCTGGCATGCAAATGTATGCCATCATGCCCAGTAAATATCTTAAATATTCAGAAAAACTACATTATATTTCCAAAAATGTGGAATAATTCTGACTTGTTATAGTGTGTCTGTTTGTCTCACATCCTCCCCAACACATTTTTTTTTTAAATGTATTTGGTTGTTACAGGGTCTCATAACACAGCTCAGATTCATAGTGATCCTCCTGCTTTCAACCTGCCCAGCGCTGGAATTACAGGCCTGTGCCACCACCCTGGGACTCTGGTTAGCTCAGCTTGCCCTGGGCATGGGGCTGGCATGGCATGTGGTGCCGGGGATCAAACCTTGGTCTCTGCACTTGCCCTGAGCAGGCGTTTTAGTCCACTGAGCTATCTTGTTAGCCCACTACATTTCTGACTTATTTCAATTTTTGCTGATGTGATGGACCAAAAACAATTATTTCACACATTTGTCTTTATGGGCATGTATTTGGATACTAAGTTTTTAAATTTTGTTTTGTGCTGCTGGGGATAGAGTCCTCTGGACCACAGACGTTGCAAACCCTCGATTTCTTAAGTTTGAGCATACTAATTATGCTGGTCATCTTCGTTTCCTTGCCTACCAGGAATAAGTCTCAGCTGTACAACTATCCTACAGATGTCTTGCTGTCCTTCTGTGGCTATTTTGCCATCGCAGACCTCTGCTGCTGCCTGAGCCAGACATGAACTGTCTCTAAGATTACACTGCTATGCTCTGCTGTTGAGGTGTCATGGATGACAGCACAATGCAGTGGTTCCTGGTCTGTTAGCTCTCATTTGTGCCACTTCAAGGGGTCTTTTATGTGCATTTCTCCACTTCACTGCAGTAATCATCCAGTCCAGTTCCCAATTTCTCTAATCTGGGCACATTCACTCTGTTCTCAACCCTCCTGTTTGAAAACCAGAAGTACTCAAGAGAGGATTCCTCTGACACTGTCCAAGGAGCTCGTCTCAGTCCCTATTACACTATTCATGACACCAATCGTATTGGCAGGAATAGTGCTAATTTATTTGACTCCCCAAGATGTTATAAATTAGGCTATAAGTTGCCTTTCTGTTTTAGCTCCAGTGCCTGGAGTGCAAACACCAGTAGATCCTCAATAAATATTGACTGAAGAAAAGAATGGTGAGTTTTCTGGGAAATAATCTACATGATGTTTAAGTAATTTTTAAAATGTAGTACTGGGGACTGAAGCCTGGCCCTTTGTACTGAGCTACATCACTTAGGCCATTTTCTTTTTTTTTTCTTTTTTTTTTTTTCTTTTTGGTGGAACCGGGGATTGAACTCAGGCCCTGCGCTTGCCAGGGAAGCGCTTATGCCACTGAGCCATCTCCCCGGCGCCTACTTAGGCCATTTTCATTTATTATTTACTTAGGTTTTTTGAGACAGGGTCTAATTATGTATTTTAAGCTGGCCGTGAACTCACTCTGTAGCCCAGGCTGGCCTCCAACTCATGGTGACCCTCCTGCCTCAGCCTCCCAAGGGCTGGAATTACAGGCATGGGCCACTATACTTTTTTGAGATAAAGTTTTGCTAACTCATTTAAATTGCCCTGGTTGGGTTCATTCTTGTGATCCTCATGACTTAGCCTGCCAGCTTCCAAAAATCTTAAAGATTGCTATTGATCTTTTGGGTCTTCTCATAAATTCCAAAGCTTAAGGAATAGATCAGATCAAAAGTGAATGGGTTAAAAAAAAAAGTGAATGGGTTTACTGAAACTTGGCATTTTAAAAATGCAAAACTCTTTGTGAAACACCACATCTTGGAGAACTATCCAGAGATAGTAATTGATCCTATCAATATTCAAATTTTGCATCTGAAAGTCCACCCTGATCACACGCCAGTCATCCCAGCAATAGTCCAGTGGATGATCACAAAGTGGGAAACCAAAAGGCCTACAGTGAGGGTGTGGGTTAGCCGGGGCTGCTTCACCACCTATCAGATCCAGGACATTTCCTCTCCTGAGAGTTCTAGGCCAACTTGGCCTACACAGTGAAGTTCAAGGCCAGACTGGCAGGCATAGGGGCACTTGTCTCAAAACAAAACAAAAAAATGCTTTGATTTTGAGCACTTAGAGACAAAAATGACTCTAATTAACATTTTAAAAAAATAAAGGCTCATCGTCTAAGTTGCAGTTAAACTGTAATAGAGAGATATCTGCCACTTGAGAGAAGGGAAAAAAAATTTTCATGGGAAACATTGAAAGAGTAGCATCTCACCCAAATTTTCAAAGCAGCATTCAGCCAAGATAACGGTTGTTTTCGCTGGCAGACTTGTCTCTAAAAGGCCCTTGATTTTAGTGTTACTAGCTTGCTGGGTTTGTTTTGTTTAAGCTACTGTTGGCAAATACAGTTGTTTCATGTTAGGTTTGGTTCCTGCAACTTTGATAGGACCTCACTAAGCAGTTCAAGGATTCGCCCGCCTCAGGCTCCCAAGTGCTGGAATCACAGGCGTGTGACTGTCGTACTGATTCTATTTCCTTATTTCACCTCCTTCAATTGCTCAACACACACGAAACAGGCTGGAGTCAAAATCACCACTTGACTCTTTCTACCTAGAGAGGTATTTCAGGGGTTTACACTGAGACTGCGGACAGCCTGGGCAGAGTCGGTCAAGTTTTGTTTTCACTTGGCAAACCGCCTCCGTTTCACAACACGACTCTGGCCCTCGAAGCAGCCAAGACGACAAAGACTGCTTCTGGGCCTCGCCCGCATAGCACCGAGCCTAATCGGCCACCTAAAGACCGGAAGCGCCCGCCCCCGGCCGTCTAGCCCTTCGGTACCTCGGCTGCGCTCCGGCGTGACGCACTCGCCCGGTGCACTGTGGGCACTGTAGTCCTGCTGGAATCTCCTTGACCACAAGTCCCGTGACGCCCGTGGTCCCCGGCCCCCACCCCGCCTCGCTCCTCCCGGGTCTCAGCCGGGCCTCCCGGCCCGGGCAAGGCGTTCTGGCGAGTCAGCTGTTCGCCCCCAGGCACAGAGGCGGAAGCCCGTGAGCGAGGGGAGGAGCTTCGCGCTGGGTGAACGCCCGCCCTACGTGCTCGTCCGCCTCACGACCGCTGCGCGCGAGCCCCGTGTCCCCGCGGCGGGTGGCGGCTGCGGCGTCTGTGCAACGCGAGGGGGCGGAGGGAGCCCGCGGCGGCGGCCACAGCGAAATGGCGGAGACCGTGGCGGACACCCGGAGACTCATCACTAAGCCGCAGAACCTGAATGACGCCTACGGGCCGCCCAGCAACTTCCTGGAGATCGATGTGAGCAACCCGCAGACGGTGGGGGTCGGCCGGGGCCGCTTCACCACCTACGAGATCAGGGTCAAGGTGAGGCCGTGTTCCGCTCCCTCAGACCGGTAGCCGGCTCTGTCGCCCCGGACTGACCCTGGCGCGGCTCCCTCGGTGACCGCGGCCGATCTGGCCGGGTTGGGACCCTGCAGTGGGCGGCCCAGTTGGCAGCTGGGGCGCCTCTCGGGAGGGCTTCCGTGGGGGCTGCCGTGCGAGCCCGCGGCTCTGGGAGGAGGTGCTCGTGGAGGAGGGCGTGGGTAGAGCGCCGCTGGCCCCTTGAGCAGCTGATCTGGGAGTGACATTTGAGTTGGAGTAGATCTTTCGAGAACGCGGCCCTTCGCCGCCTGGAGTGTAAGTGTGAAGTTGAAGCCTTGCCTTGTCCTGGAGACCTCGCAGAGGCCGCCTAGCCACGCTGCTTGCTCCGTGCCTTTCCAAGCTGTGGAGCTAACTAAGCGAGGGTAGGTCACACCCTCGCACCCTCTTCCTAGTAGAACTTAACGAGAGTTAACAAAAGCCCCAACACATTTTGGATTGGGGTGGGCCAGGTATGAACAGTGGAAATGGTTGACTTCAGCGTTCATAGAAGTCCTCCAGCGAAAGGTCTTAGGTATGGGGACTGTTACCTACCTCATCAAAACTATAATTGCTTTGAGAAAATAGTGTACTTGTGAGGATCTTGTTTTTTAATTTTGGCGTTTGCATTTCATTGAATGAAGGAATCAGCTGAAGTTGAAACAATTTTATAACTCATATTTGTTGACAATAGATAATTCTTTCTTTGAAAGATGCTAATTGAGACTGCCACCTCCCTTTCAATCAATAATTCAGGCTTATAGACCTGGCTCATATATGGAAGTTGTTGCTTTTTTTTTTTTTTTTAATGTATTTAGTACAGGGTCTCACTACACAGAACGCGCTAAAAGTGATCCTTATTTTTTGCGGTACTGGGGATTGAACTCTGGACTTTGTGCTTGCCAGGCAAGCGCTTATTACTGAGCTGTCTCCCCAGCCCCATTTGAAGTGATCCACCTGTTTTCAGCCTCCCAAGCACAGGGATTACAGGTATGTGCCACCACACCCAGTTTTAGCATGCCCCAAGAGCAGGGCCCACTCCCTGTGCCTGCGTAAGAAGGCACTTTAGACTGCTGAGCTATCTGGCCAGCCTGGAAGTATGTCACAGACAAATTTGTTAAAATTAAGCCTAAGATGATTTTTGCTTTAGGGCCATGAAATGTACATATTACTGTTTACATCTAAGTTCAGTTCATTCTTTCTTTCATAGAAGTCACTATTGAAGCTCAGGCAGGCCTTGAACTCACTGTGTAGGTCAGGTTGATTGGGAACTTGCAGTGATCCTCCTGTCTCAGCCTTCCCAGTGCTGGGATCATACGTGTAGGTTACTACACCCAGCGGAGAGCAGTAATTCTTATTAATTTATGTAGTTCACATCAGTGATAAAAGACACAACATAAAATTTACCATCCTATCTTTGTTTGTAAATACATGTCATTCACAGTGTTGTGAAACTTATTTTTTTGAGACAAAGTCTCACCATGTGGGTCAGCCTGGCCTTGAACTCACCCTGTAGACTGGCCTCAACTCAGTGATTCTCCTGCCTCGCCTCCCCAGTGCTAGGATTACAGACCGGCCCCACTAAACCCATCTTAAAAATGATTCTTACAGGAGTGTTGATGAAAGAAAAAGTCCAACTTCATTTAAAAGACCAAAGTAATACTTTAGTATTATAAATCAGCCTATCTCTGGATGTGTAAAATTTGAGCCATAAACTTGATAAAAGTAAGGAAAGTACAAGATTCAGGACCCTTTGCACCTAGGAAAGTGTGTTTTCAGATGAGTGTAGTGGAAAAGTGAGCATTTGTTTTTAATGACTTTAACTTTTGAAATGATTTTGAATTTATTTTTTATATGGCAGATGGTTCACTGAGAACTTCCTCTTTTGCCCCTAATTCACATTATTCCTTTTTTTCTTTGTAGTAAAACAAAACTTAGTGTGCCTGTTTTTAAACTTGCAAAGCTACATTAGTATTTCCTGTCACATAATTGAATTGGAATCTCCTCCCTACACTTCCTCAATTTAATAACTGTGTTTATCCTGCTGGGTGCAGTACCAAATGGATTCTCCTATGGTGACTTATTTTTGTCTTTTGAGACAAGGGTCAGTGCAGCTCAGGCTGGCCTTGAGCTCACTTTATAGCCCAGGCTGGACTTGAACTTCGAACAGTCCTCCTGCCTCAGCCTCCTGAGTGCTAGGATTATAGGAATGTATGTGCCACCATGCCTGGCTATTTTTCTTTTTAAAAATAACCTGTGATGCTTTACTAATATGTCATTTAAACATAAATTGTTTGTGATCTCACAGTTTGAATGGTATAGAAAACAATCCATAAGAATGGTTAGTTAAGAGCAAGAGCTTCCCCAGGCCTGCTATGCCAAACCCCCACCCTCCACCCCCACCCCCCAGGGCACACTGAGAGGCAGTTGAGACTGGGCATGGTGGTGCACACCTGTAATCTCAGTTCTTGGGAGGCTGTAAACAGGTGAGTCCGATCTATTAGTGAGACCCTGAAGACCTTGTAGGCCCTTCCCTAAAAAAAAAGGAGCGAGAGCTCTCTCAGCCTCTTCAGTAGTTGGAATTACACATATGCATTAGGAAGCTAGGGTCTTTTGCATTTTTACACAGACCAGTTTGTTGTGTGTAAAACTGTTGTATGACTTACCAGTCATAAATGCAGGTGCCTGATAACATAATTGAGTTTTTAATGTTTATGAGATGCTATTGAAATTTCTTTTTTTAATTTTTTTTTTTATTTATTTGTGTGTGTGTGTGTGTGTGTGTGTGGCCAGCTCAGCCCACCAGGGGGTGGGGCTGGCTGGCATGTGGTGCTGGGGATTGAACCGTGGTTCCCTGTGCTTTGCTAAGCTTGTTCTGAGTTGGTGCTTTAGACCACTGAGCCATCTCACCAGCCCCTGAAATTTCTTTTTATAATGTGTTAACTTAGACTCAGAATGCCATGTAGTAAGACATAAAACCTTGGGGGCTCAGCAGATTAAAGCTCCTGCTTAGGCAAGGTTAGGCAAGCTCTGGGACTGAGGTTCAATTCCAGCACCAAATGCAGTACCAGGCCCACCCCCAGGGAAGGCTGAGTGGGCCACAGAGTCCCAGAGAAGTGGTTTAGCCTGGGCCTGTAATCCTAGCAGTGGGGAGGCTGAAAGCAGGAGAATCACCACAAATCTGAGCTGTGTAGTGAGGCCTTGTAATAACCAAATATAATAAGAAAAAAAAAAAAAAAAAGAAAAAGCTTTATTTAATCAGCACATGATGTTTGAGAGTAATTACAGTCGTATATTAAGGTAAAATGGATATGAGATGAATAGTTTAACTGTATTATAGTTTTATTTACCGCTTTTCTCAACTGTTCACTATTCTCCCTTGCCCCTACTGCCTGCCTTTTGCTGTTGAATTTGCTGTGTGGAAAACCATTTTATGTTTCAGAATTTTGGTCCTTGAACTGTCTTATAGTTACTCTAATTCTAGTCTTGAGAAAAATGTTCAATTTTATAGGATCTGATTGAAATTACTCTTAATTCACAGGGTAATTTTATCTGGATGGTGGCACTTTAGAATACAAGTTTCCCAATCTCCATTTATCTTTTTTGGTTTGAGAACAGTGTTTAAGACTATTAGGATCACTTGATTAGTATCTCTGGGCTTTTGAAAATAATTGGCACAGGGTTAATGTTTTTTTTAAATTGTTCTAATGGGTAGGTACTGCAGAGAGCACCATAAATGATTAAAGGTTTAGGAACGCTCAGGGTCTAGAATTATTTTGACATATTAAAGAGAAGGCTGAAAGAGAAATTTAGTCATTAATTATGAAGGTTTTACTTCATAAGTTTAAGGGGCTTTAATTTTCTGGGGTTATTTATTTGAGACAGTCTTAACTGTGCAGTTTAGGCTGGTCTTGAGCTCACTTTGTGGCCCAGGCTGGTCTTGAACCTGCAACAATCTTCCTGCCTCAGCCTGCTGAATGATGAGATTACAGGCATGAGCCACCAAGTCTCGCTTTCTCGGGATTTTTCATTAAGATCTGTTATTGCACCTGAAAAAAGCTGCTTTAAGCAGGAGGGGAGATAAAGATCTTCTTGACCTTTGAGAGTCCTGTTTCAAAGAGTAAATTTATCATGTACTGGCTCAGCAGATTAAAACATTAAAGTTTCAGTCCACATTTATGAAACAGATATGTTAGTCCTACTTCATAGTACTCAGATAATATACAGATATCTTTAACATAGTGACCCACACATGCTGCATATTCATGCTACACCCATCTCTTCATTGGTGTTTTGAAACAGGATCTCACTTCATACACATTTCGGGCAGGTCTTGAATTCTCTATAGCCCAGGTTGGCCTGGAACTCAAAGTAATCTTCCTGTCCCCGCCTCTTTAAGTGTTAGGATTATAAGCATGCACTGCCATGCATGATTTCCTTAGGTCCCCTCCCCCCTTGTTTTTGGAAGGGTGTCTTTTTGAGACAGTATTTCACTATGCAGTTCAGTCTGGTCTTGAACTCATAATGTATCACAAGTTGACCTCCAACTCGAGATCCTCTAGCTTCCTTCTCCCAGCTGGTGGGATTACAGGCATATGCCACCACACCCAACCTTTTATCATTTCTTGAGACAGGATCTTGCTGATCTGGTAAGTTGTCCAGGTTGTATTCTCCTGCCTCAGTCCACCAGAATGCTGGGATTTCAGGCATGTACCACTGTGCCCTGCTTCAGCTCTTTGAAGAGCTTCTCATAGTTCTCTCTTCCACATTATACTCCTAGAGGCTAAAGACTATCATAATTATCCCTGCTCAACACCTGACACTCTGCATCTACGTGGCTCATACTGGACACCTATGAATAAATGAAATTTAGGAAAGTTAACTTACCCAGAGTCATAGCTATTCATGGAAAAACTGAGTTTTAAATGTAGATTTTTCTGGCCTTCAGACTATGCTTTTACTTCCACACTCACTGAATATTCAGATTCCTTAAGAAGTTTCGAGACCATTAATACTCTTTTATTTTTTATTTTTTTATTTTTTTTGGCGAAACTGGGGATTGAACTCAGACCCTCGCGCTTGCCAGGGAAGCGCTTATCCTACTGAGCCATCTCCCAGCTCCTACACTGATACTCTTTTAATTGGATAGGATGAGACTTAGACCATGGGAGTTTGAAGAACTGGCCAGGAAGGGTACCTTACTGATGTGTAACCAGAAATTCCCCTGGTGTGCACCATGTTCTCTGTCTCACTGAGAATGCTGACAGTGGAAAAGTATGAGGAAACCACAGAGCCACATCTGTTGGTACCTTGATAAGGCTAAAGTAAAAGATCCTAAAATAGTAATAATAAATACATAATGAAAATGAAAAACCAGATCCTGATAGTGGAGAAGAAAACCTATGATATTTGTGAGATAGAAAATTTTTTGGAGGAGAAGCAATCCAAATATTAATTGAAAGCAGGACAACTAAGAAGTTTTGGGGAAGAAGAGGTATGGCCATATCTCTGCCTCTTTTTTTGCAGCATCTGTTTCTGTATCTGTCCTATATAATCATGAAAATGATTGAGACAGCATGTGTTTTTGGTGTGATACTGGCATTGAACCTATGGCCTTTATACTGAGCTGCATCCCCAGCTCTTTTTGTGTTGAGTCAGGACCTCACTAAGTATCTAAATTGTCCAATTTGGGCTTAGTCTAGTGATTCTTCTGCCTCAGCCTCACAGAGTACTTGAATTAAAGGCATGCAAGACTATACCAAACTATAAGTTCAAATTCTCAAAATCTAGAATTTATGTAGTATTTCAGGCAGTAAATCCATAACTACACACCTTTTCTGAACTTCAAGCAATCTTTCAAGATATAGGCATAATTTGTTTTTCATGTATTCTTGTCCATTTTTGGCAGGTAGAATTTTAAAATCCAGCCAAACATTGTGCCTCATGCTTGTAATCCCCGCACTCATGAGGTTGGTTGAGGCAGGAGGATCACTGCAAGGTAGAGGCCAGCCTAGGGTATATAATGAATTTAAGGCCATGCTGAACTACATGCTAAGACTCCGTTTCACACCCACCCCCATGTAAAAGTCCAGTTTAGAAAAATACAAAGTGTACATACAAAAATATAAACTAAATGTATTAAGGAACTTCCATGTAAAGAAAGCTCAAGGAGCAGGGGAAATAGCTCAGTAGAGTAAGGGCCCTGAGTTCAATTCCCGGTACTGCAAAAAATAAATAAATAAAATAAAAATAAAGCTCAAGCTGAGTGTGATGGCACACAACTTTTATCTCAGCGCTCTGGAAGGCTGAGGCAGGAGGTTTGTAAATTCAAGGCCAGCCTTGGGCAGCTATCTCAAAAGTTTTCAAAAATAGGAGAAAAAATATAGGGAGGAGAGGCTGGGGATATAGTTCAGTATGAAGGCCTTGGTTTAATTCCCAGTGCTAAAAAGGAAGCTACTAAATTGCATTAGCCTTATGTGGCTTTTTTTTTTTTTTTTT
>NW_004524666.1:7461137-7461727 GCF_000260255.1 Octodon degus | reverse complement strand
TCAGGACTCATAATGATCCTGTTTTAGCCTCCCCAGCTCTGGGATTACAGGTGTGTGCCACCACATCTGGACTCTTGTGGCTGGCTCAGAGCACCCAGGGGTGGGGCCAGCAGTGGGCCAGTGCAGTGTGCGGGATCGGTTCCTGCACTTGCCTAAGGTGGCGTGTAGTCCATTGAGCTATCTCACAGGCCCTAGGCAATCATATTCTTGATGCAGACTACCTACAGGTACATTCAAAAATTTTTCTATTCATGATGAAGAATTGCATACACAAGACAGGCTTATTTTGAACTTGCTGTGTAGCCTGGACTGGCCTTGAAATGGAGCTCTTCCTGCACTAGCCTCTTAAAGTCTCCACTCCAGCCTCATATACTCACAGGATACATAATTTTCCATCTTTTAACTTTCAATCTATTTTAATTTTGTGTATCTCTTGTAGATAAATGTGACATCATTATATTCAGAATGACAACTGCCTTTTGGAGTCTTTTTTTTATTTTTTTTTTAATTTTTATTTATTTGAGAGAGAGAGAGAGAGAGAGAGAGAGGGAGTGAGTGAGTGTGTGGTGTGTGTGTGTGGCCAGCTCAGC